>NC_088647.1:24900035-25113040 GCF_964019385.1 Sycon ciliatum
GAAGAATATCATGTTTATAGTGGATTACACATGCATGAAGTTTATACCATGCCCAAGCAAACACAGTAGTGACAGTCCAAACGAGATTGCTACAGTAGTTTTCCTTGATTTATGGATTGTGTGTAGTGTGTGTGTAGCAATGAAAACAGGACTCAAAGCCACAAAAATACTGGCAGGAACATTTTGAAACAGTCAAATAATTTTCGAGCAGTGCAGGACTTGTATCTGTGCTCCTTCGGTTACCTAGCCAACCATGACTGATTTCAAGAAGAGAGCACAGTGATAACTCTCATGTGGACAGTGGAACCAACATGGCTGACATAATGTGACCCAGAATATGCAGGGGTTGAGTGGAGTTGGAACCAACATGGCTGATATCATCTGACCCATACCCATATATGCAGGGGTCGAGTGGAGTTGGAACAAACATGGCTGATATCATGTGACCCATACCCATGTATGCAGGGGTCGAGTGGAGTTAGAACTAACATGGCTGACATCATGTGACCCATACCCATATATGCAGAGGTCGAGTGGAGTTAGAACCAACATGGCTGACATAATGTGACCCATACCCATATATGCAGAGGTCGAGTGGAGTTAGAACCAACATGGCTGACATCATGTGACCCATACCCATATATGCAGGGGTCGAGTGGAGGTTAGAACCAGCATGGCTGACATCATGTGACCCAGAATATGCAGGGGTCGAGTGGAGTTGGAACCAACATGGCGGACATTGTGTGACCCATACCCATATATGCAGGGGTCGAGTGGAATTGGAACAAACATGGCCACCCTGTATGGTCATGTTATAGATGTGCAACATCTCCATAGAGTAAAGGACCAGCATGCTGAGGAACTACATTAAAACCTGGTGTAAGCAACCTATGGTTTTAGCGACCACATGATTTTAACGACCGTTTTTCCATGCCTGGACGGTTGACGGTTCTACACAGAAACTGCACCGGCCTTGCACGACCTGCGCCCGACTTTTAGTGTACCAAGTACCATAATATGTCACTTGGTGCATTATCTGACCTGCATACAGCGACCAAAACTACTAGTAACCAAAGTGCTATCGTTGCTGATAGGCTTGACTGCAACATGGTTGAAGCGTGCTCAGAAGTGAGTACAAGCAGTCAACAGAAGTAACAAGTCATTAGTGACCGTGCAGGGTGCGCTGCGTGCACTTGAGTGAGGTGTGAAACTGATGGGTGCTCTGCCTGCACACAAGTGTTCTATGCTTCACACCTGTCAATATGAGTACATGGAAGTACATTGTCATGAACACAGTGTGTATACACGTTTCGATATGCCGCAAATGTATGGGATCTGCTTCTAAAGACCACCTGGCTAACGTTTTTCCTTGCACCGTGAGGTGGTCGCTTAAACCAGGTTTTACTGTCGGTGCATGACACTGAGCACGCTGCTGCCCAGTGGGTAGAGCCGTCTGACAAACAATGGAGGAATATGCCCATTGTGTATTGTTCAGGTATGGAGTGCATGAGTACTGCATATATGTACACTGGGGTAAGGCCTGCACTGTACAACACCCCACAAAGGCAACCATCCCCAAGTGGCTGTGTAGGGTGTTCAATGCTACAAACTATACGTCACCGCGCACTGCCGGGTTCAACAGTAAAGCCCTGAGCAGCTATACAGCTATACAGTGTTAGCCGAGACTGAGCGTATGCATCCTCACTTGGCTCAGGCTGAATGATCTCCAGTTGTATAGGGTAGTGGGTACTGATCTTCACTGCCTGTAAGAGACAAAGCAGCAAACACAGTAATCAGACACACAGTACTCACACCACTGCAGCTGTAACAAAGATCAAGATGCATGAAACACTGTTACGAATACACAGCAGGGTACACATTACATTTGCATGTTGTATTATTTACCCACGATTGCCGGTATACTAGGCAACATACGCATGTCCTTCCACTCCATCAGGGTATGTGTTTCTATACAGAATCACTTAGCCAGGTGAATCCTGTTTTCTTATCCAGCATTTTCACAGAAACTGATGCCATCACCAGGCACAGTGCACACTTGCTAGTACCGTTCAATCAAGCAGACTAAGGGAAGCTGTAGTATTTGCCAGCACATGAAGTGGCACTGTGATGTCGGCAAATTCTTCTATAATAAATTCTAGGCAAAGGCACTGAGCAGGGTCCACTCACTTCTTCCAGGGTGAGCTTGTAGAAGTCCTGATAGTGGTACACTTCCACGGATGATTCGGGAATTCGAAGAGACAATGCTGCGGAGGCTATGAACCTGTGGAACAGAAAACAATTTCAAAAAGCACAGAGAAGTAAGAGTTCTAACTCTACCCCCGTTGCAGGATCCCTCAACTCAATGTGCTGACTATACGGCCACACAAATAATTATAACAGTAGCAGCAAGGAGGTTGAAGCAGGTTTTCTTAAGTCTATCTCTCTCTTACTTCATAACCCACATACATCTTGACACGGTAGGAGCTGGGGTGTTACATTGTGTGCGGTGAAGTGCGAAGCAGAGAGCGAAGTAGAGAAGGTAGAGCAGGTGGCCGGATATGGCAAGTATTGGGATAAGGGAGGTGTGGATAAGAGAGGTTCCACTATTAATGCTCTGTCGGTTTGCTGAATACATTCTATCGCCCTGGCATTTTCCGTTGATTCAAGTGGCAAGCTCAGTTTGCTGAAATCCATCCGGGCAATGAGTTGGAGGCTGTGATGAAGTAAGCTAATTGAACACCAAGTGTCCCCTGGTCATGGTGCTCATTACCGCTAGCTTGCTCACCTGTCATCCGAGCATCCACCGGACAGTGAAGTATCCACCGTGCTAATAACATACCACCTGTACTGGGAGCTGGTACCAATGCTTATGGTGGACCTGCAGCAGTGTACACACCGATACACAGCATTGCATTGAGGCCTTTTGTTCCGGAGCAAAAACCACACTTTAAAACATTAGTAATTCGCTCAGAAAGTCAGCACGCCTTATACTACGATGGTCAAACGAGAGAGCTTGGAAGCTCAGGGCCCTACGCTATGCTTTTTTGCCTTGATGACCTAGACAAAAAAAAAAGCATAGGAATGTTATAAATTCTTTAAAAAAATCCTCTTTTTTAAAGACATAACCTGGGATTCGAACCCACACTATCGCGCGCCCTGCATGCATCCCCCGATACACTTCGCATACATACTAATTCTTCCAAGTTGTTTCACATTGTGATCTTGCATTTGAAAGCCCTATTTGAATATGCATTGTGGCCAGCCGTCTTTGATGGCACGGTACGGTAGGGGACAGGTACGATCGAGGGTAATACGACACCGTCTCCCGTACCGTACCGTACCATCAAACACAGCTGGCCACATACAGCTGCCCGCAATATTCAAATAGGGCTTTCAAACGCAAGATAATAACGTGAAGCAACTTGGAAGAATGGGTATGAATGCGAAGTGTATGGGGGAATGCATATAGGGCGATAGTGCGGGTTCGAATCCCAGGATATGCCTGAAAAAATAGGAGAATTGAAAAAATTATAACATCCTATGCTTTTTTTGCCGTCAGATACGGATAGCACCAGGCGTGACACAAACAAACAAACACACAAACACACAAATACCAAACGAGAGAGCTTGGAAGCTCAGGGCCCTACGCTATGCTTTTATGCTTTTTTGCCTAGCTCATCGTACATGTTATAAGAACTGAGAACTTTCCGACTTTCCAACTTTCCGAAATTTCCGACGTGACGCGCAATTTCACGTCAAATTTGAAATCGATCGGTATTTTTGCTCTCACATGCATCCATTGCTCAATCATGCATCATTTGCCGATATGACAAACTTTGGCCTGCGATTTACTTTGGCCGGTTGGTACTAAGCGGCGAAATCAGCGAAATTAAATCGCCAGCGAAAATTAGTTGATTTTAATACAGTAATCGGATTTTCTGGCCTTTTTGTAGTAATACATGTACATTGACCTGTTGTAGTGACTTTACTCCCTCGCACCCAGACGCTGATTTTTTGGAAACAAGTTTCTATACTTCCGATGGGAGAATCCGACATGGCAGTGCATTTCGGCGTGGCCAGGTCAAATTGTAGAATATCGCATCGAGTGAATTGCTTTATCTGAGAGAGGAGATGTTCGTGCCCTTGAGACCCGAAGTCCCGTTTCCATACGACAAAATTTAGGAGCTCTGCGCTCAGCGCTTTTTCAGGGTATGAATTTCGGGTTGTTCTGGTCGGGTCGCAGCGTCGCGGACTATTCCATCGTCTTCAGCGTCGAAAAACTACTGGTCATGTGAAATTACAAGGCGGTGAGACGCTTTCGTCTTCCTCTACGAGCGAATTTGTTCTGCGCCAGCATACCTAAGTATGCAATTTCGTACGCGCAGTTCGAGTGACGAGGCGTGTGCACTGTACACTGTACTGCATGCACGGACTGTGCGGTCGTTCTCGATTCTCCCATCACTCCCATTCATTTCTGTTTCCAGCAAAAGTCCAAGTTGGCGCACTTCAAATCACTATAACTCAAGAATGGCTGGGCCGATTCGAATAATACTTACAGATTTCCTATGTACTACGCCTGGGAGAATCGAATGAGACCAAAATCGAAGCGATCGGAGCAAGTTTTGGAAATTGGGTGTAGTCATTACCTGTTGAGCCAATGACGCCGCCGAATGCATGGTTGCCTGTGGAGCACATTACATAACTTAGCAGTCTCCTAAAATACGTATCCTGTCCGACGGCAAAAGAGTCTGCAGATTTAGTTTTTCTGCGCGTCGACGGGATGTCTGCGACGCGAAAGTTCAGCTCGCGTTATTTGGCTTGCACGTCGAAAAATCAACGCGAGTGACCTGCTGCTCACGTGGAAATTTGGACATTACATAACTTTACAGTCCCCTATAATACGTATCCTGTCCGACGGCAAAAGAGGCTGCAGATTTAGTTTTTCTGCGCGTCGACGGGATGTCTGTCCTGACGTTCACTGGGACCGGTGCTGACTCTGCCGATTTACGGGCGTTCTGGACTCGACGGGATGTCTGTCCTGACGTTTCCTGGGACCGGCTTAGACTGTGCCGATCACGGGCGTTCTGGACTCAACGGGATGTCTGTCCTGACGTTGCCTGGGACCGGCGGACTCTGCCGATCACGGGGGTTCTGGAGTCGACGGGATCCCTCTTCCGACGTTTCCTGTGACCGGCGCTGAATCGCTCGTTCACGCTTATTTTGGAGACGACGGGATCTCTCTTCCAAAGTACATGTATGTTAATGCGGACGCATCCTATCACCTATTCGGCGTCTATTCTAATTTATTTACTCCTCGTCTCCCTATTTCTTTCCAAATCTCCCTCTACATCAGGGAGTCGTATACATAACACGACGAATATTGGTACGGTACGGGACAGATACAGGAGCCCGCAAATATTGTGGACAGCTGTTATGTACAATCCTGTAGAGCCTTTGTAGTCACAGATACGGGACAGATACGGGATAGCTCCAGCCGTGACACAAACAAACAAACAAACACACAAACACCAAATTAAAGCTGTGTGGACCCTGGCTAGCGCCAGACGTTACTGAAGTAACGTCTTCTGCATAGCTACGGGAATTAAAGCTGTGTGGACCGTGGCTAGCGCCAGACGTTACTGAAGTAACGTCTTCTGCATAGCTACGGGAATAAACACTGATAGACATGGTAGATATTTGTACTTTGTGACAAATATCTGGGTGAGGCTTATACTCCGGAAAACACGGTGCACAAGACAGCAGTTGCTTGGCAGTGAAGCTTCAAGTCAGTCGGCAAAAAGCGCGAGCTCCAATATTTGGAACAGGCACCGCCTATACAGTCATGCAGCATGCAGTCTCAATGAATCACAGTATTTTACATCACAATCACAGCAATAACTGTGCCCAGGCAGAAAACTACAGTATCCGCAGGTCATCCAAGCCTAGAAAATGAACACGATTATGCTGCCAGATGATCGCTTCTGTGTGAGTTTTTAAAAGCAATGCAGCTTCATGAGTCCTTCCATCTTCGTGCAAAAGGCTTTACACCCAGGTGTATTGTAGACCTAGCGTATTGAACACTCTTGGACTACCAAAAATTCGCTCCAAGTGCATGGTTTTTGTCAAACGGAGGACTTGTGGAGTGGCATAGAAAATCATGACGTACACCATTTTACTCCTTCGCTTGCTTCTGCTCGAAGAAGTAACTGCCGCGTGTTAAAAATGCGAAAAACACAAAGGAACCATACATTTTCATGCGGTTGCATCTAAGTGTGTGGACATGAGTACATTTCAGCTATAACTTTGCTACAATGTATTCTGTGGATGGATTTTCATTCGGTTTTTTCATGTGACTCGTACAGCTTCTGGCTACACGAATCTGTTGATCACTCAAAAATGAACAAAATCGGGATAACATCCCTTTTCACGTGCTCTGGCTCTATTGTATTTTCAAACACACAACGGCCAATTGCTCACCATTCAGCCGGGCGCACGGAGCCACAGCCGACATTCAGATCTCCCATGATCAGGATGTCGTGGCTGCCCATGACGTGCTGAATGTGCTGCACCGCGCCGTCCAGCGCCTGTAGTTCACGAATGGCGGGCCGCGATGTATGCATACCAGTACAGATGAAGCTACCCACTGCAGAGATGCGAGCACAGCAAAGCAGCCAGCAACAAACACTCAGGTTTGCATCCAGGGCTAGCACAGCAAAGCAGACAGCAACAATTGAACACTAAACTCTGCAGCCAGGGGTAGCATAGTTTCTTCCTACATCAAACCTGTCTTTGTAGCAACCATGCCAGGTGCACAGAAAACCAGTATACATATTGTAGTTGAAAGACAGGAAGTCTTTCTAAATTATCAATAGGTCAGGATGTGCACGTGGTATGGTACATGATATGACAGGCCAGTTTAAATCATTTTTAACTAAAGAAAGGTGATGTCTTAGGCCAGGTGGTCTATTGAGACAGGAGGTGGTCCCCCATTTTTAAAGAATAGAAATTAGGAACACGCGCTTGTATTATCCCCTCCATGGGAGATTCCGTCACCTCAGTTTCCCAGGGAACGCCACACTTCTATGCAGAAAATCAGCAATCGAACCAGTTTGGCCCCGCATACGTGAGTCATTCATACACTCAAACCTCCACTAATGAGGCCAAGTTTGTTGGAGCGAAACAGCTGTCGGAAGGGACTGCAATATCAACACTCTATGCTAGTGATGTTCAACTGGAATGGGTCTCCAATTTCAGTGGTCTATTAGCACATCACTTTACCGTCTTAGAACTGTGGGGTGGTTGACACTCTGCAGCTAGCGTCATCAGGTTATTTCCCCCAGAGTTACTGGACAGTATGTGTACAGGTGGTAGTCATGCATTGTACACCATGACTGTGCACTGATCATGTGGTAGTCATGCATTGTACATCACGGCTGTAGCACTGATGTGCAATGCATGACTACCACATACAGGTGTGCTACATAATCATTACCAGAGCACACATTTCATCAAACCCAGCCAGGCCACGGGCCACTAATAAAAACTCAAGACGAAGAATGGCTCTCCGCACAACAGCAACACGCGCGTGCATCAACAGCACATTAACATGATGTGCAGAAAAAAACGCGTACTTCAAAATCATTAGAATAGTTGCATCTACAAGGCCATAGTTCAGCTCAAAACGTGTCGTTCTTCATAAAGAACACAGAACTTGGACAGCATGTCGTGTCAAATACGGCTTGCCTGAATGGTTTCTCATTACGATGCATTCAAACCCATAGAGGGAAAAGAGATTTGGGCTTTACGTAGCATAGCCTAGTTATCCCAGGCACACGCATACTAGTGCCAGAGCGTTGTAGGTGTGAGTGTGTGTCAGTACTCAGCCCGGCGTCAGTGGGCAGTAATGACCGTCTTTGTGGTCCACTTTCACGACAATAACACACACAGAAGTCTCTGCTGTGAGCACGGTGGCTCGGCAATGGCGAACACGGTGGCTCGGCAATGGCTTTATTTATTGATATTATATCCTCTTCCTGATTTAAAAAATAATAATTGTGTTAGGTACCACCTCCCGTACATTTTCTAGCTGGCCTGCATGCACTTGCGTACGCACCTTTTGTCTCCTTTTGCTCCGTTGGCCTGGGCATGGGTAGCTACTTGCGCGCCCATATTTGCCATAGCTACCCAGGCCCTTTATCTTGCCGTTTAGACTTGATCTCTCTCTCTCTTTTCTCACTCTTCAATGTAGTCGTTTCGTTCGTCTTGGTCTCTTGTCTCGTCGTCTACTAGTATAATAAATGTCGTTCCCACTAACTTGTTCCCGTTGTCAGTCGTCCTTTCCCGATTCAACATTGGCGCCCGATTATTGATCGACCCACGACCCTGAGATCATCCCATGCCCAGCCGTCCTCAACCACCATTCGTCTCGTCTATGTCAACCTCGTCTCGTCCATGTCAGTCTCGTCTCTCCTACGCCAACCTCGTCTCGTCTCTATCAACCTCGTCTCTCCTACGCCAACCTCGTCTCGTCTATATCAACCTCGTGTCGTTCAAGCCATGCAGGTCAGCTACCTTTCTCTCTTTCTTTTTTTTGTATGCGTTCCTTCTTCGTCAAATTTATTTTCGTGAATTTTTTGTTAGTGTGTGTGCGCGCGGGTGTCCTTCATTAATATTAGGGGTCCGATCATGGTGAGCCACGCTCTCTTATTTATGTCGTATATTAAAGTGTAACTAGGTTCTATTAGCCGTGCAAAATACTAGTCATCAGAATACAATTCAAGTCCCTCGTCGAACTCCAATAGTTATTTTTTGTGCCATGTTTTGAAGGGGCGTTTGGGCCCGTTGTTATTGGCCTTGTACACACTATAGTATGAGTAGTACAGGAACGTTGACGGTTGTAATGATCTGTAGTGCATTTTTTTTAGTACACACCTTTGTGAGGCCCGTGCGTTGTGTGTGTGTGTGTGTGTTTTTTCTCCTTCAGTCGTTTAAAAAAAAAATCTTTTTCTCTCTTTTTTTCTCTCTCCGCGAGGACGCGGGATTTTTTCATGGAGGGGTGGTATGTTAGGTACCACCTCCCGTACATTTTCTAGCTGGCCTGCATGCACTTGCGTACGCACCTTTTGTCTCCTTTTGCTCCGTTGGCCTGGGTAGCTACTTGCGCGCCCATATTTGCCATAGCTACCCAGGCCCTTTATCTTGCCGTTTAGACTTGATCTCTCTCTCTCTTTTCTCACTCTTCAATGTAGTCGTTTCGTTCGTCTTGGTCTCTTGTCTCGTCGTCTACTAGTATAATAAATGTCGTTCCCACTAACTTGTTCCCGTTGTCAGTCGTCCTTTCCCGATTCAACAATTGTATGCATAGAGATAAGAAAAATAAGCACAAGATACTGCTGCTAGTCGCACAGCAAAGCACACAGAAAACGACAAGATGTTAGAATGAATGTAACAACACCCGTCCAAGCTAAAGGACCTACATCCCTGCCCCAGGACGGTATCTTGAAAAAACCCACACACTCACCACACGGTCATCATCCACCTTCAGTTCAATCACAATACAGTAGTATTCTTCCCATGCAGATTCAATTGAACTCCCCTGGCACTAGCTATAAAATCTGAAGCTGTACGTAACCATACAAAGGCCCGCGATGCACACACCACCCCTACGTTTTTTAACTAAAAAAGAAAAGCAGTCATAACTGACACAGCCACATAGCCAAGAAGAAAGCCGATAAGATTATATCGATACACACACCCAGAAGTCAGGGGTGGCGGGTGGGATACAAATTGCACCAACGAAAAGCCACTGCGAAGTGACAGGGATGCGGTCAAGCACAACATTTTTGCTGAAGCAAAAAGTTGCAGGGAAATCCCAAAATCAGTGCGATTTTACATGAGCCCCAAATGTTCAAGTCACCCACAAAGACACAAGCTTTCCAACTCTCTTTGGCCGTTGCAAAGCGTACCTTTCCTCACCAGTCGGAACCATCCCCAAGCATCAAGTCCAAGTGGTTCCTCGGTGGAACAGAGTGGTTCATACAGTGGCGAAAAAAATTCCTAAAAATTCAAAAAAAAGACTGCTGGCAAAGGAGATAAAAAAAAGAAAAATATTTCACGGTTCACGAGACTCGGCTAGAGGAGGAGATATTGACGAAGTAAAAGCACAATGGCTGGTAGAAGGTCAATATACATTTGTATAATATTATTTACATAGTGCAAGCTTGTTCTGTACCGGACGTGCAAAACACACACGGGCCACGTTTAAAAGAAGAAAATCCAGCAACAGTGCATGACGGAGAAAGAAAACAGGACTTGAGAACACTAGAGAAAAGCTGATGCGGCAAAGCTACTAGTACAGTTCAGTATAGTAGTACAAACAAACACTTGAAGCAACATTCAAATGCCACAATAAGTTTTGAACCATGAGTTCAGCATATCGGTTCTGCCGGCGGTTCCGACAGTTTGTGCAAGCAGTACAAAACCAGAACATTCATAATAATAGGCTACACACCGTGCAGTTATCATGTTTACTATAACACACTGCCTATCAGTTTATGTTACATTCTGGCTATCACGATGCTAGCTCATGAGCGAAGTAGGAACTGGAATGAATCTAGATGTAAATACGCGGATCTAGATGTGTTTGGTTTTCAGGGAAAATTGCTGAAATTCAGGGACAGAAGAAGACAAGCTACAAATATATGTGATCTGCGATAACAATGCAAATCCGACTTGTGCTGAATTGATTTACAGAATGTTCTAAGATCACGGTTACTGATGCAATACAACAGTAGTGCTGGGTGCTGAAGAACAGAGCACCGGAGAAGAAACAGCCGAGAATGTCACCAATCACAGCATACCAATGTATACACGGTGACTCAACTGTGCATAGATGCTAGTACATGAAAATAGGAACAGTCTAGGCTACGAGGCTGACCCCTCAGTTCTTCGGAGACAGACAGTACTATAGTAGGTTCTTGACGGCGTTAACACCTATGATCTACAGTATCGTCACTTGATCATCTCTATTGTACATGCATACATACCAGCAGCATGTACCGGTGATGCCGTGAAGTACCTCCCTGCTGCCAGTGCGCTCGTGATGACCGGTTAGCGTTTGATTGTCATGGTCGAGCTCCAGAGAGATGATATCACCTGCTACCCACTCCTGTCCAAGTTGACCACCATTACACTGGGTGTATCCCGCCGAATTACCATTCCAGCCAAATATCTCCGTCTTAACACTGTGTACACGATCTAGTCGTGGTACAGTGGCGGAACAAGCGCAGATAAACATTTGACCGTAGGCAGTTTTGTCTATCCTTAGCCTGATGCTGCTGGTACCATGGTTAGTAGGGATAGATGATGTGCACACTGATCTATTCCCACTTGGCCGTACTTTTCTTACAGTGCGGCCGGCATTGCTGATGGTGATACCTTCATGACAGCGGCTCTGATCAAACATCGGCGGTGCAGGGTGGGTTACTCTAACTTGCATGGGACTGCCCTGCACGTGTCGCTCTCCGTACTGCACCGACACCGTCAACTGATCAGTCTCTTCAGTCAGCTGCTGCTCACACTTTGACTCTAGACAATCTGATGAGACCTGCTGCAGTTCTGCTACGGGCAATTCTGCATGACTGCCATTATGGACGGAAATCTTGAATCGAAGGCGATCAGCACACTCTTCAAATGGTACTGGCATTGGGGCTCCCTTCAACACAATCCGCATATTCGCATTCACACATGTATCTTGTGCAGAAACGGTCAATGCATCCGAGAACTGGGTGAAGTCGACCACCTTGCCGATTTCTTCAATCTCCTTGGTTGCATTCTTTGCATTGATACCGACGCAGCTGATGTGACTGTGGACACACGGTTCCGCATCCTTCTCGGTCACATTCTTTCTTTGATCAATAGCACTGTTCAGCCAATGTGCAATCTTGAGGAAATCTGTCTGGTCAGAGCAGGTCTTGAATATTGTCGAAACAGCTTGACCGTGGAACAGACTATCCTGTAACCGACACACCTGAGCTTCAAGCTGCACAAGTTTGCCGTTTTTCTGTCGATCCACCTTATCCAGCAGTGTCTTCTCCCTGGCTTCCAATACCTTCTTCAGCAAATTGAATTGCTCTGTGATCTCCTTTGAGGCTAACTCTGCATCATCATTTACAGTACTAATCTCAGCTTGCACTTTTCCAAGAGCTGAAGAGATCACACCCTCACTATCAGATATACAACTGCTGATGTTGCCCTCCACAGTTTCACGCATTTTCTGTGCTGCTGCTTCAATGGACAACACTTGGTGTTGAGTGTCAGTGTCACTGTGAGCTCCAGTGTCCATGCATTTCTGACATGCCAGTTGATTACACTGAACACAGTATCTGCTCAACACCTGCCTGGGATGGACAGCACAATAGTGCTGAATAGAACCCCGCTCCGTAGCAGTCTCCTCTTTGCGAACAGACAGAGGTGCAACTTTGTGATTACGAGTAGCTCTATTGCGAGGGTGGGCATGAGCATGTGCACTGCAAAGATTTGCTCCACAGTCGTCACACCTAGCTGTAGCATGTTCATCATCAGCACAATCATCACACATCACCTGTACATTGGTAGCTGATGCTCCCGTCTCATTTCCATACTTTGGATAGCTATCAGGCAAGTGGGTCAAAGGAAAGGCTACAGTTGGTATGGGTGTCTTGCTAAAGCATTTTGGACACTTGATGTAGCCATCACGGTGAATATGTTCCTCCAGACATGCTACACAGACTGAGTGCAAGCAAGACACTAACTTCAAACGTCTGCCTGTACCGCCACAGGACACGCAACACACACGTTCAGAAGACATCACTCACAACTAACTCTACCAGATACAAGACGATTTCTGCTTCCTCTCCGATGAGCTAACGAGAAAAATTCCAAAAGACATGTCGCAGAAGAGAGAGCATGTGTGCACATAGCACAACTAGTGCTACGCCCCGTGCTATGTGTGCACATAGCACAACTAGTGCTACGCCCCGTGCAACTTCTGTTTTCTATGCTGCTGCTGTGTGGATACTTCTGTCTGGCTGTCACATTCACTTGGAAAGATGTCAGCTAATGGACAGGAGTGCTGTCAAGTGACGTCAATGATGCACTGGGGAAAGCTCAATGCAGTGCAGCCTCGTGTCTTCATGTTCTCAGTACAGTACAGTTCTCTGTACTTCTAAAAAACAGTACTAAAACAGGTCCCATATTCACATAATACCAGTAACGTACCAAACCTGGTCCCGTGTCACTGCATCCATGTTTCCCTCATGTCAGGCCACGAGTTCCCAGTTCGGGACAGTTAGGTTGACATTTTGAAGTTGGGCACATGGATGTATTTTTGTCGGTAAGCAGAGCACCAACATCTAAAGGGATCTGAAATTATAGTTGTATGAGGCCTAGTGCCTATAATGGGCCTCCCGCTCTTCAGGAAGGGTGAATAGCCATGCAATGTTGGTTTTTGCAGCTAAATCGGGCAAGGTTGGTTAGAGATGGTATGAAACACCTTGGATTGAATAAAGGGTGCTACATAAAAAATAAAAAATAAATTTCACGGTTCGCGTGAGACTCGGCTGGAAACCGAGTGTTCCGCATCCGTAGGAACGCCACCACCCTTCCAGGATCAAGGCGCAGATGCAGCTCCTAAAGCGGTGGGAGGTGAGTAGATCAGCTCACCAGCAAGTGTTCAAAGACCGAAAATCCCATTCACTGCATCCATGTTCTCCTCGTGCCAGGCCACGAGTTCCCAATTAACTGTGGGTCGCAGCACGGCTGGAAAAAAATCCTTCCGCTTCCAAGCAGGATTTGAACCTGGTACCCTCTGTTTCTCAATCATGGTCCTTGCCTGACTCATGCACCCTAAGAATAGACGGTATATGGATACAATATTTGTTGCCATTTTTGGAAACTTGAAATATTTTTGGCACAAAGATGGAGAGTTTGCCCAAGGTTTCATTTAAATATCCAGAAGGGCGTTAGCCAATAGAAGACCGTCATGTTGGGTGCCAATTGTTGTCGGCGGGCTTACTCTTCGCCAGGGATGTGCCTTCTTCCTGAGACTCTCCTTGGAGCAGGACAAAAATAATATGTCCTCTGTGTGTGTGTTGTACATCGGACGGACGTGGGAGATGTATCGGAAGGGCATATCGTCGGCTAGGAGTAAGTCCCCCGACGATACCTATACCATGAGCCTTTTGCGGGGGGAGGGGGGGGGGGGCACCAGGCATTTTATCGCTTTAGCGAGAAAAAAAACACGTTCAAAATTGCATATTTTATCATTGCATATCTAGGCCTACAAAGTGGCCAAGTCAGTAAGCATTTTTCTTAACTTTCAATTCACTACTGAGCAATCTAAAAGCAAGAATCATGGGAATTGAAAGAAAAGAAAGTTGCCCAGAATGGAATTCGAAAACACAAACTTGGATCACGCGGGAAAACAAGAAAGAAAAAAAAAAGGTTGACGGTACACATAGTCACACGTGGATACACTCGTACACATGGGCAAATGATGTGCAAGGGTGCTAGTTACTTTCAGACTCAAGTACACCAAATACAGACACCTGACCTGCACAAAAAATACCTAGTATGATTGTAGGAGTGCAACCTCTACCTCATACCGACACATTCCTCAATGAGTCATTTAGTTGCGCGACATTCGCTATACCATGGATGCGGAGAACTCGCCCTCCAGCTGAGTCTCAAGCAAATCGTTAAAAAAAGTTTGAGAAGCACATTTTTCTTGGATGAATCGTGTTATTCTTCGTTGGCTAAGCGTAGCGAATGAAACGAAAAATGTATTTTTGCCAGCATTTTCACCATAGTTACGGCACTAGGATTGCATCAGCTGGTTTTTTGTCAGTGTTCTCAAACTTTTCTCTTCATCATGGTTTTTCTCTTTTTGTTGTAGTTTCCCACCCGCCCTCCCCTTTATTCTCACTTCGGGATAGGTCCTGCAGGCTACGTTTTGTTCATTTATCTTATGGGGTTATTCTAACCGGTTTTTCCTCAGGGTTGTGCCTCCGCCGGGGTCCTGAGGTTTTTTTCCGCCAGCTTCGGGCTGGTTAATTATCCGGCGGCCCCATTCACCACAGTGGTTCACTTTTTGCATCATGTTGGTCTGGTACATATGTGTACATGTATATGCGTGAGGTGGCATGCCCTTCTTCTTGCTCATGTATACACTACGCTAAGCTCTTCCATCCATGAACAAAGACACTACTACTGTGATCTGTGATCTGTATCTTTCTGTTGTGTGTGGGTGTGTCTGCGGTGTACGCATAGGCCAGCTTGCTGGCAAAAACACAAATTCCAAAATAGGAATGAATTATCAACAGGTTGAGGCTTGCGCATCCAGCCAGGAGTACTATCAGTAACATTCTCCCTAACTATCACTCAGTGCTACAAGTGATACCAATGTACAAACTACAGCTAGATTACTCACCGACTGACGACTGGAACTTCACGGAGAATGGCGGTCGTCTAAACACGGTGTAGTTCTGTACGGGGTACTGGTAGACCTGCTGAACCTTTACAAAGTCAACCCTGCATGGTAATCATCCGGGTACAAATAACAACAACAGTAGTAGTTATAATGTGGCATTCCAGGATTGTAACTTATGCATAATAGTCCTCTATCCTTGTTGTCTTTCCAAGTTGTAGTTTTACCTAAGTTTACGGTTTCATACAAATCGCCTCTCACAGGTTCAAACCCCAGACTTGGCAACTCATTCCTTTTTCCTTTCACTGTAGACTCTGATGATGTCATGGCACCCATCTTGGATTCTTTATGCCATGTGCAGGCTTTCTGTTCTTTTTTGGTTGTTCTTTGTTTTCACTTCACTCGAGTGTGGTTTTGGTTGGAGAATCATGGTCCCAGAAACTATAATGATAGTGCTGTTCTAGTTGTGGTTAGGAAACTATCTGACTTGTACATTGGGAGAATGCTACACATGGTGGCAGCAGTATTTAGCTAATAGATTTAGCTTTATTTTGAACTCACTCCTGAGAAGAAAGTGTAGCTGTGTTGTAGAGTGCAGAGTTAGTTTTGCAAGATGGCCAATCGTGGTCAGGGAAACCAGCAGCAGCAGCAACAACCACAGCAACAAGCTCCTGCAGTCAGGGCTTGGGCTGTACCAGAAAGATTCTCTGGGGCACCAGGATCAGATTGGCAAACTTGGCGTCTGCATTTTGACAATGTCAGCCAGGCGAACAATTGGGCGCCAGCGGATCAGTTGGCCTATATTGGTCTGTACCTATCAGACACTGCGCAGTCATACTATTACAGCCTTCCCGCTGCAACAAGACAACAGTTGCCAGCCCTTCTGCAAGCGTTGGATCAGCGTTTCGCAGCTCCACTGCACGTCGACCGCCATAGGTCTGAATTGCAGACTCGTCGTCAGAACCCAGGAGAGTCTTTGTCCACGTATTGTGAGCAAATTCGTAAACTCGCTCGGTTGGCCTACCCAGGGTTGGATGCTGGTGTTCGCGATTTACTGGCAAAGGACCAGTTCCTTAATGGCTTAGATAGCCGTGATCTGAGGATCCAAGTGAGGACAGCAGCCCCTGGAACTCTAGACGATGCATTACAGCGGGCCTGCCATATATCTTCCATTTTGGAAACCGAAAGTATGCACAACCCACCAGCACCACAAGTGCAACCTGTGTATGCTGTGAACCGGGACTTGCCAACCTCTCGCCTGGAAGACACGATGCAGCGCCTTATTGACAGGGTTTCTGCCCTTGAGACATCGTTGTCGACCACTGCTACAGGAAGTCGCAACACACCTAGGGAAAGCTTTCCAGTTCGCCGGTGCTTTGTGTGTGATAGCAAAATGCACCTGAAAGCTCAGTGCCCACATGCCGGACCCATGTCCCAGGGAAACAGGAAGCAGTCATGAGCGAGGGACAGCCCATGACTGATAGTGATGCCTGTCCAACCACACCTAGCCACACCGAGAATTGTCTAGATGCACCCAGTAAGCCCGTTAGTATGATGCGTTGTTCAGTCTGTACCGAACGCGTTTGCTTCCCAGATAATGATCCCTGTTGTTATGCATGCACTGACTTTGTTCCTGAACAACCCCAGGCCATCGTAGTACCTAATTCCTGCTTCTCTACTAATTCAAAAGACACTGTATTTGTACATGGTTTTGTTGAAAGTGCACCTGTCCAGATGGTTGTGGACACTGGCAGCTGTGTCACTTTGCTGAACTCCAAGTTTGCACGATCACTCTCCCTGAATATTAGCCCATCACCCGTTAAGTTATCTGCCGTAAATAATTCCTCAGTCCCCGTTATTGGCCAAGCCCCTGTTGCTATGTCAATTAGCAAATTCAATGCAATGCACACAGTTATTGTCGCGGACATCGAGCCCGATATGCTCATTGGCATTGATTTCCTACGCTCTCATGGCTGCACGCTTGACTTTGACAATGAAGTGCTAGAAACTGCCAACTGCAGTGTACCGTTACAATCAGCCAATCAACAATCTCACACAGTTTACCGGATAACTCTTGCGCATAAAGTCACTATCCCCGCTTATTCTCAGATCATTGTACCGGGTAAATTGGAGTCGAATGACACTATGCCTACCTCAGCTGGCTGTATTATACCATCTGACAAATTTCTGTCTAAGTACCATATTGCTATGGCAAGTGTAGTGGCTAGCCCTGACTGCGCTGGAACAGTCCCGATTCGGCTGCAGAACCTGCACTCACGACCTGCAACTATCCAGAAGCGCTATGACATTGCACAGTTTGACTGTAATGTACTGGTCGACGATGACTTCTCATTAGATGACGACCAGGACGAGCCAAGTCAATGTAACTATGCCACAGAAGAACCTAACACATCAGTCCCTCATGAACTGTTTCGTCTTGACCACTTGGACACCAGTGCCAAAGCTGAGCTTGCCCAAGTTCTCGATGCAAACAAGGATGTCATATCATGTGGTCAGTTTGATTTAGGTAAGACGGATGTAATTACGCACCAGATCGAGACCGATTCTGAGAAGCCTAAGCGACAACCACCTCGACGCCTGCCCATTCAACAGCGTGCTGAAGTCGAAGCCCATGTTCAAGAGTTGCTAGACAATGATGTGATTTCTCCGTCTAAGAGCCCCTGGGCTGCACCTATCGTGGTAGTTCGCAAGCCAGACTCCTCAATCCGACTGTGTATTGACTACAGAAACTTGAACTCAATCACCAAGAAAGACGCTTTCCCCATGCCTAGAGTTGATGACGCCATTGATGCCATGAGTGGTGCGTCGTACTTCTCCACGTTAGACCTTGCATCTGGCTACTGGCAAGTTGAGTTGGATGAAGCCGCCAAAGCCAAATCTGCATTTGTTACCCCATTTGGCTTATACGAGTGGAACCGAATGCCGTTTGGACTGTGCAACGCTCCTGGAACATTTCAACGCCTGATGAACCTAGTGCTCGGGGACCTTGTGCCATCAATTTGCCTCGTATATCTGGATGACATTATTGTGTTCTCTTCATCTTTGTCGGAACACATGGAACGACTACAACTCATCTTCAACCGACTCCGAATGGCAGGTCTCAAGGTTAAACCCAAGAAGTGCCAACTACTCTGCTCATCGGTGACCTATCTGGGTTATACCTTCTCTGCTGATGGTGTTCTACCTGATACCAATAAGTATGCGGTCGTCAAGGATTGGTCGGTGCCCTCATCTGCTAGAGAGGTACGTAGTTTCCTTGGCTTTGCCTCCTATTACCGCAGATTTGTACCTAACTTTTCAACTGTAGCTGGTCCTTTGCACCACTTGTCACATAAAGACACTCCCTTCATATGGACCGATGACTGCAAGCAGGCCTTTGCTCAATTGAAGTCACACTTGATATCACCACCAGTACTAGCATATCCTGACGCACAGAAGGCATTTATTCTTGACACTGATGCATCGGGTACGGGTATTGGTGCTGTACTATCCCAAGTGAATGATGATGGTCATGAAGTTGTCATTGCTTATGCAAGCAAATCCCTATCACGGTCTCAGAAGAACTATTCGGTCACTAAGCGTGAACTGCTAGCTGTCGTAGAGTTTGCTGATGCATTTAGCCATTATTTGCTTGGAGCTGAATTCACATTGCGTACTGACCACAAGTCTCTTCTTTGGTTGAGTTCCTTCAAGGAGCCCGCTGGCCTGCTTGCCCGATGGATTGAGCGGCTGTCTCGATTCTCCTATGTTGTCCGTCACCGGCCTGGCTCCAAACACGCCAACGCTGATGCTCTGTCACGGCTTCCAGAAAATGACCAAAGGCAAGTAAATGCTGATGTCCCCTGTCCTGTGTACTCAGTAGAAGCTGATCCCTGCACACAGCCCAGTGACCTACCATCTAGTCCTAGTGATCCTAATTGGTGTGAAGCATTTACAGCTGCTGAATTAAGAACTGTTCAACTTGAAGATCCAGACCTCAGTACCCTGATTGGTTGGCAAGAAGCCCTTCTAGACCGACCTGTACGTAGTGACTCTGCAATGCGAGGTGTATCAGTAGGTGTGCTGAGACTGTGGAGCAATTGGAAACGCCTAAAGTTATGTGATGGTGTTTTGTACCGGGTGTATCAACCCGAGGATAGCGAAACTCCCATTTTGCAATAAGTCGCTCCATTAGCTCTTCAGACATCAGCAATGCAGAGTGCCCATTCTGATGTCTCTGGTGGCCATCTAGGAATAGAACGTACTCTTCAGAAGCTTCGAGCACGGTTCTATTGGCCATTTATGACTGCATCTGTTACGGATTTCTGCAAGAGTTGCTCTGTATGTGAAAGTCGCAAGTCGGCAACACCTAACCCGAAAGCACCGTTAGTGCAAGATCAGCCTTCATTTCCATTTGAGCGTGTGGCGATTGATATCATGGGCCCGTTACCAGAGTCATCCCGTTGTTATCGCTACATTGTTGTCATTATGGACTATTTTACGAAATGGCCTGAGGCGTTTGCTATTCCTGACACGCGTACCGAGACACTCGCCACTGTATTAGTTGATGGCGTTTTCTGTCGATACGGCATGCCGTATCAACTTCACTCTGATAGAGGACCTCAGTTTGAATCACATTTGTTCAAGCAGATATGTCAACTTTTGGATATACGGAAATCGCGCACTACCGCGTATAGACCACAGAGTGATGGTCTGGTGGAGCGCATGAATCGAACCATTGAGAACGTGTTATCAGCTCATGTGAATGATCACCATACCAACTGGGATGAACATTTACAACGATGTCTTCTAGCCTATCGCTCCAGTGTTCACTCCTCCACAAGGGAGACACCCGCTAGATTGATGTTTGGTCGTGAGTTACACCTACCTATTGATGTCATGTTCAACAGTCCTACACAGCAGGCCTTCACCGCCACCGACTATGTACAACGATTGAAGTGTCACCTACAGCAAGCTTTTGATCATGCTCGTGCTTCTGGGGCAGTTGCTCAGAAACGCCAGAAAGCTCTGTATGATAAGTTCACGAATAAGCCTCGTCTCAGTATTGGTGATCGCGTTAGCCTACATAACCCAGCAGTAAAGACCGGCCTGACACGAAAGTTTCATCTACCCTGGAAAGGCCCCTTCACCATTGTATCTCAGATCGATGATGTTGTATTTGCCATTGCCGATTCCACGGGCAAAGTCCAGACTGTAGACTGTGACCGATTGAAGCTTTACACTGCTACTCCGAATGCTGTGGCTCCAGCTGATTTAGTTGTTCCGCCCATGGCTGAACCTACTCAGGCTCAGTATCACGCAGAAGTACACTATGATGTCCAGTTACCTGTTGTACCACAACCGCTACCAGCAGCAGCACACGGGTATGGATTGCGACACAGAGGTAACCTGCAGCTCCCTCAGAGGTATAGGTGAGCTCATGCTATTGACCCATGACACGCCATTTCCTTTGAACTTATGATGTTCATCACTATTAATATCACCACAGTAAATGTAATCTAGCACAGACACAATTTGCTTCCGTCTTGAAGTGGTCATGCAGTCGATGTAGTCCGAGATAAATAAGTATTGCATTCGGAGAGCATTGACTTCCTTATTTATAATGGCAACCCTACTATTCTCCACATGCACTTATTCTCATCCGACATAGACCGTCATGTTTTTTTGTAGTAGTAAAGTTGTCGCGAGGACGCGACGTTTGCAAAGCCGAGGGATGTGTGGCATTCCAGGATTGTAACTTGTGCATAATAGTTCTCTTACCTTGTTGTCTTTCCCAAGTTGTAGTTTTACCTAAGTTTACGGTTTCATCCAAATCGCCTCTCACAGGTTCAAACCCCAGACTCGGCAACTCATTCCTTTTTCCTTTCACTGTAGACTCTGATGATGTCATGGCACCCATCTTGGATTCTTTATGCCATGTGCAGCAGGTTTTCTGTTCTCTTTGTTTTCACTTCACTCGAGTGTGGTTTTGGTTTAAAAATCATGGTCCCAGAAACTATAATAACAGTGCTGTTCTAGTTGTGGTTAGGAAAACTGTTACTTGTACATTGGGAGAATGTTAGATAGAAATAATGTTTCTCCTTCGGGAGAGTGAACCGTTTTCATCAAATTTAGTGAAGGAGGGAATGGGGCGAGGGATGAGAGAGCACGGGCGGCCAGTGTTGAGTCGTCCCTAGCAGGAACAGCTGCTAGTCACGACTCAACACTCGGAGCTCCGTCAACGCGGGCATGGAGCTGATGCGAGCTCGTGGGCACTGGCGGAGGTTGCGCTGACTAGTACATGTACATGTTGACGAATGCGCGCGCCCAGGTGCTGAAGGGTTCTTTCTACCTACATACCGATCTGCACATTGTCGGCATTGAAAGAAATAGATAAGGTTACTTTTACTAAGGGTAGGTAGAACATCCTTCATCCATGTGCCGTTAAGTTTTGTTCCGCTTGCTGCGCGTGAGTGTCTTCCTCGCCGTGGTCGTCCTCCAAAATGTGCTGTCCAGTCCATCGGTGGATCTTCCTCTTCCTGTGAAGATGTCACTGCATGCCCGTCCTCCTCCGCGTGTGTAGGGCAGGGTCCAGCTGAGAACAGCGTGAAAGGTGGTGAAAGACCGACACGTAAACCACCGAAATTGACAAAGGATCTGTCTGCGTCGGGAAGGGTTACGTGAAGCCAAGTAAAAATACGGACTGGTGAGGACGCACGTACAACGACAACGGAAGTGACAACAACAGTCAATATTCGAAAACGTGGTAGACCGCGAAAACGAACCTCAATATCGAACACCGGACAAGTTGGAGTAAGAAGATCAATAGAAATCCGCAATGGAGGAGACATAGCTGAAAGGACACTGGGCATCGCGGACACAACGGCTAGTGTCAGAAAACGTGGAAGGCCGCGGAAAAGCAAGGAGACGGATAGTGGTGATGCCACGAAGAGGCGAGATGACGGGACATTGGAGGAGACTACACCCAACGGAGCTAAGAATCGCACTTCGTCCATCAAGCAACATCTGTCAGCCCGTACCAATTGTCGTGAGTTGTACAGTGATAATGTGTTCTCAATATTGTCACGTGGTAAATGTGCGTTACATCTGGCTGTGTTAGAAGCTTTGTATATCCGTAAGTTAGATCCTGAACTTTGCGTACAGAAAGAAAATGTGTTGTCGCTACAATTGTTTGGTGTTACTCCTCGTCGAGGTGTTAACAATGTAACTTAATTTGCTCACTATGTTCGTGTCGCTATTATTATTTCGTTCGAGTTTTGTGTCGTGCTGAACTTGATACTTTTTCCACCTTGTCACGAGTGTTGCTATCTCATATCTTTACGCTATATAAGTTTTAGTCTTTCCAACTTGAGCCATTCCCTGTATAATCCTTGATGAGAAGGGACCGAAAACGCTCGGATACTTTGACAAGTGCCTTATTTTGACTGGATGTGTGTTTGCGTGGATACTTACGACCCAACACGTACCTTCGTTATTAAAGTATTATCCGCCTCCGACTTCTTGTAAAATAATAATAATAATAATAATTTGAAACTCGGATGTTGAGCCATAAATAAATGTGGAAGAGAAAAGGACATATGGATACGAGTTAACAGTAACTCTCCATCACTGTAACAAGATACTATATACAGTCAGAAAGTGCAATAACTAGGCACAAAACTGACAGAGTACTGAAACATTCGACGTCCTGACACCTAGCTTTAACACGTCTCCGTAGCGCTAACCGACAGCCTTCCAACTTGGAAGGTTCAAGGTTATGGAAAAGACCAAAGAGGGGAAGGCAAGCGCAACGAAAACGAGCAAAAGCCACAGTCCCAACGGAACAGCAGCTTTGCTGCTTCGAATTGTAGTTAGACCGCTTTGTCAAATATCGTACTGGTCTCGTCATCGTCCAGTAACAATCGACATTCTTTGTTCCGTTGGGACTGTGGCTTTTGCTCGTTTTCGTTGCGTTTGCCTTCCCCTCTTTGGTCTTTTCCATAACCTTGAACCTTCCAAGTTGGAAGGCTGTCGGTTAGCGCTACGGAGATGTGTTGAAGCTAGGTGTCAGGACGTCGAATGTTTCAGTACTCTGTCAGTTTTGTGCCTAGTTATTGCACTTTCTGACTGTATATAGTATCATGTTACAGTGATGGAGAGTTACTCTTAACTCGTATCCATATGTCCTTTTCTCTTCCACAATAATAATAATAATAATAATAATAATAATAATAATAATAATAATAATAATAATAATAATAATAATAATAATAATAACGAAGGTACGTGTTAGGTCGTAAGTATCCACGCAAACACACATCCAGTCAAAATAAGGCACTTGTCAAAGTATCCGAACGTTTTCGGTCCCTTCTCATCAAGGATTATACAGGGAATGGCTCAAGTTGGAAAGACTAAAACTTATATAGCGTAAAGATATGAGATAACAACACTCGTGACAAGGTGAAAAAAAAGTATCAAGTTCAGCACGACACAAAACTCGAAGGACATAATAATAGCGACAAGAACATAGTGAGCAAATTAAGTTACATTGTTAACACCTCGACGAGGAGTAACACCAAACAATTGTAGCGACAACACATTTTCTTTTTGTACGCAAAGTTCAGGATCTAACTTACGGATATACAAAGCTTCTAACACAGCCAGATGCAACGCACATCTACCACGTGACAATATTGAGAACACATTATCACTGTACAACTCACGACAATTGGTACGGGCTGACAGATGTTGCTTGATGGACGAAGTGCGATTCTTAGCTCCGTTGGGTGTAGTCTCCTCCAATGTCCCGTCATCTCGCCTCTTCGCGGCATCACCACTATCCGTCTCTTTGCTTTTCCGCGGCCTTCCACGTTTTCTGACACTAGCCGTTGTGTGCGCGATGCCCAGTGTCCTTTCAGCTACGTCTCCTCCATTGCGGATTTCTATTGATCTTCTTACTCCAACTTGTCCGGTGTTCGATATTGAGGTTCGTTTTCGCGGTCTACCACGTTTTCGAATATTGACTGTTGTTGTCACTTCCGTTGTCGTTGTACGTGCGTCCTCACCAGTCCGTATTTTTACTTGGCTTCGCGTAACCCTTCCCGACGCAGACAGATCCTTTGTCAATTTCGGTGGTTTACGTGTCGGTCTTTCACCATCTTTCACGCTGTTCTCAGCTGGACCCTGCGCTATACACGCGGAGGAGGACGGGCATGCAGTGATATCTTCACAGGAAGAGGAAGATCCACCGATGGACTGGACAGCACATTTTGGAGGACGACCACGGCGAGGACGACACTCACGCGCATCAAGCGGAACAAAACTTAACGGCACATGTTGACGAATGCGCGCGCCCAGGTGCTGAAGGGTTCTACCTACATACCGATCTTCACATTGTCGGCATTGAAAGAAATAGATAAGGTTACTTTTACTAAGGGTAGGTAGAACATCCTTCTTCACACTGAACGCACGCACTGTCCCAAATATGACGTACAGCTTGACGCACGGATAAGATGGACATACGATACCACGAACATCCTTCTCCACGCGCGCAGAACCGGCGCCAACCCAGGGTAAACGGAGCACCACTGGGCAAAGGTCAGGTCCAAATTGGATCGGCTTGTCTGTCGCCGGTTTTTCGTTGATAAGCTTGGCCAGAAATTCCTTTGGATAGCCGTTGTTCGTAAATATTGATGTCAGTCTGTCTAATTCGTCCTGCAATAGATGAGGGGAACATATTCTATGCGCACGATAAACTAGCGCTTTCACAAGATGTTTCTTCGATTTCGTTGGAGTATAGCTCCCCCACGGAATGTAGAGGCCGGTGAAAGTTGGCTTCCTATAGATAGTGGTGTCCAAACTCTTAGTGTTAATGTTGCGTGAAATTTGTACATCCAAGAAGGATAATCTGCCGTTTTGTTCCGCTTCCGACGTGAATCTCAACGCCGGATGGAGGCTATTCAGAGTTAGTAGAAAAGTCCCACAGACATCCTCATCCTCATCGTGACAGTACACATCGTCTACAAAACGACAGTACATAGAGGGCCACAATGATGGACTAATGGACGCTTCACAGAACCCTACAAATATATTAGCCAATACAGGACCAAGTGGCGAGCCCATGGCAACGCCATCTATTTGTTTATACATAACGTTGCCAAATGAAAACTCAACGCCAGATGTAACCATTAACATGAGTTTCACAAACTCCGTTTCGTTCAAGGACGGCGGAGTAATGGACTTATTGTGGTACAGTGTTGTTGCGCAGATGTCAATGGTCTCCCGTAGTGGCACGTTAGTAAATAAGCTGACCACGTCATACGAACACATGAATCCGCTCGATTCAAAGTTTGCGTCCCTTAGCTTTTCCACAAACTCGAAAGTATCTTTGACGCAGTGGCTGTTGTAGAGGTTGAGTACCGGCTGTAGCATGGCACATAGCCACTTGGATGTTTTAAATTGCGGCGATCCTGACATGCTCAGTATTGGTCGTAAGGGAATGTTCTTCTTGTGAATTTTTGGGAGCCCATACATTCGTGGTCTTGTTGATCCCGTCGGTGCCAGATGGTCGTACTCATAATCAGAAATTTGATGTGTTTTTGAAAGAGACAATAGGTATTTGCTAAGTTTAGTGTCGATGTTTTCTGTATGATCATATACATCGCACGGTCCGAGTCTACAGAATTTCGTCCCGTCCTCCAGAATGACCATCATCTTGGTTTGGTAATCCTCCCTTGACATAATAACCGTTGCCCGACCCTTGTCAGGGCGGGAGATAATAATGTCCGGATTTTTCCTAAGCTCTCTCATTACTTTGAGGTGCTCTCGTGTGAGTGAAAAAGACCGGGTGTCAGGAGAAGACTGCGCAAACTTGTGTGCCTCGGCAGCCAGAGACGCCCGGCAAGTCGCTGCTGTTTCGTCAGATTTTGCTGGTACCTTGGACAATTGCTGCTGCAGCAGCTCAAACTCCGCCAACATCTCCAATCGGTGGAGTTTCGGAGGAATGCCAAAATCCAAACCGCCGCACAGCACGTCCTTTTGTAGTTGCGTCAGAGGGATATCGGCAAGATTAATAATAGTATCATAATTGTCGCTACATGTGCCGAATCGGTCCTTTCTCAAGGCAGACACAATCCAAACGTGTTTTGCATGGAGCCTAGACCGTTGTTTACAGTCACATTGCGATATTAGCCATGAAAATCTGACAAAATCGAAGGTATTGAGAAGTCTTCGTACTTTCTGATACGAAGACACAAACCTCGAACGTGCATTGTGAAGTTGGCTCTTTGCCTTGTTAAGATCATCCTGCAAAAGTACTTTCTCGATAGAGATAGAGTCATAAAGCTTTAGTTTCTGCACTCGTTTCTGCAAATACTTAGGTGCAACAGAGTAGTGTAGGCAGTCACGGAGTAACCTGACACTGAATATAGCTGTATTGAGGCGACCACGGAGGGCAAGAACGTCATTCAATAGATCAATATGGGTGATTGGGAGGCGTTGTTTGAAGTAATTGAAACAGTGTCGTGACGATAAAAAATATAAGAGGGCAACAGTCGCTGTAACGCGCATCAGCGGGTACAAAGACCTTTGCGTACAAAAAGAAAATGTGTTGTCGCTACAATTGTTTGGTGTTACTCCTCGTCGAGGTGTTAACAATGTAACTTAATTTGCTCACTATGTTCTTGTCGCTATTATTATGTCCTTCGAGTTTTGTGTCGTGCTGAACTTGATACTTTTTTTCACCTTGTCACGAGTGTTGTTATCTCATATCTTTACGCTATATAAGTTTTAGTCTTTCCAACTTGAGCCATTCCCTGTATAATCCTTGATGAGAAGGGACCGAAAACGTTCGGATACTTTGACAAGTGCCTTATTTTGACTGGATGTGTGTTTGCGTGGATACTTACGACCTAACACGTACCTTCGTTATTAAAATAATAATAATAATAATAATAATAATAATAATAATAATAATAATAATGGCCTTATCTTTCTTTGCAGGTACATTGGAAATACCGGAATCACCTTTTTATCACCAGGAATCTTCAGTAGCAATACGAAACTAAAGAGGCTGTAAGCTTGGGAGAATTTTTTAAATATATATTAATGATACACCCTTGCAATTTGTTAGGGCATGTTCGTTTGGTAGGATCGGGATCCCGATCCACCGGATCCACTGGATTCGCACCCTTTCGATTGGTCGAATCCGGATCCGGATCCTTTGGATTTGGATCCGGTCAACCCACCTCGGGGAGCAGGGTTGACTGGATCCAACGGATCCTTTTTTGCCAATCAACCTTTTTTGGCACGACAACTGCACATTTGGCGGGACCCAACCTGCGGGAATGCCTTTCCTCACGCCTTGCACAGCAAAAGTTTGGTTGTTTCATTCCTTTGTTATTTTTTGGTTTACCGTTTCAACCATTGCGTATCCTTTGCTGGCAAACAGCCCTGAGTGGCAGCGAAATTCAACATATGAGCCGCAATCAGCGAAAACGACCCTTAGAGATTTCGTGATTTTTTCGAGAAAAAGGTCGATTTGTGACGTTCAATGATTTTTTTGATCGCGCTGCGAACAGCGCGACGACTTCTTCTTGCTTGAAGTAATTTATTTTGAATTAGTTGAAGTGGTGTCGAGTGGCGACTCCAGTGTTCCTTGATCTTGTTGCGATGGCTGCGGACGCCAGAGCTGTTCACAGCGCACAGACGGCAGTCATTGTCTACAGCTAGCTCGAGCCTGGTGGGGAGTGGATGCTGAAGTAGCCTCTGAAGTTCAGAATGAGGATGAGACGTTCATTGGTTCCGACATCGATGTCGACAGCGAGGCGGAATCGCAGCCGTCATCTCCTGCTGCGATGCGGCTCAAGGTGGCCGATGACTCGTCAGAGTCGGAAGATGAGGAGTCGTCACCTGAGATAAATTCTGAGTCTGGGGCTAGTGACGGCTGCGACGTCGTGTCTTCAGCTGCGGAGGAAGAAATGGAAGACGAGATTGCGGAACGACTCCACGCAGGATGCAGCTGCGAATATGTCGATCATTTCCCCGCACTCATCAGCTATTCTTTGTCATTATAGCTGCTTACTGCACTATTTCAAAAGTATTCAAGCTGCCCACCCACCTTCGAATGCTGAATATTCATTGTACATATACATCGTAAACATACATTGCACCAATTTGGAGTACATCTTGTATATTGGTGTATACACCCGTTTAGAATATGAATATTGAACTTTTTCTTGGCTGAGGTCCTTCAGTAGATGTGGTTCAACAAATTTCAAACCGAAAAGGAATTTTGAAAATGTTAACCCTAAGGGCTGTTTTCGCTGGTTGAGGCCCATATGGAGATGCGGAACCCGTTGGATCCCTGGAGCCCTTTTCCCTCGGGCCACCAACAGTCGACGGGGAAGTTTCGTTTTCTTCCATTTGTGCTTCGTTCCAATTCAACTCACTCCAATTTTGGCTATTGCGGCTTCTACCACTGCGGCTCATTATGCGGCAACTAGCCCACGTTTGCAGCGGAATTCAACACATATGGACATGGAGATACGGAACCCGTGGGAGCCCTTTTCACTCGGGCCATCAACACGTGGAGGTTTCACATTACAGTATTTCGTTTATGCTTCGTTCCGATTCAACTCACTCCAATTTTGGCTGTTATTGCGGCTTCTACCACTGCGGCTCATTATGCGGCAACTAGCCCACGTTTGCAGCGGAATTCAACACATATGGACATGGAGGTACGGAACCCGTGGGAGCCCTTTTCACTCGGGCCATCAATACGTGGAGGTTTCACATTATTCCGTTTATGCTTCGTTCCGATTCAACTCACTCCAATTTTGGCTGTTATTGCGGCTTCTACCACTGCGGCTCATTATGCGGCAACTAGCCCACGTTTGCAGCGGAATTCAACATATGGAGATACGGAACCTGTGAGAGCCCTTTTCACTTGGGCCATCAACACGTGGAGCTTTCACTTTCTTCCATTTGTGCTTCCTTCCAATTCAACTCACTCCAATGTTTGCTGTTACTGCTTCTACAACTGCGGCTCATTGGGCGGCAAATTGCCCAGATTGGCACCGAAATTACAAACATGGCCGGACCAGACCGGAGAGATGATCCGAGTATGGCGAGAATGACGTGAGGGACAACTTTTCCTCGCATATAAAAAGCATTCAGCACGAGTAGTATTCACTATCTCCCTCATCTTTCTCGTTCCTGACAATGGCAGCTGAAAGTCTTGCGTCAAAGCCCTCTCAGCCCAGTGGCCAAGATCGTAGGCCTGGCTTCCAGTGGACAAGACGGCTGACGCTGGAATTAATTTCGGCACGGTCCGAAAACGACGGCTTGTTTCAAGACATCAACTGGAGGAAAAAGAGTGTGTGGAACCGGATTTCCCAGCGAATTGCAGCAACATTCCCGGACGAGGAACTACATCCGTCTGCAGAACAATGTGAAAACAGATGGAAAAACCTGATGAAAGCGTACAAAGCCTATGTGGACTCGCAGCAAAAAACTGGGGCTGACCGTAAACAGCCGCCTGCTTTCTATAATGAAATGAATGCTACGTTTGGTTGGAAGCCCAACATCCACCCAAAATGTGTGGGTGGCCCGCTGGTTCCTGTCACCAGACCCCCAAAGCGTCTAGTTGAATTATCGGATTCGGAGGACGATCAGGATGGTGAAGCAAGAGTATCATCCGCTCCGACCACTTCAAGCTACTCCAGTCCGTCTCAATGCTACAGCAGGTGCATCAGTAGCCGTGGCAACCCCTGCTGCTAATGATGAGGAGAAGGGCGTAAAGAAGAGGAGAAAGCGGTCTGGAGGGCAGTCCAGTGACGCCCTGGAATGGCTCAAGCAGACGAAATGTGAAGATCGAACCTGGCAAGAGCGTAAGCACAACGACCAGATGGCAATACTTGGCGACCTTACTGCAGCTGTCAATAGGCTTGCAAAGCAGTAGAGGCATACTTCGAAGTACTATTTATTTATGTATCTATTGTGAGTTTGTGAAGCATACAGCATGTGTTTCTACATAACATCCAATGCTACATGCACATACATACACACACACACCAATGAATCGGTGATGATACCTTGCATCTACTTGTATAATTATCCATCTCTCAATGATGTATCATCCTTTTGATATGGGTAACAAGATACTCGGCTGAGTTTGTGCTTATTTCACTGCCTATAATGAGAAAGTACTACCTACGCAATATCGAGTATCATCTTCTGGTTGCGTGTATGTGTGACGCGGTTTGCGTTAAAGCATGGGGTGGCAGGGAAGACTACCAATCACACACTACTGCCTACTTGCACGACACTATTCCTTGCCATTCTCTGCAGTCAGTAGCTGGCACCCAAAAGTTTTCACACATGCCTTGATTTGAGTTCCGGATGCACGATGACGTCTGTGTTTCAAAATGCAATGCAGGAATGATTAAAATAATACGATCCCATAGCATCATGATCATCTCATGACATCATTAACTTGTCCAGACTACACAGCCAAAACACAATTTGCCATGGTGGAGCATTGGCACACAACTCACATACTGAGAACAGTTGCATGAAAGGTAGAGTGTGGAAAGAAATGAGGACCCTACTCAAATACAGCAGAATTATGCGAAGTGAGTAGTAGAAAGTCAACAATTGTGAAAGTCTGCCTTCCTCTGTTAAGCAATGAGATCCACAATTCGGTTGCGCTTGTCTGCAGCACCGGTGTTTGGCTGAAAATACAACGTTGGATTAGGTACATCACCTTCAGGTAGGTCTTGAAGAAAATCACTGACATCGTCTTCGTGCATGATGGCCATATTGTGCAACACGCAGGCGGCAATGGTGATATGGGTGGCGTTCTCAACATTCACAATATTTAGATACTTGAGTTGCCTCCATCTTCCTTTCAGCAATGCGAAAGCTCTTTCAATACACATCCGTGTTGACGAGTGCTTGAAGTTATAATTGGTCTGACTTGCTGTGAGGTGACCATCATCCCTGAAGGGAGTCATCAGCCACGGCAGTAGTGGGTACGCAGAATCTCCAACGATAAAGGCTTCTCCAGGAAAGAAACGACGAACATCTTCAGTGACCAACTGCTTCAGGGGACTGTTTTCGAATACTCTTGCATCATGCACAGAGCCAGGCCAGCCACAATACGCATCCGTAAATAGCAGGTTCCTGTCGCAGACTGCTTGTAGAATAACGGAATGGAATTTTTTTCTGTTCAGGTATGTCTCAGGTGCCTCATTTGGTGCTGCAATCGGGATATGGCAACCATCAATCGCCCCCATGACGCCGTGGATGTGCTGAGCTGAATGAAATTCTGCTTGCGTCCTCTCTGCACCTTGCCCCTGGGGCCAACATATCAATAACGGAGCCATGTCCTGCAAGGCAAAACACACACGCCGTACGCTGTGCCAAACTGTCGATTTGGATAGACCGAACTTGTCTGCCACCTCTCTGATGGTGCTCTTACTGCCAAGCCACCAAAGAGTAACCAAAAGCTGCTTGCGCACGGGTATAGGCTTCCGACCTCCATTGCCCTGCACAGCCATGTGGACAGACTGGGATAGCTTTGTGCATACAATTTCTACTGTTGCACGGTGCAAACTGAAGTGTCCACGAAAATCTGCATCAGACTGCAGAGGCACAACAACTTCGACGTAGTCCCTCTGCCGCGGAACTGATACACGTCGAGGTGTTCGAAATCCAAGGACTCCATTGAAGCCAGGTTGGTGCGACAGTACACAAATCTCATCAAACAAATCAGACGGTATCTCCTCACTTTGCAGGATTCTGGCAACTACCACAGCTACAATGCCAACTACGACACGGATTTTCCGTCGGCGAATCTCATTATCTCCTTCGTCCATGATGCTTGCTACCAAAAAATGGAACTGAACAAGACCTCACGAGGAAGGAGAACAACAGCTAACTTCACAAGCTACACGTGGAATGGAATGGAAGTGGAACAGCAGCTTTTTATGGACTTGAAATGGTGCTATTATGGAGGCGACAACATGATCGCAGAACCATGCTAGCTCACGCGTTTAGATTTGAATTTCAAAATTATATTACAAAAATTGATCGGTACCTTGACAACCTTGGCAACTTTCAATCGCCATTTTTGTACGTCATCATTACGACGACCAACCGTGCTAGCCATCGTTCGATTGGAACTGGGAGGATCCGAGTGATCCAAGATCGGGATCGGGATCCGGATCCCATCAATCGAACATGCCCTAAGAGTAATGAATAATTAGAGAATGCAACGAGAGAGCTTGGAAGCTCAGGGCCCTATGCTATGCTTTTTTGCCTTGATGACCTAGACAAAAAAAGCATACGGATGTTATAAATTCTTTAAAAAATTCCTTTTTTTAAGCAATAACCTGGGATTCGAACCCGCACTATCGCGCGCCCTGCATGCATCCCCCGATACTTTTCGCATACATACTAATTCTTCCAAGTTGCTTCACGTTATGATCTCATTTGAAAGGCCTATTTGAATATGCATTGTGGCCAGCCGTCTTTGATGGTACGGTACGGTACGGGATAGGTACGGGACAAGCCCTATTTGAATATTATTTGATTTGAATATTTCGGCCAGCTGTATGTGGCCAGCTGTGTTTGATGGTACGGTACGGTACGGGACAGATACGGGATAGCGCCAGGGGTGACACAAACAAACAAACAAACACACAAATACCAAATTAAAGCTGTGTGGACCCTGGCTAGCGCCAGACGTTACTGAAGTAACGTCTTTTGCATAGCCACGGGAATAAATTTAACTAAATGCTCACTCATATCACAACCATGGGGCCGAATAAGGTATTCCAGAACGTTTTCTTGTCACAATTATCAATAGAATTCGTGACTAGAGAGAATGATGAAACTACAGTAGGACTTATACACTTGGAGTGAAATAACGAGGATACAAGCTTAGTAAGAAAAATAGCACAAACTTACTGTCCATTCAGAAAAAGATGGACTTCTAGCTTTTGGCCATAAATGGGTCAAACGTTGAGGTTTTTAGAATTTTTGTAGCCATCATCTTCTTCAGTAAAAGACCTCAGTGGACCTCGGTCTTTTACTCGGCCTATATTTCCCATATAGAGCTCGTCTTGGTCAATATCCTATACATATTCACCAGTTATAGATCACAGGAATTAGTGGGGGCTGGGTATAAATATATATAATTGCACGATTAAAGAGGTCAATATATGAAATATATATATTTCATATATTGACCGATTATGAGGGCAATAATAGATTTATCACGACATAGCATACCTAAAACTGGTTTTGCTTTGCTAAAGGAAGAAAGGAATACTATTGTAATAGTATAATAGTATGTACATATGCCGTTTACATTGGATATTACTTCTGTGTAAACCGAAGTATTCAGTTGTTTCTTGTAGTATGTCCCCAAGTTCTTTGACTGAGAATCTGACAGTTTGGGTTCAAATCCCAGCATTTGGCTTCAGATTTTTCTTCTTTCAGTTCTGATTTTTTTCCAAGTTGAGGAAAAAGTTCTAAGTCCTCGGCCTAAGTGGTCAATAATAATTGGTCAATATAAGCGGTCAATATATGCTGATATTTGACCGCTTAGAGATCACAAGTTTCTGTGGGGTCAATAATAAGAGAGTGATAAAACTATTATAAAAACCGAGGTCCCCCGAGGTTTTTATAATTAGTTTTTATTGGTCATAAACCCAAGGCGGGAGCATTTATTGTATTTAGAATCAACCAGTAAAAACTCCTACTCAATCTCCAACAACAAAATTAGTGGACAGCTGTTATTTGTGTTGCTATGACAACTTGTGTGCTGGACGAGTATTTGTTGTCATTGGTTCAATTTCATTTACTCTTCACAGGCTATCAGATCATTTTCCTTATTCGGTCTATTTATAACCAGTATCTATAATGAGAGTGTGGTCTGTCTCCTTGGTTACCGGTGTTCATCTCATAACTATAGCCACTTCTCCTTGTTAGACCTTATCTGGAAGGCCCATTCTTGCATATTCCAGCAGCAGCCAAGGGAGCTAGCTCTCTTGGTTATGCGGACTGGGTCCGATCCTAAAAGCCGTTTTATGAACTGTTTTTATGAACTGTTTTTATTGGATAGGATATGATTATGTTGAATAAACGAGGTTTGTGTCAATGGAAGGTTGACTTGGAGTTTTTACGAGTTGATTCTAAATGCTGATATTTGACCACTTAGAGATCACAAGTGTCTGTGGGGGTCAATAATAAGAGACTGATAAAGCACGATATTCCCTGGAACTCCGGGGAATATATTTAGGACTCAGTATAGAGTCCATGCACTATATGATGTCCAGCACCCTATATAGAGTCCATTGGTCCAAAATCCACTATACAGAATCCAGGAGTCCACTCAGTTTTGACCAGCTTCATCCTGCGCGCAATCCCCTATAAGAAGTACACTTTTTCTACAAGTCCCCTATTCACAGTCCAGGAGTCCAGTTTATCCAGTCACGCCGTCCTGTGTGTTGCGCCCGAAAGAGAACAAACACATTTTCAGTTTTGCTTGCCTCGTGGCAGCGCATTCATTTCTTCACTTCAGCCATGGCTGCCAGCTCTGCTGTGCAGTTGCTGACAGTAATCTGTCCAGAGGTAACCAAGGAGGATAAGGAGACTTTCAAAATCACATCTGGAAAGCGTCTTGTGGTTCTCTGAAGACGTTTCATCAGTGCGCGGAATGAAAGCAGAAATTGCAGAACGAGAAACGTTCAGCACAGTTCAAATCTGACGAGTCAGGTACACTGACACTCTCTTTCGTTCGACGCCACAAGGATCCCCTGTTTGGCTGGCCATTGCTGCCAGTAAGACGTTTGAACGGTTTCATCAGAGCGAGGGATGAAAGCAGAAAGCGGAGAAAGAGAAAAGTTCAGCACAGTTCCAATCTGACGATTCAGATACACTGACACTCTCTTTCGTTCGACGCCAAAAGGATACCCCTGTTTGACTGGACAAGAGCTGCCTGTACCACCGTGTCAAAAGGCTGTCCAACTACATCGCAGGACGATGACTGAGGTAAGGAAGCTTTTACTCGTTTCGGTTGGTATGCTGTTCTGTCGTTATGCTTGAATTTTTTTCCATTTTCAAGGAGCGTATCGCGTTTGTTTGATGTTGCTTGAATGAATGCCCTAAAAGTAATCAACCACTTCGTAATAGCCCTCAAGGACTGCAAGGACTTTGCATCAATCGTATGCGATCGTCTAGCTATCACCAATTACTATAATTATTTCATGAGAAATGTATTTTTATCCCTGTGATAACTATGTGAAACTCCACGACACTCTTCCTCTAGTATGATGTCAAATACAATGGGATCCACAAACGCAGTGCCAGTGTACTAGTAGCAGTAGGAGGATTGCTTGTATGCCAATGACAAGAAAAGCTTCTCAAGCTAATACTCGTATTCCCTGAAGTAACCGTTTTGATGTCACGAACATGACATTGTGTCAGTGAATCTGCCTTGTGCAACAAATCATTGCATTTCTATCTTGGGGAAGACTGACTGACGGCGACGCTGTACAGATTGTTCAAATCATCTCATTTCAATTTAGTTGCAGTGAAGTGAAACACTGTGTACACTACATGTATGTTGGTGTGTCTGTGCGTCTTGAGTGTGCACAAACGATCTTATTCCTCGTGTTACTAATAGATTATAGTCCCCACAGCTGTTCACAGGTCTTTGAGTGGATTGATTTTCATTGAGCATCACATTCGTTGAGACCTTGGTGGTTGTGTGCTCCCATGCATCATTACGGTAATAAGCGTATCCTTGTGCTATCTATTTCTTGCAGGTGTGCTGATCTTCGGAAGCTTGCGGAAGTGAGTGCTGCTGAACATTTGCATGGCCATGAGCAATGGTGAAGCTTGCTATTGCACTCTCAGCATGTGCTAGTATTATGCTGACCACTGCACTATGTTACTCTCTTACACTACTACGTGTATGAAAACGTGCGTGTACCCGTCCCCGTATGCATTTGTTTCGTATAATTATTTTGTTATCCCTCTTGACTTTACGTGTAAATGGGTGGACGTTTGCATGGCTGTTGAAGTCACGTGTGTATTGTGTCTCTACTCTTTTCTTGGTGTTTTCTTGGCGTTGTATAAGTTTGTGTGTGTGTGTGTGTGTGTGTGTGTGTGTGTGTGTGTGTGTGTGTGTGTGTGTGTGTGAATTGGCGTGGGATCTCTCTTTTGGAGGTGGTGGGCAAGATGGCTGGTCGCTTGATACAGAACCGCCTTCAATCCAGGGCCGAGCATCTCCTCCCGGAGTCTCAGTGCGGATTTCGACCCAACCGTGGCTGTGCTGATGCTGTGTTTACTGTCCGGCAACTGGTGGAAAAGGCATACGAGCATCGTACAAAAATATTTTGTATCTTCGTGGACTTGAGAAAGGCATATGATTCTGTGCCTAGGGCTGCACTGTATCGTGCTCTTTCTGTCCTTGGTATTCCTCCGACTCTCCTCAAGGTCATTGAGTCATTTCATGAGGCATGGTGGCGGAGGTGCGTGTGCCTGGAGGTGTCACGGATGAAATTCGTGTGGAGAACGGCCTGAGGCAGGGGTGTGTAATGGCCCCAATCCTCTTTAACCTCTATCTGGCTCTGGTGGTGGAGCGTTGGCGGTCTGTTCTCGCTGATCGTGACCCAGACATTGGCATCCAATTTCACTATCGCTTGGATGGCCAGTTATTCAACCCAGCACGACGAACCCGTACCTATCAGCAGACCGCTGTTGTTGATGTTGAGTATGCGGACGATGCAAACTTTGTAGTTGGTTCGCGGGAGCATGCTGTGTTGGCCTTGACGGCGTTCCAGGATGTTTCTGCTGAATTTGGCCTCACTGTGAGTATACCCAAGACCAAGTTTATGGTGGCTGGTGTTGGTGTTACTTCAGTTGACACTGCTGGCATTCCGCTTCATGGACAGGTGGTGGAAAATGTTTCCTCCTTCGTTTATCTGGGTTCTGTCATCACTCCGGATGCGCGTTCTGCGGGAGACGTTTCGAGGCGTTTGTCACTCGCCTCGCGTGCCTTTGGATCGCTTCAGGATGTGTTTGCTAATCGTGATCTTTCACTCCATGTGAAGCGCCGATTGTATAACGCCTGTGTGATGACAGTGCTACTGTATGCTTCGGAGTGCTGGTGCCCTTTGCAGGGTGACCTCCGGCGCCTCGATAGTTTCCACCACCAATGCATCCGTAGCATCTTGTGTGTTTCGCGAACACAACAGTGGGAGGAACGCATCACCAATGAGCAGCTCCGAGAGATGTGGGGTGATACATCGCTATTGTCCTCCCGGCTTCGGAAGCGGAGGCTTGAATGGCTTGGCCATGTGGCCCGCATGTCGGATGTTCGTGTGCCCAAGCAGCTGTTGTTTGGCTTCCTACCGTCGCCTCGGCCTGCGTGTGGTCCCCGTCGTCGCTGGAGGGATGTGATTTCGGCTGATCTTCGGCACATCGGCATTGAACATCTAGCTTGGTATGGGATTGCTCAGGATCGATCTGCCTGGCGGGTGTCTGCTGTTGGGCCGAGCCTCGGCGGTCCTTCCCATGACCAATCTCAACGGGTGGACTGTCTTATCTGCCACCGTTCGTTTCGTCGGCCAGGTGACAAAGCAAGACACAAGTGTAGCGCAGAACGAAGTCTCCCCATCCAGGAACAGCGTGGTGCTGTGCAGTGTGGTACATGCAGGAGGTGGTTTCACTCTCGTGGTGGCTTGCGTGTACATCATTGTTTGCCCCTGGAACCATCGGAAGCGTCCGCGCCGGCATCACCTATTCCGCTCAACGTCCCAGCTTCTCTCTTGTGTGTGACATGCAATCGGCAGTTCAAGTCGGTGCCTGGTTTCAGACGTCACAAGTGCGACCGTGGCCATCGAGCAACCAAGTCTGATAGGGCGTCGTATGGTGTTCGCTGTTCTCGCTGCAGCCGTCAGTTCCGTCGACAGAGTGACCTGAGTCGTCATCTCCGTTTCTGCTCCTGACAATGACTCTGGCTCCTTTCGGAGTGGTGTGGCCCTTGTGGCAACCAAGCTACAGTAGTAGTAGTGTGTGTGTGTGTGTGTGTGTGTGTGTGTGTGTGTGTGTGTGTGTGTGTGTGTGTGTGTGTGTGTGTGTGTGTGTGTGTGTGTGTGCGAGCGCAATAGTTTGAAACCAAATAATTAATCCTGGGCTCTCCATTATTCTCTTTCGATTCTTGTTTTTTCTAGGTATTTTCTTGTCGTTGTGTGGTGTGTGCATGTGTGTGTGCATGCACAATAATTTGGCAACACTGCATGATTGAGATATTGTAATTGGCAGCGTCTGCGAAGAGACCACTTGATAATTTTGTGTGTGTGTGTGTGTGTGTGTGTGTGTGTGTGTGTGTGTGTGCGCGCAATAGTTTGAAACCAAATAATTTATCCTGGGCTCTCCATTATTCTCTTTCGATTCTTGTTTTTTTCTAGGTATTTTCTTGGCGTTGTGTGGGTGTGTGCATATGTGTGTGCGTGCACAATAATTTGGCAACACTGCATGATTGAGATATTGTTATTTGCAGCGTCTGCGAAGAGACCACTTGATTTGAGGATGGTGTTTGTAGGGTTTTTCATGTAATGAAGTGGCTGCAGTGGCGCCTCAATACATATTTTTTTATCTTGAGAAGTGAATGATGTAAAGGATTAAAGGGACAGGCCGTTTTCTAAATATTCACTGCTTACAGCAGATCCTATGGCTAATTTCGAACTCGATAGGGGATGCCTAATTGGCTGGACTTTATGCAGGGAGTGTTGTCCACATAAAGACTCTTTAATCTTTATAGTTGATTTCAAAGTGTGGACTCCGTACAGTTGATTTTGGACCAATGGACTCTATATAGGGGTGAAGCCAATTTGCTGGACTCTATACAGGGAGTGATGTCCATCTAAACGTTGAGCTCACGTTGATTCCAAGTTTGGACTCTGTACAATGGATTTTGGACCAATGGACTCTATATAGGGGTTGGACATCATATAGGGGCTGGGCGCTCTACTGAGACCAACATATACATTCGTACCACCTTTGATCCTAGGCGTTCTATGTACGCTGGTGCACTGCCACTGCACCAGACCCTGCCGCAAAGGCAGTGCCTGGCACGGTGACAGTACTCCAGTGCACGTCGAACACATGGGATCCACACACACCCAGTACCCAGACACCACATGCGCTTGCACAATATACAGAACAAGAATACTTACGTGCACTTTTTTAAAATTTGTTATACTATGCGCTTACAATGCAATAGTATATTCGTACTGTCAATGCATGACGTTATTATTCAATTTATTGTCCTAACACTGAGCAAAATTGATACATGAAAGGCCAACGATGGGAAAGAAGAGCGACTGGCATCATCATTACAATTTCAGAAGAATAGGCCGCGGAGTATCTAGAACGAATTAAGAACGAATTACAATTTACTTCGAAATGGCACACTAGTATATGTAGATGTATATCAGCAGACAGTTTCCTCCGTAACTGATAAATAATGCACTTCAAAATGCACCTAAAGTCCTAAACCTAAAAGGTGAGTTAGAATTCTTAGCTGCATGTGTAAAGCATCATGTACAGTACCCATTAATAGCACTTACTCCTATCTCTAGTCTAAACTAGTCACGAAAATTCGGTTCAACGGCAGCTCCACAAATTCCGCTGCATGTAACGTCTATTCCACGCGCTGACGAGCAAATATACTGCTGTACTTCAAAACACAAGTTTTGTTTATCTACTTGAACGCAATAAACTGTAACTAAATGCATAAGGAAGGACATCTTATGTAAGATGTATGGATCAAAGGAGAAAGATCCTTCTGATCTTGCCCGACGTTTCCTTCATATGACAGCTGAGTGATGTCTTCCTCATCCTATCCTCTTACCAAGTTTACCATGCATACATACTTTAAGATACTTGTCTAGCACGTCCACAGTACATGTACGGGTACAACCATCAAATGCCATCCTGTACGATTAGCACATTTCATACTCCAGATTTTGGGGAAAGTTTGACCTGACCTGGGATAAATGCATTATCCCATTCGCAGTCGGGGTTTACCGTATCTCTCATATTTTCCCTTGTACCTGAGGTACTCAGGAAAATATTCCGCGGTATGCCCCTCGTACTCATGGGATCATCCATACTTGATTTCGGTTATCAAATTATTGTCTCCTCGCCGTTTGTTTAAATATTGAATATTTAAATAGACTGCATTTTTAAAGGATCTCAAACTATCCGACGTGCATCTTTGCTTCATTACAACCCCGCATCAGAGTATGCTGTAAACACAGAAACCCTGGCGATTGTGAAGCATTGGACATTTTCACAATGGGTGTGAAATTGCTAAAGTAAGTGGGCGTAAACATGAAACTGTAGACTCGAGTCATTCATCAAATTCACCAATGGCAAACCTTTCCGGGTTTACAGTAGGGAATTATATTGTTGGATATTTTAGAACACCTTCTCTATGTTCGTAGAATTGTGTCCCCAAATGCGCAAATCATGCAGATTGGTGACTTCAATGCATGCCTACATGACTGGAATGTGCAGGATCCTGTCACCACTGCAGGCCAGCACTTGTCAAGTTTGCCCAATACCCAGGTAAATTTTCGTAGTTCCGTAGTGAGCAACCAACCAATAGTCTTGCCGGAGGCCCCATTAGGCAAATCAAAAAGGTTTTGTTGCCAACCAATAACCTTGTTATAGGCACGGTTGACAGTATCGGATGGTATGACTGGTGTTGCTCCGCCAGGGTTGTTCAGACAGGTGCATTACCCGACCCCTTGGTCCGCGTGGCCAGGAAGTCTCTGGCCTCTGCCACTGCCCGTGTGAACAAGATACTCCCTAGACTTCTGGAGTGTGACCGTGGGTTGCGAGATGACACCACCTCGCTTGGCCAGATCAGTGACATGGTCTATGCTGGGGCCAAGCTTGTACTCTCACTGCTGGATATCAATACAGATGGTACCCCTGACACAGCTAGAGGAGAACGCTCCTTGCCTGCCTGGCGACAACGCCTTGAAAAACGTGTTTGTGCACTGAGGGCTGACGTCTCCCGGCTGACCAGCTTCCTGCGCGATGGATCCCTCTCTGACACCAACATCAAGCAGCACAAGATCCACCGGCAATATAAAATCCAGACTTTGGATCAGGCCCGCCAGCTACTGGAGCATACGAAAATGCAGCTAGAAGCAACAGCCGCACGGATCCGGCGCTATAAGCTAGAGGCAACACGCAGGTCGGAGAATCGTGTTTTCGTCACGAATGAGCGTCAGTTCTGCCGCAATATGACCAAGTCTATGGAAATGCCTGGGCAGCCACCTGTCGACCAGGCTGCTGCGCATCCATCGGCTGAGACTGTTACTGAGTTCTGGTCATCTATACTGGAAGAACCCGTGGAGCTGCGTGGCGGTGCTTGGCTTGATAATTTGGAGAGGGACTGTGAGGAGATTCAACAACAAGACCATGTCATTCTTCAACTGGAGGACCTCATGGACATCTTGAAGAAATCAAACAACTGGAAAGCCCCAGCACGGGACAAGATCCATGCATTTTGGTGGAAGAAGTTTTCGTCTATCCATGAGCGTCTTGTGGTCTCCTTTCAATCAATCCTGGATGCAGAGACAGAGTCGCCGGGTTGGTTCTCGTTTGGTATCACTACTCTACTGCCTAAGAAAGGAGACCTTTCTAGGCCCGAGAATTATCGCCCAATAACATGCCTGCCAACGATTAGCAAGATATTCACATCCTTACTCGCTGCTGCCATGTGGCGCCATTTATCTTCAGAGGATATCTTTGCAGATGAGCAAGTTGGCTGTACTTCAGGGCGTGGTGGATGCCTTGACCAACTAATGATCGACAAGATGGTTCTAGAGGATGCAGCATCCCGTAGTCGGAATCTTTCGACATGCTGGGTGGACTTCCGCAAAGCCTTCGATAGCCTGTCTCACCAGTGGATTCGGAGATGCCTGTTGATCTACCGCTTTGCAGACAATCTTGTCTCATGCATCTCAAGCATGATGGATCATTGGAGAACGCAAATGGTACTGCCTGGTCAAACACCCCGTGCATTCAGTCGCCCAATATCTATCCTCCGTGGCATTTTCCAGGGCGATTCCCTTTCTCCACTGCTATTTTGCCTGTCTCTAGATCCGATCAGTGGCGAGTTGACCAGGACGGGTCTTGGCTACCGCTGTGGCCCAACGGCCCAGGTGTGCCCTGTATCGCACCTGTGGTACATGGACAACATGAAGCTCTTCGCCCGAAACGACAATAATCTGCTCTCCATGACCAATGTTGTGGAGTCAATGGGCGACTGCATTGGTATGCGATTCAACCCATCAAAGTCTAGCTGGCTCACTATGAAACGGGGAAGAGCCCAGAGCGATCAGCAGTCTGCTCTCCAGACACTCCAGGGTCACGCCATTGCTAAGCTGCAGGCGGAGGAGTCCTACAGGTACCTTGGTGTCCCGGAATCAGCACATTTTTACGCCACCGAATTGAAGACCACAGCAAAGGCTGAGTTCGGCCGCCGTCTTCAATTGATATGCTCGTCTCAATTGAACGCCAGGAACTTGGTCAAAGCCATCAACACCTTTGCCATTCCAGTCATCCTCTACTCTCTGTGCATCGTTGAGTGGACAAAGGCAGAGATAGAGGAACTCGACCGACAGACCCGCCAAGCACTGTTGAAAGCACACGCCCGCCACCCCAAGGACTCTGCCGCCAGGGTCCACCTGCCTCGTGACATGGGTGGTCGAGGAATTCTATCATTCCGGGATCTCCTGGATAGAACCCGTGTCCGGGTGGCGCGGTACCTACAAGCCCACCCAAACGTGCCTGTAACAGGTTTAATCAAACTTGAAAAGTAAGAGACCTGGTTGAGCGTGCCTCGACCAGTTATATGCAAAATGTGATAGTATACATGTGGCAATGGCGCCAATGAAGGTGCTAATAGACAGGCGTAAGACGCATGAGGTGCGAGGGAGTGCTCCCTAAACCTCACCACCACTGCCACGATTCAGGTTGTGCGTGCTTCCCCTAGCTGCATCTCATGTTTGGCATTAAGTGGTCTTTGTAAAAAAATAAAAAAAATAAAAAAAAAGTTATAGAGAACAGGGGAAAACTGTTACATCATCCCCCTCCTATGGAGAGGAAGGAGCTTATAACCCAAATGCTCAAGTGGAATAGAGTACAATAAGCGCAAACACGTGCGAGACGAAAAAAGGCTTCGCACTGAAGTAACACAATAAGACGACTGAAACTCCATGCAAATAAGGTGTAATAAGCTCAACAAATGTGTAAGGTGAAACTAGAAGTTCAACTGCAAAACTCAGCGGGCAGAAGCCAAGGTTTTGTACTTCTGAAGTGGAACAATGTCATTGCCAGATTCATCCAACAAATAATGTTCAGGCTCCCAAGTGGCATCAGAGTAGCCTTGCCACTTGACTAGGTACTGAAGCTGATTCTGCCGGCAGCGGTGACTGAGAATGTTCTCCACCACATAGCGGGCATGACCATCAAGGTCCGTGATAGGCGGAGGCGTAGGCTGTCTCCTATTAGGAACAGCGTTCTTCTCGTAGGCACTGAGTGCCGACACATTAAATACCGGGTGACAGCGGCTGGTATGAGGCAACTTGAGCTTGTAGGCATTCGGGCCGACCACATGGGTTATAGGAAAGGGGCCAAACCACTTGGGGCGTAATTTATGGGATGGTCGGTCCCGAGCTTCAGGAGTCAGGAGGAAATCCCGGTAGACCATTACCAAATCTCCCACCTTCAGCTTTCCCTTGACCCTTGTCCGATCTGCATAGAAGGCCTGACGAGCTTGAGCTGCCACTAACGCATCTTGTGAGATCTTGACCGCGTCTTGTCTTGCTTGCAACCAATCAGCTGAATCTCTGCCTCCCTGAATAGGGTTGAGGAAGTCGGGTGGCGCTCTGGGATTTAGACCGTAATTTAAGAAGAACGGTGTGTTTCCTGTAGATGATTGAGTAGCGCTGTTGATAGAAAACTCACAGAGAGGTAGGAGCATATCCCAGTTATCTTGTTTATGATTTACAAAAGCCCTCAGCACATCCTCTACTATTCTGTTTACTCGTTCAGTTAGGCCATCTGTCTGAGGGTGATTGGCAGTACTAAATGCTAGTTTCGTTCCTAAGCGATCAAACAATTCCTGAAAAAATGCTGCCGTAAATCTTGGATCACGATCACATACAATACTAGAACTCAAACCATGAAGTCGAAATACATGTTGAATATACAGATCAGCACTTCCTTTAGCGTCAATAGTAGAGGAAGTAGGTGCTAAATGTACACACTTTGTCAAGCGGTCTACAAATACATATATAGCATCATGACCTGTATCGGTCCTAGGCAAACCCATGATAAAATCCATCGAGATATCCGCCCACGGCTGACTGGGCACTGGTAAATTCTGCAAGAGACCAGTTTTTAGCTGGCCGCCTTTAACTCGTTGGCAGACGTCACATGACTTGACAAACGCCTTTACATCCAGTCCCATTCTGGGCCAATAGAAATATCTAGCGAGTCTGAAATAGGTGCGATCTCGACCGGGGTGCCCCGCAGCCACACAGTCATGGTATTCTTGAAGCAGGGCGAGTCGGAGTTTGCTACTCTTTGGAATGCATAACCTGTTCTGTGGTGAAGATCTGAGATAAAGATAACCGGGTGTTTCATTTAGAAGGTAACGGTCGTGCAGATTGTCATGGCTTGAATTTTTCAGTCTCCTGATAATGGGAGCAAGATCCTTGTCGCACTTGTAACCGCTGACAATTAACTGCGCTAAGTCTGGATTAATCTCTAGGGTATGCTCTATGGCATTCAACTGAATGTTAGGAGGATAGGATGACCCGCCTATTTCAGAATCACTGAACAGATCTGGACGGCGTGAAAGCGGGTCGGCGATGTTTTTCTTTCCTGGTTTGTGAAAGACCGTAAAGTCATAGTCAGCTAAAAACTCTACCCATCTTGCCTCACGCTTGGTGAGAGTCGGTTTTGTTCGTAAATAGACAACACCCATATTATCAGTCATCAGGTCAAAGTGGCGGAATAGATAGATTCTCCAGCACTTTAATGCAAATACCACAGCCAACGTTTCCCTCTCGGCCGCAGTATAGTTGCGTTCTGCAGCTGACAGTTTCCGACTACAATAGGCTACGGGATGCAAATCCATATCTTCTCCCTGCTGCAGAAGCACACCCGCCACGGCAAAGTCACTTGCGTCAGTTTCTACCGTGAAGCTTTTCTCAACATCGGCCAGTTGCAACACTGGCGCCTCGAGTAATGCTGATTTTAGAGACTCGAATGCCTTCTGTCTAGCAGCTCTCCATTCAAAGCGTGAATTTTTTCCGGTGATTTCTTCTAATGGACGAGAGATGGTCGAGTGTCGATCTATGAACCTTCGGAAATAGTTTGCAAAGCCAAGAAACTTCCTCACATCAGTTACTGACGACGGAGTTGGCCATGTTTCCACAGCACTTATCTTCTTGGGATCAGGGGAAATTGATGTGCCGTTGATTTTATGCCCCAAGAAGAGAACTTCTCTCACGCCGAATTCGCATTTAGACTGTTTGCAATACAGCTCACCTTTTCTAAGTGTTTCTAGAACTGTTTGAAGATGATGCTGATGATCTTCCCAGGTCTTGCTGAAAACTAGAATGTCATCCAAGAATACTACAACGAATTTTCGGAGATGCGGTTGCAGAATAGAGTTCATGAGTGACTGAAAGGTGGCCGGGGCATTAGTCAGCCCGAATCCCATGACTCTAAATTGGAAGTGGCCGAACGGCGTATTAATGGCCGTCTTAGAAACATCCGAGTCTTGAATTCTGATTTGATTGTACCCCGACCGCAAGTCCAACTTGGAGAAATATGCACTGCCCTGGATCGTGTCGAATAAGTCATCAATATTAGGAAGACAAGCTTTGTTTTTGATCGTAATTCTATTCAATTCTCGCCAATCGCACACCATTCTCAGAGTACCATCCGACTTTTTCACAAAACACAGGTGCACCGTATGGCGACTTACTTGGCTCAATGAATCCCTTCTCAAGTAATTCTGACAGCTGTGACTGGAGCTCGTCCATCTCTGGTTTCGGCAGGCGGTAGGCGGGTCGAGACGGTGGTCTGGCTCCATCTTCTATCTGGATTTCATGGTCGACTGGTCTCTTCGGTGGAAGCTCATTCGGCAGCTCGTCTGGAAATAAATCCTGGTACCTCTTGAGCAGGTTCTGGATGTCTTGTTGCTCTGATTCCTGGAGTTGTGGCCCGGAACGATTCTCCTCGTTTGCAGCAGTGACCCATGCAAGAAACCCCTCGGCTTCACTCCTCAGGGCATGACGAGCTTGTTGGCCACTGATAAACATGCTTTCCACAGATGGCCGGTCGGCTGTCGGCGGGTTAGCTGAAGGCAATTTGGCAACAAAGGGCTCACCGTCCAACTGAACTTCGTTCGTATGGAAGTTGATGCTGGGGTTGTTCCTTGTAAGCCCCGGCTTGCCAAGAATAGCGTCGTAGCGAGTCAGGGGATACACAGTAAAGTGCTGTTCCTCACTGAAGCCCCCGACTGTCACCCTTAGCGTGCGTGTGGAAATCTGCGGGACCTCGCTGGTCGAGCCGTCCGCCAATGTTACGCTCAGCACTGCTGAGCTTGCATCCATGTCAAGATGATGCTTTCGAACAAAACTGTCTGCAATGAAGTCATGCGTCGAACCGGAGTCTATCAGCATCACTGCACGGCGACCGCCGATCTTTCCCTGTATGCGCAGTAAGTCGTGTTCAGGTTCATTGCCGACGCTGACGTTGCTGACATGACACCTTTCTGCAACAGGACAATTTCCTACAGCTACGGGTGTCTCCTGCTCCGTAGGTTCCTGGAGAGCAACGTCTTCAACCACCAGAGCTCCGAACCGGTTAGCGACTGGTACCGGCGTGGGTGCTTGGGTCGTCGCCAGTAAGCGCACCCCCTTTCTTACTGGCGACCGGCGTTTGGGTAGCGCTGTCCACCCTCAGTACAGTCTTTAGCGAGGTGGCCTGGCTTCCTGCAAGCAAAGCAGTGTCCCATTGCTCGCAGTTGGACACGTTCTTGGTCCGTCAGCTTGCGGAGGCCCTGACCACGGAAGCTGGGCACGGAACGCGACTCTCTACTGGCTGGTGGCCCCGACGCCGGTGGCCCTGACGACTGCTCCACGGTGTTTGCTGCCATGACAGCTTGCTCCAGGGTACGTGGATGCTCACGCATGACCTGTCGCTGGATGTGCGGCACTAGACCCCTGACGAACAGCAGCGCTCTGGTGTGGTGGTCGATTTCCAGCACTTGCAGGCTGAGGCGAGTGAAAGCAGCAATGTATGCGTCCAGCGACCCGCGCTGCGCTGCGGAAATTAGTCCCATACGCGATGTTTCCTCGTTGTGCCGTGGTCCGTACACATCGCCAAGTGCCGCTTTCAGAGCAGGCCAGTCGGAAAACACTTGGTTAGCTTCCAATGCCGCTATCAACCAAAGACGAGCGTTTCCAGTCAAAAATCCTGCCGCGTAGTCGACCCTCTGTGCCGCATTTGGGAGTGCAAACGACCGAAGGGCCATGTCCATTGCAAACGTCCATTCTTTGAATGTAGCGGAATCTCCTCCAAACACAGGCGGCTCTTTCGTAAGGCGGGGTGTTGGCTCCCACGGTTCCGAGTTCGGATGTATCGTTCGGTTTCCTTGGCTAACGCGCTGAGCGGTCTTGATATCGTTTATCAGCCGAACGACGAGTACGAGGAGCGTAAGCAGAGCGACCAGAACACCTGCCAAAAGCAGAGTAGTAACCATCCTCTGCTACCAGTGTAACAGGTTTAATCAAACTTGAAAAGTAAGAGACCTGGTTGAGCGTGCCTCGACCAGTTATATGCAAAATGTGATAGTATACATGTGGCAATGGCGCCAATGAAGGTGCTAATAGACAGGCGTAAGACGCATGAGGTGCGAGGGAGTGTAAAGTTATAGAGAACAGGGGAAAACTGTTACAGTGCCACTGTTGACTGCTGTTAAGCGCCATCACGACAATGATGTGGCACCGTCAAAATCAGTTACACGTCAAGCCTCCAGACTTCTGGGTGAACTTGACCTACCCGACTTGAAGACTGCCACAAATGTCATTGTCAAGAAGGCCGTTGCTCTCCGGTGCCTGGCCGTTATCCAAGGTAAGCCTCTCCATGGCCAGTTCTGGAGACGAGCTTCTGATGCTGGCTTGGACCTGGGCTTGAGTTTTCGCTGGCTGAAATCGCCAACGATCAGGCCTGCGACAGAGGGACTCTTGCTGGCTGTACAGGATCAGGCCATTGCGACCAGGCACTATCAGGTCACGGTCATTGGACGGGGAGACGTTGTGGACATTTGTCGAGTTTGCGGCACTCGCGGAGAAACAGTTGATAACATTGTGGCCTGTTGCCCAGCTTTAGCCAAAACACTGTATATCGAACGGCATGACACGGTCGTCAAGTTGGTGCATTGGGCACTATGCAAGCGGCATGGTCTGGGTCAGCCGGGAAGCAACCCGCTGAAGCATCATCTTGTGCCTGTCACGGAAAATCCTGACATGAAGCTCCTGTGGGAGTTCAGTATCCCAACGGATACGCAAGTGCGCCACAACCGTCCAGACCTGGTGTTGCGGTCCAGCACACAGGTGCTGCTGATGGATTTCAGTGTTCCATTGGACCAGAATGTGCCCACAAAAATCGCCGAAAAAATAACAAAGTACGCTCCTCTTTGCCAAGAGCTGCGGCGCATCTGGCATGTGGATGATGTCCGCGTTGTGCCCCTGGTTGTTGGGGCGCTTGGTGGACTGACTGGTGTGGCCCTGTCACACTTTGTGTTGGCATTGGCAGGCACTCTGCGCATTGAAAGGGCTCAGCAATGAGCTATCCTGGGCACCCTGAACATCGTCAAGTCGGTTCTTGGCATTCGGCATTAGGCTCCTCATGTTACGGGTAGAGCTAGTCTGTATAAACCTCCAATACCGCATTTGCTTTGACATCCATGAATGTGCAGCATTACGGTTCTCACAGCCTGATTTTTCTGAGCCTGAGCTATGGGACAAGGCTGAACCTAGAAGGCGCTAACAAGTTTTTCACTCCAAAGACAGCTCATAACACGTGCCACACATACTGATGGCACTTGGGTCTTTTTCCCTCCCCCAGGGGACCAACCACGGTCAGTTTCTGGAAACTACCAGAGGTGAAAGAAAGTGATTAAATTTGGAAAGGAGTGTCAGCGCCTTCTAGGTTCAGCCTGGTCCCATAGCTCAGTGGTTAGAGCATTGCTCATGCCAAGCAGGGTCCCAGGTTCGAGTCCTGGTGGGTCTGGCGTTTTTTTCTCTTTTCAGGCAGTTCACTTCCCCGACTGATACTTTGAATTTGAAGTTCTCCCAATCCTTTCCAAATTTAATCACTTTCTTTCACCTCTGGTAGTTTCCAGAAACTGACCGTGGTTGGTCCCCTGGGGAAGGGAAAAAGACCCAAGTGCCATCAGTATGTGTGGCACGTGTTGTGAGCTGCCTTTGGAGTGAAAAACATGTCAGCGCCTTCTAGGTTCAGCCTGGTCCCAAAGCTCAGTGGTTAGAGCATTGCTCATGACAAGCAGGGTCCCAGGTTCGAGTCCTGGTGGGTCTGGCGTTTTTTCTCTTTTCAGGCAGTTCACTTCCCCGACTGATACTTTGAATTTGAAGTTCTCCCAATCCTTTCCAAATTTAATCACTTTCTTTCACCTCTGGTAGTTTCCAGAAACTGACCGTGGTTGGTCCCCTGGGGGAGGGAAAAAGACCCAAGTGCCATCAGTATGTGTGGCACGTGTTGTGAGCTGCCTTTGGAGTGAAAAACTTGTCAGCGCCTTCTAGGTTCAGCCTGGTCCCAAAGCTCAGTGGTTAGAGCATTGCTCATGACAAGCAGGGTCCCAGGTTCGAGTCCTGGTGGGTCTGGCGTTTTTTCTCTTTTCAGGCAGTTCACTTCCCCGACTGATACTTTGAATTTGAAGTTCTCCCAATCCTTTCCAAATAATAATAATAATAATAATATTAACTGGTTTGAGGGAAAGAGACAAACGGGAAAAGTCCGAAGAAAAAATTGACTGTCACCACCAGGACTCGAACCAGGGACCCTCGCTTGTAGCCAACGATGCTCTAACCACTGATCTATGGTGTGGTCGTCATCCCAGCAGAGGCCGTTCAACATTTTCTTCAGACTTCGTAACTCACACTTCCTGTGAGTCCGTACAGGCGGGTGGGACGCAGCCCTCACTGTAACCCACACACTTCACGTACAAACAAGCACGCGGGGAGCCCCAAGTCATAAAATATTAACTGGTTTGAGGGAAAGAGACAAACGGGAAAAGTCTGAAGAAAAAATTGACTGTCACCACCAGGACTCGAACCAGGGACCCTCGCTTGTAGCCAACGATGCTCTAACCACTGAGCTATGGTGAAGTCGTCATCCCAGCAGAGGCCGTTCAACATTTTCTTCAGACTTCATAACTCACACTTCCTGTGAATCCACACAGGCGGGTGGGACGCAGCCCTCACTGTAACCCACACACTTCACGTACAAACTAGCACGCGGGGAGCCCCAAGTCATAAATTTATTAATATTAACTGGTTTGAGGGAAAGAGACAAACGGGAAAAGTCTGAAGAAAAAATTGACTGTCACCACCATAATAATAATAATAATAATAATAATAATACGAAGTAGTGGTAGCAAACCCTTTCTTAAATAATAATAATAATAATAATAATAATTTGGAAAGGGTTGGGAGAACTTCAAATTCAAAGGATCGGGAATCCTGCCACTCCGCATGCACAGTCACCCTCAGTACACCCTCCACCTACCCAGACCGCAGCGCCTCTCAAGATCGGCACCATAAACATATGTAGCCTACGGTACAAGCGTGCAGAAGTAGCTGCCCTCATCCGCGAACGCAGCTACGATGCCTTGGGTATCTCGGAGACGTGGCTGAGTCCCGAAATTGCAGACGGAGAACTTAGTATCCATGGTTACAATTTACACCGTAATGACAGGCACGGACGGATGGGTGGTGGGGTCTGCTTTTATTACCACCAAGACCTTCCTATTCGAGCCCGTTCTGACCTTCATTCCGACAAGATCGAGTCTGCTTGGTTGGAAATAAAACGTCCACTTGGCTGCCACTTGATTGGTTGTATCTATCGTCCCCCCGGGGAATCAGTATCTTACTGGACAGACCTAGAAGCGGTGATCCTGCGTGCCAAGCTGCAATCGGCCTCCATTACAATGGTTGGTGACTTCAACGTCAACATGCACCCAAAACAGCCTGGTCCCCAGCATCACTATCTCAGTGACCTCTGTGCCGCCTATGGCCTCAAGAACATCGTTAGAGAACCCACTCGTGAAACTTCCCGCTGTCCGAATGGTACTATAATTGATCTCATTCTGGCTGACCCTACCCATGCAACTGTAGCTACTGTCGTACCTCTTGATATCAGTGATCACAGTGCCGTGGAGTGCAATATCCAGGTCGATGTTCCCCGGACTACACGGCAGGCCCCAAGGCACATGCGAAGAATCCATAAGATAGACAGTACCGCGTTCCGTCATGATATCTGTGAGGCCAACCTACATGACTTTTCTGACTTCAATGATGTAAATATCATGTGGAGAGAATGGCATGCCAAGTTTATGCACGTTATGGATAAGCATGCCCCCCTATGTAACTCAAAGCCTCCCAGACAGTCCACACCACGGTCGGTAGACGCAGAACTACACAGGCTAATGCAGCGAAAACGTCGCATTCATAAACGTTGGAGACAGGACAAAACGAATGGAAATCTTCACACTGAGTTCAAACGAGCACGTAGCATTGCTCGGAACGCTTCTCGGCAAAAGAAAAATGCGTACTCACCACCCAGTGCAAAGAGAATGCTGGTAACCCAAGAAAGTCCTGGGAAATTCTCAATGCCATGACAGGGCGCTCACGGTGCCGTCAAGATCCGTGCTGCGACGTCCATGAGATCAGCAACACGTTCCACTCTATTGTTACAGACACAAACCGACCCGACCATCTCGGCGTTCCGTGTGGCCCCAACGGGCCTGTCTCCCTAACCGAGTTCTCCCCTGTAACTCCATCGGACGTTCTACGTCTCCTTCAGCAGGTAGATGCTCGCAAAGCTACGGGAAGTGACGGCATACCGGGTTCGCTATTGCGGCATTGTTCCGATTTATTGGCATACTCTTTAGCAGTACTGTTTTGCACTTCCCTCCGTACTGGCACGGTTCCTTTGGCGTTCAAGCTGGCGACCGTTGTACCGCTTTACAAGACCAGGGACCCATCAGTCCCCACCAATTATCGCCCTGTTTCCCTCCTTCCAGTTGTCTCAAAGCTGTTGGAGAGAGTGGTGCAGCGTCAGCTAGTTCGCCATCTAGACTTGAGTAATGCCCTACCTGATTCTCAGTTTGCTTTCAGGAAGAAGTGCTCCACTGAGGATGCCCTCTGTGTTCTCATGGACAGCTTGCAGAAGGCGAAGGACAGTGGTCTGGTAACTGGGCTGTGCCTCCTCGACATGTCCAAGGCTTTTGACAAAGTCCGGCATGGTATCCTCATCCAAGACCTTTTTGACGTTGGTATCTCTGGTGTCGCCCTGAAGTGGTTCGCGAATTACCTGACAGATCGCAGGCAGCAAGTTACAGTCGCTTCGGCCACAAGTCGTGCTCTTGACTGCACCTGTGGTGTGCCCCAAGGCTCCGTCTTGGGGCCTGTTCTCTTTAACGTCTACACCCGTGATGTGAAATCAGTCTCATCGCCAATACCCAGCGTGCAATTCGCAGACGACATTGCTCTGTATGATTCAAAAGCTTCCGCTGGGGAAGTCTCCAAATCCGTCTCTTCAGTCACTGATCTCGCCATATGGCTTAAGTCACGCGGCCTAATTTTAAACGCCTCCAAAAGCCAGGTAATGACTATCTCACCGCAACATGCCGGGCCTGAGGTCTCTATCGTGTGCTGCGATACCTCTCTACCGATAGTGAAGTCTGCGCGGTATCTTGGTGTCTTTCTTGACAACCGCCTGAGTTGGGATGTACACGTCAGCGCCATAGTGACCAAAGTTGCGAGGAAGATAGGCGCCTTGTGGCGAGCCCGTCGATGCCTCTCCCGCAGCTCGCACAAGGTGTATGTAAAGGCTATTGTCATGCCGGATATGATATATGGTGCCTGCAGCTTCTCTGCAGCCCTCCGCGTGACCCAACTTCAGCGTCTGCAAGCCATGCAAAACCGGGCGATCCGATGCATTGATGGCAGCCCGCCATGTTCCGCGATGCAGCCCCTCCTGGCTGCCAACTCGATTTACCTCGTCACTGAACTTTTCAAACAAAAGCTCCAGATCTTCATCCGGCGTTGTCTAAATGACTCCACTAGCCTTGCTCTAGCCCAGCTTCTCAAACCAGCAGCATGCAGCGGCAGAAGTACGCGCCATCAGCATGCCAATGGTCTGCTCAGCCAGCCAGCTCGCAGTCGGTGTGGCCAAACGATATTCGCCACCGCAGGAGCATTGCTGTGGAACAGTTTGCCTAGAGAGGTGCGCACCGTATCCAGACTGCAAGATTTTAGCTAGCCTGCCTTCCTTATGTATGCCTGAAATAGGTTGTGTTTCGTCAGGTTTTGACATGTTCCTTTCTTCTCAGTATTCTCGCTCGCATAGTACTCCACTTCTATGATAATATTGCCTATGCTGTTGCTCATTAGGATTTTGGCAAATTCTATCCTTCGCTTTCATATAACTGGGCCAGGAACCCGTTTGAACTTGCGAAGTAAAATAAAATCAATCAATCAATCAATCAATCAATCAGTCGGGGAAGTGAACTGCCTGAAAAGAGAAAAAAACGCCAGACCCACCAGGACTCGAACCTGGGACCCTGCTTGTCATGAGCAATGCTCTAACCACTGAGCTATGGGACCAGGCTGAACCTAGAAGGCGCTGACAGGTTTTTCACTCCAAAGGCAGCTCACAAGTGCCATCATTATGTGTGGCACGTGTTGTGAGCTGCCTTTGGAGTGAAAAACTTGTCAGCGCCTTCTAGGTTCAGCCTGGTCCCATAGCTCAGTGGTTAGAGTATTGCTCATTACAAGCAGGGTCCCAGGTTCGAGTCCTGGTGGGTCTGGCGTTTTTTTCTCTTTTCAGGCAGTTCACTTTCCCGACTGATCCTTTGAATTTGAAGTTCTCCCAATCCTTTCCAAATTTAATCACTTTCTTTCACCTCTGGTAGTTTCCAGAAACTGACCTTGGTTGGTCCCCTGGGGGAGGGAAAAAGACCCAAGTGCCATCAGTATGTGTGGCACGTGTTGTGAGCTGCCTTTGGAGTGAAAAATCTGTCAGCGCCTTCTGTCCTTATCTCTAGTCTCCCGCAGATCGGCAACTCGGACCACCTATCCATCAGGGGTTTAATCAAGCCAGTCGCTGCACCCCCTCGAGCCGTACCACCTCCCACCCATAACACCACCCATTGGAAATGGTCAAACCCAAGCATCAGCAGTCTGAAAGCCGAAATTGAACGCACACAACTGCTACCGGAAGGTGACACCCTGAACACTACCAACATAGACAACCTGTGGCACTCATGGAAGGACAAAGTCCTCACTTGCGCCCGCAAACACTGTGCAGTACCTCACTCCCCGAGGCATACTAGCCACCCCGCAAAGCCATGGCTGAACCCAGAGCTCACTAACGCCATCAGAGAAAAATACCGGCTCTACCGTGCCTACTTGCGCACCCGGACGCCCTGCAACTGGACAGCATACACCACCCAACACAACAAAGTTACTCACCTTCTCCGAATCGCTAAGTCTACATATGTCAGTAATGGCACTGGGACGAGCCACTCCACACCAAACCTACACAAACTGATGCGTGGCCTCCAGTCCTCACAACGACCTACTCTGCCAGACATGCTCTCCCAGGGCCAGACTCTCTCAACCCCCGCTGAAAAAGCAACCGCCCTGAACGCTTTCGTCATCTCGCAGAGCCGACAGTCAGTCACAGGATGCCACGAGGAACTTCCCTCCATTCATTCCCCCACACCCAATACACCTGGCCTCAATACACTTGAAACAACAGCCCAAGAGGTCTCAAAGTTACTGTCTAACCTGGACCCGTCAAAGAGCCCGGGCTGTGATGGCATACCAACCCGCCTACTGAAAGAGGCAGCCAGTTCACTTGCGCCGTCCCTAGCAACCCTTTTTAACATCTCCTTCGAACGTTGCACTATCCCGCAAGAGTGGAGGGACGCAACAGTCACCCCCATCCACAAGAAGGGCAGCAAAACCGAGCCCTCCAACTATCGACCGATATCGCTACTCAGCGTGACGTCGAAAGTACAAGAGAGGATAGTTGCTGACAGCACATCCAACCTCACCTCCCCAACGGCCAATCAGGCTTTCGGCCAAACGATGGCACCACGCAGCAGCTATCTCGGTTAATTCATCAGATCACCGAGAAAAGAGACGCCGGGCAAACAGTAATTGCTTGCTTCTTCGACCTCTCTAAGGCGTTTGACCGGGTGTGGCACCAAGGACTGCTTGCAAAATTGGCCCACCTCGGACTCGATGGCAAATGCCTCCAGTGGCTTGCCTCCTATCTCACCAATAGACGACAACGTGTGCAAGTGGAGAGCAGCAAATCAACATGGCTAAACATTCCAGCGGGGGTCCCCCAAGGCTCTGTCTTGGGGCCGCTTTTGTTCACGGCCTACACAGTTGATCTGCCAACCGCCTGCATAAATGCCAACACTGAGTGCAGCCAGTTTGCCGACGACACTGCCATCATTGCCGCTCACGAGAATTTTCTAGCCGCAGAAGAGCACCTCCAGTCAGCTGTGACAACCGCGGCACAGTGGCTGAAGGATTGGCATCTCCTGGTCAACGAAAGTAAGACCACTGTCATCCACTTTCACCACACCAACCGGCCACCTCCCAGACCACCATCAATCACACTTAACGATACCAACCTCACTGTGGCCTCAAGGCATCGCCACCTTGGCCTCCTCATACAGCAGAATCTATGGTGGAACTCGCATGTTGACTACATCATCACTAAAGCGACCAGGAAGATGTTCCTTCTCCTGCGACTACGCAATTCCTTAAACACTTCTGCTCTCTCCTCCATCTATCTAACCTACATCCGCCCTATTCTTGAGTATGCTTGCACTGTCCTCTCACCCCTCCCCGCAACCCTGAACGACCGGCTTGAGCGCATCCAACGGCGCGCTGCTCGCCTCTGTTTGCATCTCCCCCTCTTTGAACACAGAACCCACTCCGTGCTGCTGCACCGACTCAAATGGCCATCACTCAGCAGCCGCCGTACCCTCTCCCATATCCTTCTTGCACACAGCCTGCATCATAGATATGCACCACCACACCTTCTTGCAATTCACCTACCCCGAATACAACCCATTCGCACGCTCCGGTTCCCCCGAACCTTCGAGCTACCCACAACACGTACAAACCGGCTAAGAGACTCCCCCATCTATGCTTCTCTTGATCTCTTTAATAGCATCCCACCCAGCATCCGGCAAATCAACCCCAGACGAGATTTCAAAGCAAACATCCTACCACTTGTCATCTCTTCCGTATGTACTTGCTCACATTGCTCAGGACATCTATAGCTCCATTGCGCCCAGCCTACGTGATTAACTCCCAATTAGTATTGCCATCGCTACTGCCTCAGCAAGCAGCTAAACTTTGATCTCTCTGTATCTGATCCCCGTGCCTGTAATTATTTTTCTCTTATTGGCCACAGGCCATCGTGAGAATAAAAGAATTCAAAACGACGGAGACGATAAAGACTCTGCTAACCTCGCCCTAGAGCGAGTCACTGGTCCCGCAGACACACCATCCGGTGGTTTCTTCGGTGGCCGGCCACGCTTTTTGCCACCGGAGGTGGACACACCGGATGACGGTACCAAGGAAGTCAAAGAAGACGAAACCGCAGATACCAACGATGATGACGGGATAGAAGGAAGAGACGGTAAAGACGAAGGCAATGACAAACAAGCCGATGCCGACGAAGAAGACAACGACACCCCAGTTGGTTCCGTCCCCAGCGAGGGTGCACCTCCAGTCGCAGTACCAATCTTTGGGGGACGACCTCGTCTAGGCTTTGACGACCGTGCCTCAACATGCATAACGAGAAGAGGAACATACTGGTGGATCCGTGCCTCCAGGTGCTGAAGGGTCCTACCCACATACCGGCTCTCACATTACCGGCACTCGAAGTTGTAAATAAGATGTGATAAGATTGGTACTGTGACTGGAGGTGCACCCTCGCTGGGGACGGAACCAACTGGGGTGTCGTTGTCTTCTTCGTCGGCATCGGCTTGTTCGTCATTGCCTTCGCCTTTACCGTCTCTTCCTTCTATCCCGTCATCATCGTTGGTATCTGCGGTTTCGTCTTCTTTGACTTCCTTGGTACCGTCATCCGGTGTGTCCACCTCCGGTGGCAAAAAGCGTGGCCGGCCACCGAAGAAACCACCGGATATTGTGTCTGCGGGACCAGGGACTCGCTCTAGGGCGAGGTTAGCAGAGTCTTTATCGTCTCCGTCGTTGTCGTCATCGTCGTCGTCAGCGTCTTCCTCATCTCCCTTCTCCTCTTCATCAACATCAACAGCCATTGGAACGGCAAAGGGAGCATCATCGCAGCAGGCAGTGCCAGTAACGGACGTGCCTTTGGTACTGACATCTACATCGGCCTCGTCTGGATTGGCAGTAGCGGCAAGGAATGTCAGGTCGGTTTCATTGTCACGTAATTCCAAAGTATGTACTGGTTCTAGTAGCGTTGTTAGGGTGTATGAATCTTCTGTTGCCAACCATCTTGTTCAGAATAGTGATTGTCGTTCTAGTTATGCTGATGATTGCTTTTCTGTTTGGTCTCGTTCACGTAGTCAAAGGTATTGGCGTGTATTGGAGTCTATCTACATTTTTACCACCAAGCCGATTTTGTGTAGGCAGAAAAAGAATTTGTTTACGTTGAAATTGTTTGTGAATTTAGATCAGTAGTTCTCGTTTGTGGTTGCATGGTAACTTTCTAGTGGTGAATTTATCGCATCTGTTGTCACCTGATATCGTTGAATGGTATAATGTTTCTTTCAGCTCTCATTTTATCGCGCTAGTTAGGGTCTAAATTATTACTTGCATTGTGCGTATATATATTGAGTTATGAGCTTTTGTTGATTTGCCAGTAATCCTCTGATGAGATGGCGACGAAAACGTTTAGGAACAAGCTTCTTTATTTACATGAAAACAAGTTTTGCTTATGGTGTTTGTACTGAGTGCGCAGCTTACTCTATTTATTGCGTTGAATAATAATGACAGTTCGCATATCACTCATTGCATGAGGTCAACGCATCTGTTGACAATTTCGAGCCAAGCTGCACTATCAGAAGCAGATTGCACAGCATCCAGAAGCTAGAGATTAATGCATTGTAAGTCTTTCTTGACAACGTCGATCCATCTCAGACGTGGTCGTCCCCCTTTGCTGGCTAGACTGATTTTATATGATTCTGGACTGATTTGAATCATATTATCTTCCTTATTGGCCGTGGGCCATCGTGGAAATAAAGAATAATAATAATAATTTTACACAAGGGAATGGTCTCAAACTGCGGAGAGTGCTCAATGCAAGCGAGGCAGAGCTTCATCACACACAAGCGGAAAAACCGTCAGAGATCAAATTCCATTACACAGTGTTTCACCGTTCAAGCAACGGATCATCAGATGGATGATCAAACAAAGTATGATACACTGGTTATATACTCAGAAGGTGTGAACTCCGTCACTATGGAGTGTGAAAATTATCATTATGTCGGGTCCCGGATGTGACAAGTCCATTTTTCATGATGCATTGCACAGAGTGCCTAGGTGCTAGATGAGGGTGATGATATTGCGGGGTGTGACCAGCCCATTTTTCATGATGCATTGCACAGAGTGCCTAGGGAAAGGTGATAGCGCAGAGTGGTGCCATGCCAGGTAACAGATATAGAGGCGCTACCAAGGCCATAGAATAATCACTGTCCTTATGTGATGGGCACAAAATTTGATAGGACATACTTGCTTTCGTGCCTGCATTTTGACACAATCTCATTTCGCTTGTTTAGCCTAGTGCGGGCGTCGGTTTCGAGGATGTGATACTTCTCGGTAGTGCAGAGGCCACATCTCTTGGACGTGTTATCGAACGAGGTGGCCCTGTCGCGGATCTTCCAGTCAATGACGTACTGACTGTTGTCCCGCTTCATCGACCAAACATGCTTTGACAACTCGGTGGAATTCTCATAGCGGTCATGCCTGAGCGTAGTCAAATGGTTGGAGTAGCGAGCTTTGAAAGGCGGCGCAGACATGCCGGTATAGACCTTGGCGTTACGGGTGTCGTCCGACACCATGGCCTGGTAGATGACGTTGTCCGCCTGGCACTTTCCTTCGAGTGGACACGAGTTCTTGATCCTGCAGTTCCAGTCCTTGTCCGGTGTTGGTGGGTGCAGCACTCTCTTGTTGTGGGCCTTAATGAGTCGGGCCATATTCGGCATGCAGCTATATGCGATCTTCACAGTGTTCCTGTTGAATAATTTGTGCATCTTGCTGCCCTTAGGGAAATGCTTTCGGATGAGGCTCAGGAACCGTGCACCGATGCCTGTGGCCACACTCGCACTATATGGCGGGTTGAACCAGATAACCCTGCGGTCACGATTTCTCTTCTTGGGACGACTGCCCGCTGCCGGTGCCGGTTGGTCTTCATCAGGGAACGGCAGTTCACTTGCGTGAACGCTTGCTCGTAGGGCATCGGCATAAAGCGGCCGCGCTTGCTCGAAGACCTCCTTGGTGCATGAGATTGATACGAGCCGCTTGTTGACGCCAACAGGTATACTCTTGATCACGCTAGGCGGATGGTTGGACTTTGTGTTGACATATAGTGGCGTGTCGTTAGGCTTCCTGTAGGGCTTGTAGATGCCGGTTGCGATGTTCATGGTAATGTCGAGGAAGTTCACGGCTTTCATGTTGGTATCTATTGTTATTCTCAGGCCGAGCTTCCTGAATGCCTCAATAACATCCTTACGGACCCGGTCCGCGCGGTGGCCATTAGCGTTTCGGAGTATGGCCAAGCCATCATCCCTGTAGAGACCCACGTTTTCTTTCCCGAAGATCGGCACTAGCTTACTGGGGATGAAAGCGCCAACCAACTCGCAGGCTTCCGCCCCATCATGCGATCCCACGGTAACATCAAAAATCTCGTCTTTGTCCTTTTTCATCCATGCTCGACCACCCGCGAAAAGCAGTGATTTTCTGGCGTGCATCACGATATCGACGTTGCTCTTTCGGGTGAGAGCATTACTACTTGCATGCTCCAGGGCACTTTTCAGCAGTTCCTCGGAGATGGACGGGTAGAACTCGACTATGTCGAACACGACGAACGAACACTCCCTTGGATTCTGGATGCCATTAAACCAATCAATGACGGCGTGCGTGTTCTTCCATAGATTGACGTGGCTCCGCAGAGGCTCAGTGACGGACTCCAAAATTTCCTTGCTCACAACGCCTAGCTGGGGTTTGGCGGGGTTGATGAGGCGGCATGGGAGTTTCTTTTCAAAGTTTTCTTTGTGATCTTTTAATGTGATGAATGCTTCCGACTTCGCCAAGACGTTTACTCGGTCATCAATCTCCAACCGCTCAGCGATAACTTTGGCTTCACTATTGATTTCGTTGTCGGCGCTATCAGTTGCATGTTTATACGTTTTTGTGACATTTTCGGTGAGCAATGCGTTATACTTGTTGGCAGACATGCGGTACAGGTTCCTCGTTTTATCAGCAGGAACAATAATGTCACTCGAAGTCCTTACCGACCGTAGGTCATCCTTCATGCGCTGCTGGAGGTCGTTGTCGGCATTGCGGAAGCTCACGGTCTCGATCATGGTGTACATATCCTCTTCGAAAGCCTTCAACTCCGCGACCTTCTGGGGGCTGTTCTTCGTTCTGAATCCGTAATAATAACTTTATAATAGCAATAAAGAGAACAAACCTGCAGTCATCGCCACACTACAACGAAATCATGAAAGTTTACCAGAATTAATTTTCTTGTCACATTCATCAGTGGAAAGTCGTGACTGAAGAGTAACCATGCTGAACAATGATTTAATTTACATTCAATGATGTGTTACGAGAAGAAAATACAGTGCCAAAATAGAATGAGGGAAGGTGAGACAATAGAAGTGAAGTGAGAGCTAAGTGCAACGGCGGGTGAGAAACAAATTATAACGCTAAAACTGTGTAGTGAGACAAACAATCATGCTGTGCACCAACGAAAACAATTTTAACGCAACCACATGTTTCTTCTGCTTACAAAGATCAGGCTTATGCAAACGAATACAAACAGCCTCAAGTACTTTCAACTGACTAGCATACCCTGCACGACAAAGAACAGAAAAACTAAAATCATCATACACCTGCAGACACTTAGGGTGAGACAACAAGTGAAGAAAAACGGCAGACTTCTTACGATCACAATCACCATCTGATTCCTCGTCTCCAACAACCGCAACCTCGTCCTCCGTCTCATCTCCCAACTCGTCCTCAGTGTCGTCCTCCGTGTCATTCTCCTCATCAACACCGATCGGTCCCAGGCTCGCTTCATGTTGTTTAACCTCTGTTCGTTGACTCCTCCTTTGATCTTGATGGTAAATTGTTACCATTGTTGTTGTTGGCCAATGGCGGCGCCAGATGGTTGCCCATGGCGATTCCCTTCAGCTGTCGGTACTGCTGATTGTCGAACTCGAATATTTTATTCGTCAGGATGAATTGGAGGGTATCTTGGACATCCTTCACACTCCGACCCAACATATCGACACCCTCGCGGTGCTCCTCCAGTAATGTGGTCGCAGCTTAAATGGCGTCAGCGATCGGGATGTTGCTGTAGAGGCCGACCACGTCGAGGGACACCAACAGGTAGTCTTCATTCAATTTCTTGTGTTTCGTGAGCTCTTGAATGCATGCCAAAGTAGAGGCCAGGTGCGAGGGTACAAAACGCAACAACTGGTTAAGGATTCGTTCCATCAGCACAGATAGGTTGCTTGTGGGTCCATCACAACAGCTTACAACTGGTCGGACTGGCAAACCTTCCTTATGGTCTTTTGGAAGACCATAGAATTGTGGCATCCGACTATAACTCGGGTTCACAGCATCCTCAAGCTTCTTCGGAATCTAGCCATTGATGTGTTCCTTGAGGAATGCTTTCGCTGTGTCGTCCAGTTTCTCAGGTGTCATCTCTAGCTTCTCGTAGCTATTGCAGTCTTTGAGCAGGCTGCTGCACTTGGCGACGTAATTCGCCTTGGACATAAGGACGAAACCCTTGGACTTGTCAGAAGGCTTGATGATAATGTCGTCGTTGTCTTTGAGGTCTTGAAGATACTGGCTCTGCTCTCTGGTGAGCTTCAGGTTAGTACTTTCCCGACTCCGTCTGTCTTGCTCCTTCTGAAATATGTTTACTACATCTTCCTTCAACCTTCGTATGTTTGCTTCCTCTTCATGGCTCAAGGATGGCGGCTGTTTCGACGGTTGGCAAAGCCTCCTCAGCTTCAGGTCGTTATCTAGGCAGGTATTCGGTGTTGGGACTTCCACCTGCGAAGCAGACTCGGGTAAATCAACTTGTTGGTCTCATCGAATGGATGCAATTACCACCCGTGAGGCTCGCACTCACGCACACCCCCCCCCCCCTCCCCCCACACACACACGCACGCACACACACACACACGTACGCACACACACACACGTGCACTCACACACACACACACGTACGCACACACACACACGTGCACTCACACACACACAAACACATACATACACACACTATCTTTCTCTGCCTATGTCTCTCTCTCTTTCTCTCTCTTTCTGGCCTCGTCACCTTCACACCTAATTGGCGATCACACCAGTTGAGACATGCACTTCACGCTGACCCATCATCAGCTGACTTGAGATCTTGCAAGTTGAGACATTTGTTTTAGGCTATTACCTGGCGTGCAATATTGCGGGTTGGTTCTATTTTTGTTTCTGAATATGTGACATTATCTTCAATGTTAGTCTCAATTCTTAGCACTAGTTATGATGTTCCTGGTATATTGCCACGTTATTGTTATTACCTTTTTTTCTGTAGTTATATTGTTGTTTTGTTCACAGGAGTCACATATCCCTGAAGATGCCCTCTTGGGCGAAAATTTGGAAAGGAGTTTGAAGTTTGGTTTTGAGAGATTTGGAGAGACTTTAATTTTTTTTGTAGCCAAGGACTTTGTGGGGCCGTGGGCGGTGAAAGAAAATTTGAAATCATGACAAGGCTACAGAGGAGTTACGCCATCCTTATTAAATAATAATAATAATAATAATTTGAAACTCGGATGTTGAGCCATAAATAAATGTAGAAGAGAAATGGACATATGGATACGAGTTAAGAGTAACTCTCCATCACTGTAACATGATACTATATACAGTCAGAAAGTGCAATAACTAGGCACAAAACTGACAGAGTACTGAAACATTCGACGTCCTGACACCTAGCTTCAACACATCTCCGTAGCGCTAACCGACAGCCTTCCAACTTGGAAGGTTCAAGGTTATGGAAAGACCAAAGAGGGGAAGGCAAGCGCAACGAAAACGAGCAAAAATTCATTCTTTGTTCCGTTGGGACTGTAGCTTTTGCTCGTTTTCGTTGTGCTTGCCTTCCCCTCTTTGGTCTTTCCATAACCTTGAACCTTCCAAGTTGGAAGGCTGTCGGTTAGCGCTACGGAGATGTGTTGAAGCTAGGTGTCAGGACGTCGAATGTTTCAGTACTCTGTCAGTTTTGTGCCTAGTTATTGCACTTTCTGACTGTATATAGTATCATGTTACAGTGATGGAGAGTTACTCTTAACTCGTATCCATATGTTCTTTTCTCTTCTACAATATTAATAATGTATTATCTACGCATGCATCTACGCAAGATTCACCACCAGCCAATTAGGACATGTGTCAAAGTATTGAACGTTTTCGTTCCCTTCTTGTCAAAATACGGTTACGAACACCAGCTAATAACTTCATGCATGGTCTTTTTCCTTTGACCTTCCATGCAACACTTACCGGCCTTTGTTGGGGGTTGGGCTCTGGTGCTCCAGTGGCATAGCGCCCTAGGCGACAGCCCATGCTGATGCCTATCACAGCACCAGTAGCACTGCTGTTCTTTCTTTCTCCACGCCACTGCTTTAACTACTTCAAGCGACGTCTCCAAACCGAACATATCGGTCTTCTGAATGACGTCCTTTCTCTCCGGGGACGCCTTAACACAGCCATCTACCATGTGCGACTGCTTCATGACTGCCTTCATTACTCTATCGCGCCTAAGTATCTCGAACAGCGAGTTCACAAATTAAAACTCTATGATTCCATCTCTATTGAAAAGGTCTTGCTACAAGATGACCATAACAAGGCCAAGGCCCACCTTCAAAGCATACGATCCAAGTTTGTGTCTTCCTACCAAAGAAGCCGAACACATCTCAATACATTCGACTTCATTAGGTTCTCTTGGCTATTATCTGAATGTGATTGTAGGCAGCGTTCTAGACTTGAAAAGAAACACACAGGCATTATTTTAGCTTTGAGGAAGGACCGGTTTGGAACCTGCAGTGACAATTATGAAACAATCATCAATCTCTCTGATATTACCTTAACCCAGCTTCAAAAGGATGTTTTGTGCGGTGGAATGGACTTCGGTATTCCCCCGAGGTTTAGGAAAACTGATATCCTGGCCGAGTTCGAACTACTTCAGCAACAGCTATCTAGCATCCCGGCAAAGTCGGATATAGCAGCGGGATCTTGTCGGGCTTCACTGGCCGCTGAAGCCTTTCGGTTCGCACAATCGCCTCCGGACACTCGATCATTCACGCTATCACGGGAACACATGAAAGTGATCAACGAGCTCCGAAAGAATCCAGAAATCGTTATCTCTCGACCGGACAAAGGCCGTGCAACAGTCATCTTGTCTGCGGATAATTACCGGGAGAAAATGTTGGTCTTACTCAATGACATTAGTAAATTCAGCAGACTTGGGCCTTGCGATGTGTATGACCATACCGAAAACATTGATACCAAGCTGAGTAAGTACCTGCTTTTTCTTTCTAGAACGCATCAGATCACCAAATATGAGTATGATCATCTAGCTCCCACAGGCTCGACAAGACCTAGGATGTATGGGCTCCCAAAAATTCATAAAAAACATATTCCATTACGCCCGATCTTAAGCATGTCTGGATCTCCGCAATACAAGGTTTCGAAGTGGTTATGCAATTTGCTGCAACCGGTTCTTGCCTTGTACAACACACATTGCGTTAAAGACACGTTTGAGTTTGTGGAAAAACTTAGAGATTCGAAATTTGAATCAAATGGTTACATGTGCTCCTATGACGTAGTGAGCTTGTTTACCAACGTTCCTTTACGAGAAACAATAGACATTTGCGCAATGGCGTTATACCATAACAGATCGATCACTCCCCCAGATTTGAATGAAACAGAGTTCGTGAAACTTATGTTCATGGTCACGTCTGGTGTGGAGTTTTCATTCGACAATATAATGTACAAACAGAATGATGGAGTCGCCATGGGATCGCCTTTGGGACCAGTCTTGGCGAACATATTTGTTGGCTTCTGTGAGTCGTCTATTGACCCTTCACTTTGGCCATCAATGTACTGTCGTTTTGTTGACGATGTGTATTGTCACGACGACGACAAGGAAACCTGTGATAGGTTTATGGAAACTCTTAACTCCTTACATCCAGCATTAAAATTCACATCAGATGGTGAAAACAATGGTACCCTTTCTTTCCTGGATGTTAGTATTTCTCGTAACATGGATACGCACAACATGGACACGACCATTTATAGAAAGCCCACTTTCACAGGCTTGTATATCCCATGGTCAAGTTTTACTCCAACTAAGTCCAAAACACACCTCGTCAAGGCCCTTGTCTACCGTGCACATAAGATATGTTCCCCTCATCTGCTGGACGAGGAACTAAAACGACTCTTAACCATAATGACAAACAATGGCTATCCAAAGACACTTTTAATGAAACTCATCAACCAGAAACCGACCTTGGAAAAGACAATTACTTTTGGACCAGAGAGATGCCCTGTGGTACTACGTTTGCCATGGGTTGGTGCCGGTTCTTCGCGCGTCGAGAAGGAGGTGCGGAATATTGTTTGTTCCTCTTATCCGTGTGTCAAATTGTATGTCATCTTTGGGACGACCCGTGCGTTCAGCGTGAAGAAGGACGTTCTACCTACCCTAAGCAAAAGTAATTTAATCTATTTCTTTCAGTGCCGAAATTGTGAAAATTGGTACGTAGGTAGAACCTTTCAGCACCTGCGCGCACGGATTCGTCAACATGTACCGTTGAATCTTGTCCCTGTAGCTGCACGTGGTTCTCGACCTCGGCGTGGTCGTCCACCGAAGTGTCCAGTGCAGTCTGTGTCTGAGGTGGACTTGTCCAAGTCCGCTGTGGATACGCTTGCCGACGCCTCCTCCTTTTCGTCGGGCGGAGGGCTGGAGCCAACCCAAACAACAGTCAACAAGAAGAAGAGACCGAAACCTAGGAACAATGTGCACAGGTAATAAACTATAGGTGAGGTGAGAAATGATAGGAAATTCAGCAAGTGCAGTGTGACAATGGACATGCATGTGCAAGTGTGTGTGAGTGCGAATTTACTGGAATAGCGTAAGTGCGGTGACATTTTCTTTTTGTGCTATTTTTCTTACTATGCTTGTATCCTCGCTGTTCCACTCCAAGTGTATAAATCCTATTGTAGTTTCATCATTCTCTTTAGTCACGAATTCCATTGATAATTGTGACAAGAAAACGTTCTGGAATACATGTACATGATTCGTCCCCATGGTTGTGATATGAGTGCGCATTTAGTTATATTCATTGCATTATTAAGATTATTGTCTCCACGTCGCCTTTTTAAATAATACATTTATTTATGGCTCAACATCCGAGTTTCAAATAATAATAATAATAATAATAATTGAACAAATGGCGAGGAGACAACAATTTGATAACCGCAATCAGTAATACAAGCTGGATCGACATTTGTGTACACTGTATTCATGTATTGTAAAACTGTGGAGACAATGTGCAATAAAACGATGAAAAATGTGAAGAAATTGTGTAGAGAAAGAAAGGGATTCAAACAAGTTTTCATACAACAATCATCAGGAATCGTCGTTGTACTAAAGGACACTGAAACAAAAATTGAACTATTATAGAAAATCTAAGTTAGAGAAATAACACTAAGAGCAACAACACGGAAATTTACAAGTGTGAATTTTAACAATCAAAGCGAGAAATGAACAAAGGAGAAAGCAAGGAAAGACAACGTGATAACACATAACAGCAGTACATTAAACCTAGAACATTAACGGCCAAGCTTGGCCGCACTAAACACGACACGTTACTTGAACAATTTCAACCCAATTATATATATTTTCTGTACACACAAATTAGGCTTGTACAGACGCTGATAGATAGCTTCCAACACTTTTAACTGTAGTCTATAACCATGACGACCACGGCACAATACAGTGAACGAAGAGTCGGAATACGCACCGCAACAATCAGGACTAGCCAGCAGATGATTGTACACTGAAGACTTGCTACCACGAAACCTACGCACAACACTAACACTCTCACCGGCACTCTCACCACCACTCCCATCACCGCTCTCCGACTCACTGCTCCCTCCGCCGTCCGTTCCATCCTCCGCTTCCTCTGTACTCTCTCTGTCTCGTCCATCCCGCCTGACCGGGTCCATTGAACTCAACTCGGCCGTCCCCCTGCTATCACGTCACTCCTTTCGCCCTCGTCCGCTGAGTGCGTAGCTTCTGTTGTAGTTGGCTGTTGATCGTCTTGGTCTTTCAATTATGGGCTTGGATGGTGGATTAGTTGTTGTTGCTGTAGATTGCGTTGTTGGTGTTGGCGTGGGAGTTACTGATATGCAAGGTGGGTCTTTTTGAGTCGGCATTTGTAGTGTTAATGCAGCTGTCAGTGTTGCTCGCGGTCTGCCACTGGCAAGCTCCACCCCCGCAAGGACCGATGGCGGAGGATCAGGAGGAGGCAGTGGGACCGGGACCGCAAGCGGCACCGCCCCAGCCAAAGCCGCCGGGGGCACTGACGAGGGAACCACCGACGGCCGGAGCAAAGGCGGCGACACAAGCCGACCCGATGAGCCACCACGCCCATTCTCCTCCACCACCGCCACCAACGACGGCGGAGCAAGCACAGTCTGAGAGCCAGGATCCGCGGGTTGTGTAGGCAACGGCTGTGTGGTTAATGGTTGTTTTCTAGGTCGCCCTCGCTTCGGTCTTTGTTGTTGTGTGCAAGGTGGAAGTATGTGACGTGGTGTGTGTTGTTTGATGCGTGCGTTCAGGTGCTGAACAGTCCTACCAATATACCGACTAGCGCATTGTCGGCATTCAAAGTTGTAAATAAGATGACTAAGGTGAAGGGCTGGTAGGACATCCTTCCGCACCGTAAACGCACGCATCGTCGTAAAAACTGGCACAAAGTGTACTGCATAGTATGTTCGATGAACAACGGACTTGACTGCACTACAAACTTTAGTCGACTCCTGTCCTTTCCAAGGCAAACATAAATAGACGGGACAACGAGCAGGACCAAACAAAGGAGCCTTAGTAGTTTGTTCGACTATCAACAACTTCTGCAGCAAAAACTCAGGGTACCCGTTCTTAACGAAAACTGACCGAAGAAAGTCAAGCTCTTCCTGCAGCTTACAGGACGAACAAATACGCTTTGCACGGTCTACAAGGTTACGCACTAAGTTTACTTTATATTGAGACGAACAATAAGAGTCATATACAATGTACTGACCAGTAAACGTCGGCTTACGATAAACGGTTGTCAGAACGTCACTACTCGTTTTTTCCACCAGCACATCCAGAAATGACAACTTGTTGGACTGTTCATGCTCACATGTGAAACGAAGGGCAGGGTGAATACCATTTAACACGTCCAGAAACTCGTTACTGCGCTCCTCATTAATAAAATATGTGAATGAGTCGTCCACGAAACGTACATAAAGGTCAGGCCACAATGAATCATCAATCTTCGACTCACAGTAACCGACAAACAGGTTTGCCAATACTGGACCAAGGGGCGAACCCATCGCGACACCATCGACTTGTTTGTACATGACATTGTTGAACGAAAACTCAACTCCAGTTGTGACCAGCAACAACAATCGTCTAAACGCACTTTCAGATATCCAAGGAGTGTCAATGTTTCACTGTTGTTTCACTGTTGTTGCTCTTAGTGTTATTTCTCTAACTTAGATTTTCTATAATCGTTCAATTTTAGTTTCAGTGTCCTTTAGTACAACGACGATTCCTGATGAGTGTTGTACGAAAACTTGTTTGAATCCCTTTCTTTCTCTACACAATTTCTTCACATTTTTCATCGTTTTATTGCACATTGTCTCCACAGTTTTACAATACATGAATACAGTGTACACAAATGTCGATCCAGCTTGTATTACTGATTGCGGTTATCAAATAATAAAAATAATAATAATAATAATAATAATAATCTGCTGCACCATCTGCTGAAAGGCTTCAGCAGACTGGAGAACTGGTGGAGATGCAACTGCTGCTGCTGCTGCTGCTGCCGCTGCTGGTGCAGACTAAACGATTACTTGAGCGGATGTCGAAAGCTAGGGTGGAGCCGAGCAGCATGATAATTCGAAGCAGTGAGTTCTTACCTTTCAACCACGCATCGCGACCAAATCCACCGCCGTTCGTCTTCCTTTGGAAATGCGTCTTGCACAAAGCGCATGACATGGATAGACTGGCATGGTCGTAGTCCAGCCAGGGTCGACCTTTCTTTCAAGAGCCTTGGAAAGCGTGAGTTCTTTTTCTCTTCGCTGCGGGCTCCATCGTCCAAATCACCAGTCGGCTGAAAACTTGCAACTGTGTCAAAAGCTATAGCCAAAGTTATGCTTTTGACTACCTGCCCCGTCGACTTTGAATGTCCTGACATCCTGCTTGCCGCTGGCCAGATCGCGCTCGAACCAGTTGCCCCCAGTTGACCCTACATAGCCGAGTTTCTGTCGCTTGTAGACTGTAGTGTGTACGGGTGCGCTAGATTTGCAACAGATGGGGTCCGCGAGTCATAAAATACCGGTATTTTAGGAATCCATTGTCAGTTTGAGACATTCAGCCGGGTCAGACTGGACCCGGTGTTATCTGTTCAGCCAGGTCCTCAGCCGGGCGCGTGACCCGGCTTACCCGGCTCTCCAGCAGGCCCTGCTCAGGGAATGCATGTTGATTCCTTGTATACGTTCTTCATTTTACCCTCTTTATTTCTACAACGCAAAGGGCGTGCCATGGCAGCCAAGGACTGCGGCAAACACTTGGAGCGCCGTCGTGGGTTATGGAAAGATGGAAATCTTACCGAGCTCCTCGATGAGGGCGACACGATCCAACACGGCTTAACGGGTAGGACTGGTCATGGGGGTCGTTTTGATGATGATCAACCATGCCAGTTTGGTAAACTTATGAACCAGGGCAGAGTTATGATGGCCATGCGTATGCTCAGCTCTTGCAGGATGGAGCAGTCTGTTACGCCGGTTCTTGCTATGGATGATGTGGTGCCCGTGGGTGGCACTGATTACGTGGTTGGTGATATCCTGCGTCAGAAAAACCCTGCGCCTGCTGTGCCTAGTCCGGATGTGTTGCTTCCCGGACCGCCAGGCCATGGGAATGAAATTTACTATGCCGGTATTAATTAATATTGACTTGATGCAGAAAAACTTCCTTGGCGGTCCTTGGATCGGCGGGCCCGTCTGGTTTGGACTCTGGCGCATGGCACAGAATGTGTACGTGCTATAAGGGTGCATCGACTGACTTATGTGATGCCATATCCATATTTTGCGTATGATTTGTACAGTTCAATTACCGGAAGGGTCTTTGGCACCCTATGTTGCCTGCCGTCTCATTGCGCTTAACAAAACATCCCGTAGTTAGACCTATCGGGGTGGGTGAGGTATTTCGCCGAATTTGTTCAAAGGCCTTGTCTGTAATGAGGTCCGATATTATGGAGTCGTGTGGCATTGAACAGGCCTGTACCAGGATCCCAACGGGCCTTGAGTCGATGCACCAGGCAATGGAAATTGCTTTTCAGCATGCCAAAACGGAGGCTTTGTGGTTGGTGGATGCCCAGAATGCATTATATAGCCTTAATCGATGCGCCGCCCACACAACATTGCCAGGGTGTGCCCTCCACTATCTCAAATAACTACAAATACTTACTAATTTCCAGCAGCGCTGCATGTATCTGGAGGTGGAAGCATCCTGTCTCACGAGGGAACCACACAGGGTGATCCTTTATCAATGGCAGTATACGCTGTTGCATTGACACCTTTGGTCAAATCGTTGCCTGCTTGTGCAGATAGAGTCTGCCAAAGATGGTATGCGGACGACTCTGCCGCAGCGGGAAATTTTGATCCGGTCCGAGTGTGGTATGATAATTTAAAAGCTCATGGTGAAGATTATGGATACATTATAAATAAAAGTAAAACTCGGTTGCTTGTGAAGCCTGGGCTTGAGGTGGCTGCCAGCGAGTACTTTGGAGACACGGCTATTGTCGTGAAGACGGATGGTGTTCGTTACCTTGGTGCTGGACCGTGTGGCTGGGCATCTCTGCTTTCTGTCGCGATTTTGCAATTCAGCGTGCGGATGAGTGGATACAAGAGCTGAAGGTTCTAAAAGAATTTGCAGGTGTTGAGTTTCATGCGGCTTAAGCTGCGATGAAACATGGTTTAACGCACACATGGACATACTTGTTTTGGGCTATGGACTTAGGTGAAGAGGTACTTGCTCCTGTGGAGACTTGCCTCTCTCAGGTTTTTTTGCCAGTTGTGGGGCAACCCGCATTGTCTGGCAGTGATCGGAGGGTGTTAAGACTCCATATTTTGCATGGCGGGATGGCTATCCCGGATTTGGTTGCTACGTCTGCGCACCAGCAGTGGCAGTCTCGCCGCATTTCCCTGGTACTGGGTATTGTGGGTGGCTGCTTTGGGACACTGTATCTGCTGCCTCTCCAAGTCACAGTAGTGTAGTGTCCGGGAGTGACCACGTAGCCTCTTCTCCTGCTGTGTTGTCGTTGTTGTATACTTTATTTATAGTGGAAATCAAAACAGGCAAAATGCCTAATAACATTGGACCCACAGTGAATAACATGCTAAAGGATATTGTGGAAAAGTAGATACAAGAGAAAAAGAGAAAGGAAGGAAAAAAAACCGGAAGGTTGGTTGCAATGAACAGATATCAATCCAGTGAGCATTGGAAAACCTATGTCGCTGATAATATATACTGCAAGGCTTGAGATCTAAAATCCAAATACCTATTTGAACATTTTACTGCTGGTGGCAATCTATTCCACATAATGGCTGCAGCGTGCGTTAGGCGCTTAGCAGAACGAGCAGTGCTTGCAGGTGGGACCACAAGCAAGTTGCTTTGGCCTCTCCGAGTGCGAGTTGAGGGCACGACAGCAAAAAAGGACTGAAATAGGGTGCTACATGCATCATGCAAACATCACCAGATGAAACAAAACATATTCAAGTGCACAGAAACCTGTAGATCACATACATGCATTCGAATTAGCAGGGGAGCAGTACTGGTCCACGGTGGCGACTTGCAGACTGCCCGAGCGGCACGTTTGAACAGCCTATGTAGCCGTTGTTCCTGGGCAACTGTCAAATACGGGTAGTAACTAATAGAAGCGTACAAAAATTCGGGCAAAATGATAGATCTGAAGTAGGTGAGTCGGCATGGATATGGCAGCGAGGAAGCATGTCGCAGCAGGACAGCAATTTTGCCGGTAACACGACGAGCAACATGGTCCACCATTGTGGTCCAACTCATGTCCGAGTCAAAATGCAGGCCAAGGTATTTGGCAGATGTGACTAATGGTAGGACTTGTGAATTGCATACAACATTGATGTCGAGGGCAGCAGGTCCATGGTGTGGTATGGTGAGTATCTGCGTCTTGGTCTCGTTAAGGATCAGTCCACGTTTCTTTAACCAAGTGGCCAGGTACTGAACTGCTGCAGTGAGGCGCTGGGAGACAACTTCTGGCTGTGGACTGCTCGCACGCAGCGAGATGTCATCAGCAAACTGAATAGTGGTGACGTCATGAGGGGCAAGGTCGCGGGCAATATCCCTCACATACAGAAAGAAGAGCAAAGGTCCGAGAACTGACCCTGGAGGAACCCCTGACTGGCTGTCATAAGTTGGACTTCTGGTTTTTCCTGTCTCCACGTATTGCTGGCGATACATCAAGTAGTCTGAAAACCATTGCAAAGCAGTGCTAGTGAGACCCAGTTCAAAGAGGTCCTCAACCAGAATGCTATGCTTTACCTTGTCGAAGGCTTTAGACATGTCGACAAATACTACTCCTGTGTGCTGCCCAGCGGCTTGTGCTTCATTGATGTTCTCTACAGCTAGCGCTAAGGTGTCTGCTGTGGAATGCTGGCGTCTGTAACCAAACTGACTAGTAGGCAAGAAATTGTTCGTGTTGAGGTACTGCAGAAGCTGCTGATGAACAATACGTTCAAGCACTTTCGAGACTATCGGCAATAGGGAGACTGGTCGGTAATTCTTGGGTTGGCTGGGGTCTCCAGCCTTGAACAGAGGCCGTATCTTACCCACCTTCATTGCCGCAGGAAACTGTCCTTCTCTCAATGACTTATTAAATAGTAGCGTGAGTGACGGTGCCAGGATGTCAGCATGCATCTGGAGGAGACTTGCTGGAATATCATCACTCCCAGTGGCTTCTGGTGTCCAACTGTACCAACATTTTCCGGGTAGTTGCAATGGAGACTGGCGAGAATTCCGAGAAGTGCATCGCAGATGGAGGCCCAAGGGGTAGGCGTAGCTGTGCAGGGCGAACCGGATCTTCCACAACTTTCGAAAAAGTGTCTCGAATCGCATCCACTGTGCACTGTGGATCCCTGTGCGTCGACTGTTTGCCTGTCAACTCCTTGAATATGTTCCAAGTCTCTCTGGCATTTCCAGTACATTGCTGAAATTTGGAGTTGTAGAATTCCTGTTTCCGGGTCCTGTTGTAGCAAGTTGCCGCACGTCTGGCTGTACTAAATTCATCGTTAATCTCCTGTGTCTTAGCAGAGAGCCACTTTCGGTGAAACCTGTTCCGCTTTTGTAGTAAGTACAACAATTGCCGGTCAATCCATGGCACTGAAGGCTTCTTCGTTCTGTGATTACTTTGAAGTGGGGCATGGACATCCAACACCTCAATAAACCGGCTAGACCACTCGCTCCTGTTACAGTGATAGTGGACGCCGTGCAGGTGCGGAAGGCCCAGACCCATACGCAGCAAAGGAGGGAAGCTATGGCTGCGGCGAGCGTGGCTGCTGAAATGTTAAGTGATCGGGACAGAAGGCGTATTCTCGAACTATCAGAGAAGGGTGCCTCGTCCTGGCTGGCTGTTTTACCTATCCGCAGGCTCTCGCTTTGCAATATGGCTGGCCTTTGCAGTGTACGCCTGAGTCCTGTGTGCTGAATGTGCACCCCTTACGCATTATATAATTATACTATTATTTAGTTCTCTCCCCCTCTATTGCTCCCCAACCCTCCCCCGCTCTCTCTCTCTCTCTCTCTCTCTCTCTCTCTCTCTCTCTCTCTCTCTCTCTCTCTCTCTCTCTCTCTCTCTCTCTCTCTCTCTTTCTCTCTCTCTCTCTCTCTCTCTCTCTCTTTCTCTCTCTCTCTCTCTCTCTCTCTCTCTCTCTCTCTCTCTCTCTCTCCCTTTCTATAATTTCCCCATATGAGTTCCTATCAGTTGCTGTGAACACCTTGAGTGGAGACTGGAGAGCGCTTGCTCGAGCATTGAACCGGGTTCTTAATCCACCATACCCAGTTCGCAAAGCTTGGCGGGGTTGTGAGCAGGCTTTCATTTCATCTTTTATTATTATTTCTTATTTTTTCTGCTTTTCATCTCATTACAAAAAATCTGCGCATTCTTTCTCCATCTGCGCATAAAATCTAGACTGACAACCTGCTTGTTAAATCATGCACCTGCTCTCAGGCGTAAAATCCCTGTTGTAGAGGTCTCAGTCCTCATTTGCTAGACTTACCTGTCTTTATAAATGTAACTTACTATCTCTCTCTATCTCTCTCTCGCTCTGCTATTGGCGCGCCTGGTTGTGATGAAGCCGAGACCCAAGGTCGGCAGAGCATCCCAGACCATGCCACCACTCCCCTTATTCATGGCTCACACATGACGGGTTTACGTGGCTCTAGTAAAAAAAAGAAAAAAAAGAAAATGTGGACATGAGTTGTCGGTCGAGCACCAACTTTGTTATAGTCGTGTGGTTTCCTACCCTACTGCATCATGAAGTTCATGATCTCCTGGCGGAAGAGCTCACAATTGTTTGTTCCGCGGTTGGTACGGAACCGACGCTCGCACCTCTAGCTGGGGAGCGTTTTCGTTTTCGAACAGCGAATGTTAGCGAGGAGGCCAGACTCGATGTGAGCGCTCAGGGGTTTTTGAGCCGTGGGAGGAGGCTTTTTTTGATGTAAGGCTTTTTTGCCCAGATGCCCCTTCCTATCGCTCCAAATCTCTCAGCGCTCTCTACAAGCAACGTGAGGATTCTTAGCTTCGTGAGTATGAGGGAAGAGTTGTCAATGTAGAGCGTGGTTCTTTCACCCCTCTAGTGTTTGGTACTCATGGTGGTTGTAGTTCGTTGTGCACTGTGTTTTTGAAACGTCTTTGTCGCTTACAATGTGAGTCTTCTGGTAGCGAATACTCCGTTGTCATGTGTTGTACATGTGGTTGCGCTTGCAGCTCTTCATTTTACATGAAGGTTGCACGTGTAGCTCTTTGTCGTACATGCTGCTGCTTTTGTGTCTCTGTGTCGTACATGCTGCTGATCCATGGTACACGCTACTGCGCTGTCTTGGAATGTATTGTACATGCCACTGAACCGTCTTCTGTCCCCTCCGTATGCATTCTTTCTCATATCGTACCCGTTGTATACGCATTCTCTCATCTTGTCTCCGTTGTATTTGTCCAGTTGCCGTCTTGGGTCCGTCATATTTCATCGTCTGCCGTCTTTGCCTCCCGTCCCGTTCGGGACTAGTTGTATATTCACGTGCACCTATTTCACTTCCACGTACCACTTTTGAGCACCTCTTTGGTCTCCATCGCCCACTTTTTCCCCACTTTGTCCACGTCTCCACATTATATTATCTTGTCTTGTCTTGTGGGAGTTCAGTTCTCTCCTCCAGTCCTGAAGTGTGGTAATGAAAAGCTCTCTCGGTCCAACCGAGAACAACTATATAAATAGACCCTTTGTTTGGGTGGCGGGACTAATGTAGAGGTAGTTCGTATCTCTCGCGCCCGCACACGCGCGACGACACATGAGTCTGCGAGCCCGTCTCTCTTTCTCCTTACTGAGATCCAGTATTCTTTGTATCAGTGGTGCTTGTTCTCCGAATGTCTCAGTACTCCTTGTCAGTGTTGTGCCATTTTGTCGCACTCGCTGACTGTATAAGATCTGGTTTTGGTGGTGGACAGTTAGTCACAACTCGTGACATTTTTTCTTTGTCCTTTTCCACCATAATTTAATTGGCTCACCATCCGAGTTGAATCTTATTAATTAGTGCAAAGTTGTTTTGTTTTGTTATTGTTTTTCTCCTTTTGAATTGAGTTTATTGAGTTAATTGATTTGAGCAAAAAAGAAGAAACACATGAGAACGAGTTATGCAGCAACTATCCACGACTGTAACAAGATGATAACGGCCGGAGGAGGTACCTAACATACCACCCTCCATGAAAAAAAAATCCGCGTCCTCGCGGAGAGAAAAAAAAGAGAGAAAAAGATTTTAAAAAAATGACTGGAGGAGAAAAAAACACACACACACATATTGCACGCGCGCACGGATCTCACGAAAGTGTTTACTAAAAATGCACTACAGATCATTCCTGTACTACTTATAGTGTGTAATAACTATTGGAGGTTGACGAGGAACGTGAATTACTAGTATTTTGCACGGCTAATACAGCCTAGTTACACTTTTGCTAAACATCCAAAAATTAGAGCGTGGCTCACCATGATCGGACCCCTAACTTGGTAATGTTTTACGAACACACGCGCGCACACACACTACAAAAAAATTCAGGAAAATAAATTTGACGAAGAAGCATACAAAAAAAAAAGAAAGAGAGAAAGGTAGCTGACCTGCATGGCTTGAACGAGACGAGGTGGACATAGACGAGACGAGGTTGGCGTAGGAGAGACGAGGTTGATAGAGACGAGACAAGGTTGGCGTAGGAGAGACGAGACTGACATGGACGAGACGAGACGAATGGTGGTTGAGGACGGCTGGGCATGGGATGATCTCAGGGTCGTGGGTCGATCAATAACCGGGCGCCAATGTTGAGTTCGAAACAGGACGACTGACGACATATCCAGACATTACAACGGGAACAGGTAGGTTGGGGGACGACATTTATTATAGACGACGAGACAAGAGACCAAGACGAACGAAACGACTACATGGTGATTATTGACAAGTGAGAAAAGAGAGAGAGAGAGATCAAGTCTGAACGGCAAGATAAAGGGCCTGGGTAGCTATGGCAAATATGGGCGCGCAAGTAGCTACCCAGGCCAACGGAACAAAAGGAGACAAAAGGTGAGTACGAAAGTGCATGCAGGCCAGCTAGAAAAGGTACGGGAGGAGTACCTAACACAAGCCATGAGTGTTTGTAAGCGAGGTACCACTAATTGCTCGGCTCTTCTTTAGCTTTTGATTCCTTAGGGACACAGATGACTAAAGACGAAACAAATGTACATTGAAGAGGCATTTTCCAATTAGAGGTATGGAAAGAAAAGTTGCAGGTACCACAAACTATGGCAACTTGTTTGATGTTCAGGTGTATAATAATTACATGTATTATGTTTCCAGAATATAGAAAGGAAAAGGACATATGGATACGAGTTAAGAGTAACTCTCCATCACTGTAACTGGATATTATATACAGTCAGAAAGTGCAATATCTAGGCAAAAAACTGACAAGAGTACTGAGACATTCGGAGTTGTGTTGAAGCTAGGTGTCAGGACGTCGAATGTCTCAGTACTCTTGTCAGTTTTGTGCCTAGTTATTGCACTTTCTGACTGTTTATAGTATCCAGTTACAGTGATGGAGAGTTACTCTTAACTCGTATCCATAATGTCCTTTTCCTTTCTACATTTATATATGGCTCAACATCCGAGTTTCCAGAATATAATACTTTTATCTTTTTCCGGTCATTGTTGAAAATTACGGGACTGAAGCCATCAAGTGACTAAACAAAGTTGAACTATTCAACAGTATGATATAAACAACGTACTGGAACTTCTAAAAGTAAGCTAAAGGCTAATGATTAATGGAACACATTTCCTTGAACAATTGACTACAGACTAATGAACCAGCAGGTTTACATTCACATCCTTATTGTGTGTTGTTCATTTTTGAGAAGAATACTTTAGTATTTTGCCTTATCTTTCTTTGCAGGACTCTAAAACAAAACAACATATCCTCTATACCTGCCAGAATATTCAGTAACCTTACACAACTATCATATCTGTAAGTTGAGAAGAAACTAGAGAATGCAGTTTCAAATTTGGACTTCATAGAGAATTTCAAAGTATTAGGAAATTAGAGGCCACATGCCACATACTGCTCTTTTTTCTCCGAAACTCAACACTTGCCAGATATGAAAGAAAGAAAAAATCATCAGTCACACCACCGGGGATCGAACCAAGGACATTGCTATTCGCAAGCAATGCTCTAACCAACTCGACAGCCAACTCCACTGCAGCCACGGCTATGGAGAAGGCAACAGCTCTCAACAAGTTCTTTATCTCCCAAACAGTCCATCGACAAGACCACCTGTATTACACCAGACATCAACACTACCCCTGACATCAGTCATACTCTAAATGCAATCGCAGGAACAGTGGAAGAGGTCGAGAAGCTTCTAAGCAGTCTAGACACTGGCAAGATCCCAGGCTTTGACAACATCCCAACTCGGCTCCTGAAAGAAACTGCAAAGGAAATCTCCCCATCCCTCTCTAATCTCTACAATCTGTCCTTCAGAACCGGAGAAACACCACAGGATTGGAAAGACGCAACTATTACACCTGTAACATGTATGGCTGTCTGCAATCTCATGTTTATATCCATATGATGCGCAGTTTCATTTATATGCCTTATTAGCTACATACGTTCGTTGCAGGTTTCGGGTTCTGCATTTTTGGGTTCAAATCTTGCAATGTACTTTTTTTCTGTTTATCTCTTTTTTTCTTGAGTCTATGAGCATGCGCACTGAGAGAGAGGATGTTGATTTTGAGAGAGACGAAGTTTCCTTTTACTTGTGGGATTTTGTCTTTGCTTCTGGAGTGAATTGTAATTATTTTCTTTGACTTCTGTGGAAATAAATAATCCTTAGTAATCCTGCAAGCAAGCAGGTTACATCTGGTGGCAGCGGTAAAGTAGTTTTGTCAGGCTCTTTCGAATTTGGAAGTGGCTGAAAAATAAATAAAATTTCGAAAATCAGTCACAGAGCAGTATAGCATAATGGCTCATCGTGGTGCTCGTGGTGCTCAGGCACAAGCAGCTGCAGCAGTAGTACCTCCACCCACCTCCACCACCACCAATGCCAGCTGCAGCAGGTGGTGTGGGAAACCGGGCAGCTGGTGTCCCTGTTCGTGCTTGGGCTACTCCCCAGAAATTTTCTGGTAATCGTGACAGCGATTGGAGGACATGGCTACTCCAGTTTCAGACAGTGGCCCGTGTAAATGGCTGGACACGGCGACAGCAGGGGGACTACATTGGCCTGTAGCTGACAGACGATGCATGGTCTAAACCAAGCTGTACGGCATGGTCTTTTGGACCCGCTCCTGCAGTTACTGGAACAGCGGTTTGGAGCTGCCCAGAACGTGGAGATACATCGTGCTGAGCTGAGGTCTCGACGACAGAAATCTGGAGAACCAATTTCTGTGTAATGCGAGGCAATTCGCCGCATTGCCCGTCTGGGGTACTCGACACTTCCCCCGGATGTCCAGGACATCCTTGCCAAGGACCAATTCATGACTGGCCTGGATAGCCGTGAACTGCGAGTAGCAGTGCGCAAACAAAACCCGGCAACATTGGATGCAGCGCTCCAGTGCGCCTTCCAGATGCAGGCCATTCAGAGCACCGAATCAGCTTCCAATGCACCGCAAGTAGTAGCAGAAGTATGTGCTGTGCAGACACCCCAGTTCTCAGCTAACATCGACCGGCTGTGCAAGCGACTGGACCAGCTGGAGGCGAGGCTGGACAACACCCAGACAGCCACACCAGCATTTCAGGCTCCGCAAGGTGGACGCCGCCGCTGTTATGTCTGTGAGAGTGTTCTGCACTTGGCAAGAGATTGCCCGCATAATGACCGCCGTCCACAGTCTGGGAACCGCTTCAACCAGTCGGGAAACCGCCAATAGCTGTAGATGTGGGTCAATCCACAGCTGTACTACAAGACCCATTTGATCAGTCTGCATCACCGGAGTTCCGTCCCCACGGGTCAGCAGACCATACAGTGCACATTCCTGAGAGCTGCCTCACGGCAGAGGTAGAGGGCTCCAGTTATGTGAATGGGTCTGTGTGGTTGCAGCCTAAACGTATGTTGGTGGACACCGGAAGTGCAGTGACCATCATCAATCATAACTTTTACCAATCTATCGAATCGAATAATTATCCGTTACAGCCAACAACATGCACCCTCCGGTCTGTAGATGGATCTTTGCTGAAGATCTATGGGGAGACCAAACTCCCATTCCGGATTGGTGGCATTGTCACGACACACAATGTCATGGTAGCTGACATTGGCCCAGATGTTCTGCTGGGACTGGACTTCCTCAAGAGCACGGAGTGTACCATTGATTTTGCAACCAGGAGCATTGGCGCCGGCGGCGTGTCAGTTCCATTGTGCTCCTCAGCCCGCAAATCAGCAGCTCAGGAACTATACCTAGCTACACGCAACTGATCGTTCCTGGACACCTGCAATCGGCGTCAGAGGCACCAACGGAAGTTGGGTGGCTGAATCCATCTGACAAATTCTTGGACACATACAGCCTCGGCATGGCAGGTGTAATAGCTTCCCCGGATCTACATGGTCGTGTACCCATTCGACTGCAGAACTTTCGACCGAGACCAACAACAGTTCGCAAGGGCACTCTCCTCAGCACATTTGAGGTTGACGTCACTGTAGATGATGAGTTACCTGTCACAGCTACTAGGACAGAGGATGACTGAATATTAGCCCATCACCCGTTACGTTATCTGCCGTAAATAATTCCTCAGTCCCCGTTATTGGCCTAGCCCCTGTTGCTATGTCAATTAGCAAATTCAATGCAATGCACACAGTTATTGTTGCGGACATCGAGCCCGATATGCTCATTGGCATTGATTTCCTACGCTCTCATGGCTGCACGCTTGACTTTGACAGTGAAGTGCTAGAAACTGCCAACTGGAGTGTACCGTTAAAATCAGCCAATCAACAATCTCACACAGTTTACCGGATAACTCTTGCGCATAAAGTCACTATCCCCGCTTATTCTCAGATCATTGGACCGGGTAAATTGGAGTCGAATGACACTATGCCTACCTCAGCTGGCTGCATTATACCATCTGATAAATTTCTGTCTAAGTATCATATTGCTATGGCAAGTGTAGTGGCTAGCCCTGACTGCGCTGGTACAGTCCCGATTCGGCTGCAGAACCTGCACTCACGACCTGCAACTATCCAGAAGCGCTATGACATTGCACATTTGACTGTAATGTACTGGTCGACGATGACTCCTCATTAGATGACGACCAGAACGAGCCAAGTCAATGTAACTATGCCACAGAAGAACACATCAGTCCCTCAAAAACTGTTTCGTCTTGACCACTTGGACACCAGTGCCAAAGCTGAGCTTGCCCAAGTTCTCGATGCAAACAAGGATGTCATATCATGTGGGCAGTTTGATTTAGGTAAGAGGGATGTAATTACGCACCAGATCGAGACCGATTCTGAGAAGCCTAAGTGACAACCACCTCGACGCCTGCCCATTCAACAGCGTGCTGAAGTCGAAGCCCATGTTCAAGAGTTGCTAGACAATGATGTGATTTCTCCGTCTAAGAGCCCCTGGGCTGCACCTATCGTGGTAGTTCGCAAGCCAGACTCCTCAATCCGACTGTGTATTGACTACAGAAACTTGAACTCAATCACCAAGAAAGACGCTTTCTCCATGTCTAGAGTTGATGACGCCATTGATGCCATGAGTGGTGCGTCGTACTTCTCCTCGTTAGACCTTGCATCTGGCTACTGGCAAGTTGAGTTGGATGAAGCCGCCAAAGCCAAATCTGCATTTGTTACCCCATTTGGCTTATACGAGTGGAACTGAATGCCGTTTGGACTGTGCAACGCTCCTGGAACATTTCAACGCCTGATGAACCTAGTGCTAGGGGACCTTGTGCCATCAATTTGCCTCGTATATCTGGATGACATTATTGTTTTCTCTTCATCTTTGTCGGAACACATGGAACGACTACAACTCATCTTCAACCGACTCTGAATGGCAGGTCTCAAGGTTAAACCCAAGAAGTGCCAACTACTCTGCTCATCGGTGACCTATCTGGGTTATAACCTCTCTGCTGATGGTGTTCTACCTGATACCAATAAGTATGCGGTCGTCAAGGATTGGTCGGTGCCCTCATCTGCTAGAAAGGTACGTAGTTTCCTTGGCTTTGCCTCCTATTACCGCAGATTTGTACCTAACTTTTCAACTGTAGCTGGTCCTTTGCACCACTTGTCACATAAAGATACTCCCTTCATATGGACCGATGACTGCAAGCAGGCCTTTGCTCAATTGAAGTCACACTTGATATCACCACCAGTACTAGCATATCCTGACGCACAGAAGGCATTTGTTCTTGACACTGATGCATCGGGTACGGGTATTTGTGCTGTGCTATCCCAAGTGAATGATGATGGTCATGAAGTAGTCATTGCTTTTGCAAGCAAATCCCTATCACGGTCTCAAAAGAACTATTCGGTCACTAAGCGTGAACTGCTAGTTGTCGTAGAGTTTGCTGATGCATTTAGCCATTATTTGCTTGGAGCTGAATTCACATTGCGTACTGACCACAAGTCTCTTCTTTGGTTGAGTTCCTTCAAGGAGCCCGCTGACCTGCTTGCCCGATGGATTGAGCGACTGTCTTGATTCTCCTATGTTGTCCGCCACCGGCCTGGCTCCAAACACGCCAACGCTGATGCTCTGTCACGGCTTCCAGGAAATGACCAAAGGCAAGTAAATGCTGATGTCCCCTGTCCTGTGTACTCAGTAGAAGCTGATCCCTGCACACAGCCCAGTGACCTACCATCTAGTCCTAGTGATCCTAATTGGTGTGAAGCATTTACAGCTGCTGAATTAAGAACTGTTCAACTTAAAGATCGAGACCTCAGTACCCTGATTGGTTGGCAAGAAGCCCTTCTAGACTGACCTGTACGTAGTGACTCTGCAATGCGAGGTGTATCAGTAGGTGTGCTGAGACTGTGGAGCAATTGGAAACGCATAAAGTTATGTGATGGTGTTTTGTACCGGGTGTATCAACCCGAGGATAGCGAAACTCCCATTTTGCAATTAGTCGTTCCATCAGCTCTTCAGACATCAGCAATGCAGAGTGCCCATTCTGATGTCTCCGGTGGCCATCTAGGAATAGAACGTACTCTTCAGAAGCTTCGAGCACGGTTCTATTGGCCATTTATGACTGCATCTGTTACGGATTTCTGCAAGAGTTGCTCTGTATGTGAAAGTCGCAAGTCGGCAACACCTAACCCGAAAGCACCGTTAGTGCAAGATCAGCCTTCATTTCCATTTGAGCGTGTGGCGATTGATATCATGGGCCCGTTACCAGAGTCATCCCGTTGTTATCGCTACATTGTTGTCATTATGGACTATTTCCCGAAATGGCCTGAGGCGTTTGCTATTCCTGACACGCGTACCGAGACACTCGCCACTGTATTAGTTGATGGCGTGTTCTGTCGATACGGCATGCCGTATCAACTTCACTCTGATAGAGGACCTCAGTTTGAATCGCATTTGTTCAAGCAGATATGTCAACTTTTGGATATACGGAAATCGCGCACTACCGCGTATAGACCACAGAGTGATGGTCTGGTGGAGCGCATGAATCGAACCATTGAGAACGTGTTATCAGCTCATGTGAATGATCACCATACCAACTGGGATGAACATTTACAACGATGTCTTCTAGCCTATCGCTCCAGTGTTCACTCCTCCACAAGGGAGACACCCGCTAGATTGATGTTTGGTCGTGAGTTACACCTACCTATTGATGTCATGTTCAACAGTCCTCCACAGCAGGCCTTCACCGCCACCGACTATGTACAACGATTGAAGTGTCACCTACAGCAAGCTTTTGATCATGCTCGTGCTTCTGGGGCAGTTGCTCAAAAACGCCAGAAAGCTCTGTATGATAAGTTCACGAATAAGCCTCGTCTCAGTATTGGTGATCGCGTTAGCCTACATAACCCAGCAGTAAAGACCGGCCTGACACGAAAGTTTCATCTACCCTGGAAAGGCCCCTTCACCATTGTATCTCAGATCGATGATGTTGTATTTGCCATTGCCGATTCCACGGGCAAAGTCCAGACTATAGACTGTGACCGATTGAAGCTTTACACTGCTACTCCAAATGCTGTGGCTCCAGCTGATTTAGTTGTTCCGCCCATGGCTGAACCTACTCAGGCTCAGTATCACGCAGAAGTACACTATGATGTCCAGTTACCTGTTGTACCACAACCGCTACCAGCAGCAGCACACGGGTATGGATTGCGACACAGAGGTAACCTGCAGCTCCCTCAGAGGTATAGGTGAGCTCATGCTATTGACCCATGACACGCCATTTCCTTTGAACTTATGATGTTCATCACTATTAATATCACCACAGTAAATGTAATCTAGCACAGACACAATTTGCTTCCGTCTTGAAGTGGTCATGCAGTCGATGTAGTCCGAGATAAATAAGTATTGCATTCGGAGAGCATTGACTTCCTTATTTATAATGGCAACCCTACTATTCTCCACATGCACTTATTCTCATCCGACATAGACCGTCATGTTTTTTTGTAGTAGTAAAGTTGTCGCGAGGACGCGACGTTTGCAAAGCCGAGGGATGTGTGGCATTCCAGGATTGTAACTTGTGCATAATAGTTCTCTTACCTTGTTGTCTTTCCCAAGTTGTAGTTTTACCTAAGTTTACGGTTGCATACAAATCACCTCTCACAGGTTCAAACCCCAGACTCGGCAATTCATTCCTTTTTCCTTTCACTGTAGACTCTGATGATGTCATGGCACCCATCTTGGATTCTTTATGCCATGTGCATTAGGTTTGTAGTAGTAAAGTTTTCGCGAGGACGCGACTTTTGCAAAGCCGAGGGATGTGTGGCATTCCATGATTGTAACTTGTGCATAATAGTTCTCTTACCTTGTTGTCTTTCCAAAGTTGTAGTTTTACCTAAGTGTACGGTTTCATCCAAATCGCCTCTCACTGGTTCAAACCCCAGACTCGGCAACTCATTCCTTTTTCCTTTCACTGTAGACTCTGATGATGTCATGGCACCCATCTTGGATTCTTTATGCCATGTGCAGCAGGTTTTCTATTCTCTTTGTTTTCACTTCACCCGAGTGTGGTTTTGGTTTAAAAATCATGGTCCCAGAAACTATAATAACAGTGCTGTTCTAGTTGTGGTTAGGAAAACTGTTACTTGTACATTGGGAGAATGTTACATACCGTAATGTCGCGTGCATTAGCCGGGGCTTATATGCCTATAAGCCGGTGATGGAGTCAGGCTTGTACACAAGACAGGCTTATACACGAAACAGGCTTATATGAAGTCGAAGTCGAGTGACAGAAGTCGATTTTGCAGATTTCACTACCGCCAGCTTGAATGTCGCTGAGTATTTTTTCCGAAGTCCTTTTGTTTTCGGCATTTCGACAAGCAGACTTGGTTGAGATGAGTTCTATCTACGGGTAGACTGCAACAAACACAAGTGAAAAGTTCGAGGAGCGCCGAAACAACTTCAAACAAGCAACTTGCCAAGGGACAAGACGGAAAATGCCATGGGAAAGGTAAGTTTGAAGCTTGAAGAGTGCTGCATGGCCGTCGAGCGCAGCTGGTGTTGATTTCCGCATCTTCCCACGTTTTCCGCGTGTGCAAGTGTACGGTACCATGCAAACATGAACATGTAAAAGGCGCGCTCACCAGTCTTGCGTAGTAGCCCGGCTTACGCACGCGACACGTGGCGCGTCTCGTGTACTGGCCCGGCTTATGCATGCGACAGGCTTGTACGCGAAAAGCTGTTGCAGATTTCATGCTTCTACACGAGACAGGCTTATGCACAAATCCGGCTTATGCACGCGACATTACGGTAGAAATAACGTTTCTCCTTCGGGAGAGTGAACCGTTTTCATCAAATTTAGTGAAGGAGGGAATTGGGCGAGGGATGAGAGAGCACGGGCGGCCAGTGTTGAGTCGTCACTAGCAGGAACAGCTGCTAGTCACGACTCAACACTCGGAGCTCCGTCAACGCGGGCATGGAGCTTATGCGAGCTCGTGGGCACTGGCGGAGGTTGCGCTGACTAGTTGGCGGCGGCTAGCCTAGCTGGACGATGTGCCTCAACAACGGAATTGCCACCCCAACACAGGCAACGCAACACAACGGCTGCAGTCTTCCTATCGACTCCCATTCCCCCCCAGCACCACTGACAAAGGACATAGGAGCAGAAACAGAACACTTCTCGATCTCAGGAAAGTAAAGTCAACATCCACGGCCACCCGCACCTACATGTAGTACCTATAGTCAGTTTCAAAAAGATTAGCAATCCTGGCGATCGCCCGGGGAGTTTGCCGTCTTACCGTATGAGCGCTCGAGCGCTGCCTGGAAAAATTCACTGTGAACTCGAAGAAATATTCCGCGCGAAAGCATGAAAAATGACAACTCACTGACGTCGGTACTCGTACATGTACGTCTGGTTTACAACAAACGAGTTATTTCTCGCATCGATATGGATATATGGATATCAGAGAGGACATGTCGAAAGTGTGGTACATTTTGACGAGCGGGATGCGTCCGTGTTGTGACCAAATAGATTGTTTGAGCTGCCGCGGATGCAATTTACTCTGACGATGTGACGAAAACGGCATCGACACAGACTCATTCCCAAGGCCTTGAAGTGGCAAAGCTATCCGTGTGACTTCAACGACATTTTGAGAAAAGCAGACGCCTGTGAAAGCTGACAGAAGAGGGCGTTGACTCCTAAATTCAAATAAATTGGCGATCTTCAAATACTAAAATAATTCTCAAACAGAAATCGATCGATCGATGTGCCGGTGTATTCAACAACACGTACGTGTTGCTACAGCGCAATGACTTCCGTGTTCACTCACACGGTTTCAGTGTTGTGTGTGTTAACAACTCCACATGGCGTGAGCCAGTCAAGTGTCAGTCAGTTCGGCAGGAAACGCGAGCTCCAACAACAAGTCGTTTGCCGCAGCCACCTTCTTTCAATCTTTGTCTTGTACCAGCGTGATCACCAAAACAATGAAAAAATGTTTGACTTGAAGATTCGTTGGGATTTGAACTCACAACTTCATGGTCAGCAGACAGCATTCATAACCACAAGGCCAAAAAGGAAGGGATAAATCGTGGATTTTGATAACAAATCGATACTGGCTTCCAGGGCAAATTACAAACCATGGGAAAAGGCCAGAAACCTGGCGGAAATACTAACTCCTTAACGGTTGGTCCAATTGTTCCGAAACCTTCACAGAACAATTTGCTGTGTCCTAACAAGCCGTTTTATGTACTTTGTTGTCCAAATTTCCCTTATCGTCATACTTCTTAAGACCCAAACTCGATTGCAAATCTTTTTGAAACAGACTGTAGTACCTGGAGATCGATTCCCCACATTTTTGTATTTTCCAGCGCGTACAGTTTTTGACGCAAACGCTGGAAATCACAAGTATAGTATGACATCACGTCTTGCGCTTTCCAGTCTCAAACGCAAACGCGCCTCAAACAATAATAATAATAATAATAATAATAATAATAATGGCCTTATCTTTCTTTGCAGGTACATTGGATATACCGGAATCACCTTTTTATCACCAGGAATCTTCAGTAGCAATACGAAACTACAGACTCTGTAAGTTTGGGAGAATTTTTTTAAATAAATATTAATGATACACCCTTGCAATTTGTTAGAGTAATGAATAATTAGAGAATGCAACGAGAGAGTTTGGAAGCTCAGGGCCCTATGCTATGCTTTTTTGCCTTGATGACCTAGACAAAAAAAGCATACGGATGTTATAAATTCTTTAAAAAATTCCTTTTTTTAAGCAATAACCTGGGATTCGAACCCGCACTATCGCGCGCCCTGCATGCATCCCCCGATACACTTCGCATACATACTAATTCTTCCAAGTTGCTTCACGTTATGATCTCATTTGAAAGGCCTATTTGAATATGCATTGTGGCCAGCCGTCTTTGATGGTACGGTACGGTACGGGATAGGTACGGGACAAGCCCTATTTGAATATTATTTGATTTGAATATTTCGGCCAGCTGTATGTGGCCAGCTGTGTTTGATGGTACGGTACGGTACGGGACAGATACGGGATAGCGCCAGGCGTGACACAAACAAACAAACAAACAAACACACAAATACCAAATTAAAGCTGTGTGGACCCTGGCTAGCGCCAGACGTTACTGAAGAAACGTCTTTTGCATAGCCAAGGGAATAAATATAACTAAATGCTCACTCATATCACAACCATGGGGACGAATAAGGTATTCCAGAACGTTTTCTTGTCACAATTATCAATAGAATTCGTGACTAGAGAGAATGATGAAACTACAGTAGGACTTATACACTTGGAGTGAAATAACGAGGATACAAGCTTAGTAAGAAAAATAGCACAAACTTACTGTCCATTCAGAAAAAGATGGACTTCTAGCTTTTGGCCATAAATGGGTCAAACGTTGAGGTTTTTAGAATTTTTTTGTAGCCATCATCGTCTTCCGTAAAAGACCTCAGTGGACCTCGGTCTTTTACTCGGCCTATATTTCCCATATAGACCTCGTCTTGGTCAATATCCTATACATATTCACCAGTTATAGATCACAGGAATTAGTGGGGGCTGGGTATAAATATCTATTATTGCACGATTAAAGAGGTCAATATATGAAATATATATATATATATATATAATACAGGGGGAAGTGGTCCCGTCCACCGCAAAGAGGGCTCAACAGCGCTGGGGTGCACTGGAGCTAGTACACAATGGAAGCGGTCCTCACCAAGAAAACACAATCCGTTGCTACTCCGAGTTTCTTGATTTTTTCAATCGTCAGGCAACTTTTCTAACTAAAACAGGGCTGTCAGGTCCACTAAAGAAATACACAACCACACAGCAAGGCGCACAAAAAGAAAGCGTGAAGTGTGAAGAGTGAAGAGTTACCGCTAGGTGCAGGCAGTGTAAAATATTGATATAAATTGTCCATTACTGTAACAAGCGCTGAATGGAGCATGTAAATCTGGAGTTAACTAGCGCATGTCTGGCGTCAGGGGTGTAAGGCCATTACGGTGCTATATTTGGCGTTAATCATAACAATAATGGTGCAGTGTGTCTGGTTTCATTGGGCATCAGGTTGCTCTGCCCATGTCCGGTTTTACGTGATTCCGTTATACTTAGCGAGCCGGTATTTGTTTGCATGACGACATTTGGCGATGATTTCACTTCGCTTGTTGAGGCTTTTGGTCTTGTCAGCAGTGAGTATACGCACCTTCTCCGTGGTGCAAAGGCAACATCTCTTCGTTGCGGGGTTGTAGGAGCTGGCCTTGTCCTTGATTCTCCAGGACAGGTGATACTCTTTGTCGTCGTTTTTCTTTTTCCAGAGGTGTTTGGAGAGCTCCGTGTTAGTGCGGTACTTTTCGTGGCGGAAGGACATCGTGTGGTTGTTGTATCTTGTTTTGAACGTTGTCTCTGCTGAGCCGATGTATGTCCTGAGCTCATCCTGGCTGGTGACGTGTGCTTCATAGATGATGTGAGAGGCCTGGCAACGTCCTTCCATGGGGCATTCCTGCTTTTTTCTACAATTGCAAGGCTTTTCAGGAGGTTCTTGTATCTTTTTCCGTTGTTCAAAGACGGCCAACCTTGGGTGAAGAAGAACAACGCCAGCACGTTCGATGTCACCATGGGCTCGTTCGATGGCGCGGAAGTGTGTGAGCTGGTTGGCGTATATATGCTCCACGAACTAACAGCCCACGTCGGCAGAGCGCAGATTGGCCTGTACAGGGACGACGGCTTGGCTGTGCTGAGAAACACCACCGGCAGCGCGGCAGAGCGCATACGGAAGAGTTTGACGGCGGTGTTTGCAGGGCATGGACTAAAGGTAACGATTGACACCAACCTAAAAGTCGTAAATTTCCTCGACGTGACGTTCAACCTGTCAACTGGAGGATACATGCCACACCGAAAGCCAGGCGACACACCGCAGTACATCAACACTCACTCAAACCACCCACCGTCCATAATAAAGCAACTGCCAGCAGGAATAAGCCGACGCGTGTCAACCAACTCATCAAGTGAGGAAGCATTTAACGAAGCTGCGCCTATGTACAACAACGCATTATTGGCCAGTGGATACGCGGAAGGTATCGAGTACATGGGGCAACCAGCAAAGAAAAACAGAAAGCGAAACCGAAAAAGAAAAATAACATGGTTCAACCCTCCTTTCAGCCGTGGCGTGAGAACAAACGTCGCTGCTGCCTTCCTCACAATGATCGACCGGCATTTCAAAACACCCCCCTGAAAAAGATCTTCAACCGACATAACGTGAAGGTTAGCTATTCATGTATGCCCAACATCGCAGCGATTATCAGTGGGCACAACAAGCGGCAACTGATACAAGAACCTCCTGAAAAGCCTTGCAATTGTAGAAAAAAGCAGGAATGCCCCATGGAAGGACGTTGCCAGGCCTCTCACATCATCTATGAAGCACACGTCACCAGCCAGGATGAGCTCAGGACATACATCGGCTCAGCAGAGACAACGTTCAAAACAAGATACAACAACCACACGATGTCCTTCCGCCACGAAAAGTACCGCACTAACACGGAGCTCTCCAAACACCTCTGGAAAAAGAAAAACGACGACAAAGAGTATCACCTGTCCTGGAGAATCAAGGACAAGGCCAGCTCCTACAACCCCGCAACGAAGAGATGTTGCCTTTGCACCACGGAGAAGGTGCGTATACTCACTGCTGACAAGACCAAAAGCCTCAACAAGCGAAGTGAAATCATCGCCAAATGTCGTCATGCAAACAAATACCGGCTCGCTAAGTATAACGGAATCACGTAAAACCGGACATGGGCAGAGCAACCTGATGCCCAATGAAACCAGACACACTGCACCATTATTGTTATGATTAACGCCAAATATAGCACCGTAATGGCCTTACACCCCTGACGCCAGACATGCGCTAGTTAACTCCAGATTTACATGCTCCATTCAGCGCTTGTTACAGTAATGGACAATTTATATCAATATTTTACACTGCCTGCACCTAGCGGTAACTCTTCACTCTTCACACTTCACGCTTTCTTTTTGTGCGCCTTGCTGTGTGGTTGTGTATTTCTTTAGTGGACCTGACAGCCCTGTTTTAGTTAGAAAAGTTGCCTGACGATTGAAAAAATCAAGAAACTCGGAGTAGCAACGGATTGTGTTTTCTTGGTGAGGACCGCTTCCATTGTATATATATATAATATATATATATAGAGAGACGTAGGCGAACAAAATTTGTATACACACAACAACAAGGTTGTCAGTTTCATAACACTAAAAGCTTTTCACCCATTTTCATCAGTAGATACATGGGAATGAGCAAGAACGAAAACGAAGCCAGAATTTATACTGGGGGTAGAGAATCAGCAAGAATATTCTTACGCGCCTCAAGTTCACACTACACTACCACAGAGGAAATGAGGCCGAACCTGATAGCAATGGAAATATAAATTTCCAATCAGGCCCGAACGTACCTTGCCAGAGTGCTCAAACTGACAAGTCAGTGAGCTCTGCATAACGCAAACAGCAAAGGCACTACCCCACGCAAGAGTGCTCAACTGCTACAAGAGCAGGAGCGAAATACTCAATCTGCGGACAGCATGCTGTTTCGTTCTTTTTGAACTCATCAGCGCAGCACAGAGGAAATGAGGCCGAACCTGATAGCAATGGAAATAAAAATTTCCAAGCATATATCATATGATATATGATATATATATCATATATATATATCGCAGATTGAGTATCATATATATGTATAGGATATTGACCAAGACGAGGTCTATATGGGAAATATAGGTCGAGTAAAAGACCGAGGTCCGCCGAGGTCTTTTACGAGGCCTATATTTCCCATATAGACCGAAGTCGAGGTCAATATCCTATTTATCACGATTCCTTTGCCATAACCCCAAAATTCGAACCTTTATGAGCCATTTTAACCTTTTTAGTATAGCATTTGTACTATAGTGTACATAGGATGTTGCCTATTTTGGGGACAACACTGTAAGAACAACAGAGTTCAGCATCTGCAGCACAGTGGCTGGATGGTATAAGGGTTTGCTTGAGATCCATACTGTTGTGAGTTCGAATCCTGCTTGTTCTCTTCCTTTGTCTTCGTTCTTTCAATTTTCACTTTTTGAAGTGAAGAGAAAAATTCTAAGTCCCTCCAAAGTCGAAAGATTACAATGCCTAAGTGGTCGATACAAGCGGTCGATATAAGCGGTCGATATTGCGGCGATATGGGTAATATAGGACCAGTCAAGGATCACGAGAATTAGTGGAGGTCGATATAGAAGAGTGATAAATATATATATCAGCCTGAATGCATCCCACAGGAACGCAACAGCAGCTTCAGTGTGATCACACCAGCCCGAAACAGCGCGCACCGATTCACACTGGAGGCGCTGTACATTCGCAGTTTGAGGCCAGAACTGTGTCGACAAAAGAAGCACATCAAGGTGCTACGGCTGTTCAAGCTGCAACCGGACTGACAACTTTATCACGTGTTTGTTCTGGTACTGCATTCCCCTCATGTGTTGTTTCCCGCATTTTTCCACTGCTCCATACATTCTTATGGTAGTGTAGTGTGAACTTGAGGCGCGTAAGAATATTCTTGCTGATTCTCTACCCCCAGTATAAATTCTGGCTTCGTTTTCGTTCTTGCTCATTCCCATGTAACCACTGATGAAAATGGGTGAAAAGCTTTTGGTATTATGAAACTGACAACCTTGGTGTTGTGTGTACATATATATTTCATATACACTCAGACACATATATATTTCATATATTGACCGATTATGAGGGCAATAATAGATTTATCACGACATACCTAAAACTGGTGTTGCTTTGCTATAGGAAGAAAGGAATACTATTGTAATAGTATAATAGTATAATAGTATGTACATATGCCGTTTACATTGGACATTACTTCTGTGTAAACCGAAGTTGTCAGTTGTTTCTTGTAGTGTGTCCCCAAGTTCTTTGACTGAGAATCTGACAGTTTGGGTTCAAATCCCAGCATTTGGCCTCAGATTTTTCTTCTTTCAGTTCTGATTTTTTCCAAGTTGAGGAAAAAGTTCTAAGTCCTCGGCCTAAGTGGTCAATAATAAATGGTCAATATAAGCAGTCAATATATGCTGATATTTGACCGCTTAGAGATCACAAGTTTCTGTGGGGTCAATAATAAGAGAGTGACAAAACTATTATAAAAACCGAGGTCCCCCGAGGTTTTTATAATTAGTTTTTATTGGTCATAAACCCAAGGAAAGAGCATTTATTGTATTTAGAATCAACCAGTAAAAACTCCTACTCAATCTCCAACAACAAAATTAGTGGACAGCTGTTATTTGTGTTGCTATGACAACTCGTGTGCTGGACGAGTATTTGTTGTCATTGGTTCAATTTCATTTACTCTTCATAGGCTATCAGATCATTTTCCTTATTCGGTCTATTTATAACCAGTATCTATAATGAGAGTGTGGTCTGTCTCCATGGTTACCGGTGTTCATCTCATAACTATAGCCACTTCTCCTTGTTAGACCTTATCTGGAAGGCCCATTCTTGCATATTCCAACAGCAGCCAAGGGAGCTAGCTCTCTTGGTTATGCGGACTGGGTCCGATCGTAAAAGCTGTTTTTATGAACTGTTTTTATGAACTGTTTTTGTGAACTGTTTTATTGGATAGGATATGATTATGTTGAATTAACGAGGTTTGTGTCAATGGAAGATTGACTTGGAGTTTCTACGAGTTGATTCTAAATGCTGATATTTCACGGCTGTTACGACGGGGCCAGAATCCAAGATGGCCGCTGGAGTCACGCGAGCAAAATGAAGCCGCTTTGATCGTGGACTCGAATCTAGGTCTACGATTTTTTTTTTTTTTTGAAAGGACCATTGAACATTGTCATTGGATTTGTTTTCGTCTTCGAAGCATCTCGTTCATGGAATTGTACTTTGTGATTTCTTGAACAGAAATAAAAGTAGATGGTGCTTGATCGGTCTAAACTCTGAACGGACTGCAGGTTTAGTTGAGGGACGCTGGCAGCACTGGTTCTATGGAATCAACACATGGGGTCAGCCCAGGATCTCGGAACGAACAATCGTACGAAGCATGACCATTGTGATTATTGCCTGCCCTCCTCGAGCTTCAATACCCGGTACCTGTAGTCACTGCTTGGAGCTATAACACTAACAGTAAAAGCACATTGCAGTGATGCAGCGAATTGCCAGCCTGAGGAAATCCGCCACTCACCCGCTTCCACAGTGATACAAACTGAAGCTCTGGCACAGCACAGAGGATGGAATTTTGCTGGGCACCAACAACCTCATACTAGAAATAAGCTACTATAGTACTAGTAGTAGTACGTTATTGTGTGTACGTCGTGTTTACGTTGTGTTGGTGCATGCGTGTGTTGCCAGGTTGCTGTGGTGTGAAAAGCAGTCTTCGTCTTGAGTTCGTCATGTCCAGTTGTTTTTCCGTAGTCGTCTTGTAATAACGAAGACTGCTTTTCACACCACCGCAACACGCGCATGCACCAACACCACGTACACACGACGCACACACAATAACGCACTACAACACACGTGGTCGTCGGAATGTACTAGTGCTATGTTCAGGGCTCTCTGCTACGCTTGCGTCTCTGCGTCCGTGGCAGAAGCAGAGTGTGCTGTGGCAGCGCATTCAAGACGTGTGCTTGTGTACATGCAAACAGCCGGTTAGCCGTGTTTCGTATGGAGGAATGATTTCGCTCCAGCTGATTGAAGGCAGCATGGATGGACTCTGCCCCCTGCTCATTCAGTAGCCCCATGCCCATTTGGAAATTTTCCAAGCAGCTGACTGCATGGGCCTCAAGAAGATGATGCTTTGGTGTGACGTTGCCACGACCACGCGAGACAACTTCCTGCCGGCAAGCTGCAAGAAAAGCAGAAATATTGGCACGCAGTTGTGAGAGTGAGTTAACATTCGGACTCACACTGGTGGACAATCCTACATGACAAGCTGCAAATTTAGAAAATAATGAAACATAGCGGTCCTTAACAACAGTAGCAGCTTGCACCAAACACGTCACTTGATCTCTCTGTCCTGCACTCGCACCTTCTGCACTAGCCTCTGCTCTCCTGGAGATGACATGTCCGGGTGCAGAACAGAGATCACTAAACACTTTCTCCTGCAATGTGTAAAGGAGGACGTCATGGGTGACCGTCTCCGTGCAGTACGACCACTGCAATCGGTGGAAAACACCCTTGTAACGGGGGTGCGGTTCCAAACAGCAGGAGAGCCACCACCTCCACGGACCTCAAGTCTGTCACCCTCTGCACTGCTCTCGACAACACGTTTAGTCAGGGCATCAAACACTTTCCCAGAGAGCATTGAGTGGGAAGCGGCTAGAACATCACCAATGGTGGAGGATTCAGACACTACTCTCTGAATAGGAGTGGATGGGGTGCTTGGGTTGTGAGAACAATTCTCAACGTGGCTCTTTAGGTCGCAAACCCTCACCTGCACTGGGCAGCCTATTAGCGGCGCCTCGTAGAAATCGCACTTCAAGACTGACTGCTTGATGATGTCAGCCACAATAGTATGTGGTGACACCAAATTATCTAGACAAAGTGCATCTTTGCAGTGCGGACATTTCGTGTTTTGCTCCAGCCAACATGAAATGCACTTCGCACAAAACAAATGTTTGCAGCATGGTGTTTCCAGAGCAGCGTCTACAAACAACGAACAAATGCCACACATTAATAAATAATTATTGTTCATGCTGCTCACGAAAGCGACTTGGAACAAGGTCAGCACCAGTTTTCAAGCTACCAGTCGCTTTTTCGGTGACATTCTCAACAGGAGTCGGGGTGGTGCTGATGGGGATGGGTGATGGCTTTGCAAACGGCACCTCACATTTTGCAAGTTTGGACGGTCGTCCAATCACACCCGACCCACAAACACTACAGTTACTATCATGTGCCTCCCAAAGTTTCATTGCCCCCCCCCCCCCCCACTAATCCTTGCATACCTCTCTTTATTCTCCTGAGCATTCTTATACCGTCGTACAACTGCCATGCATGACGCACAAAATAATTCAGGATATACATCAGCATTTTTAATAGTTGGAAAACAAGATTCTAACTCAGTAATATGATCCGACACAGCATATTTCGTAGAGACGCCTTTCTTCGCTATAGTACTAAACTTACAACCACTAACACGGCACATCTGGCGAAGTAGCTCCTTATGCCTATCCATAGGATTGTTTTTGGTATTTTATATTTTTAGACAGGCAATTACAAACTGGCCTGAAAAAAACAATCGTAAAGGAGCGTAAAGCTACGAGGACGACTCCTCACACAACATAAAGACCTTACCTTCGTACTCCAACAAGAACTGAAGTTTACAAAAACGAGGCACCCACTCTAATAGCTGCCAGAAGCACAAGAAGAAGAAGAACGATCCGGCACGGACAACTATTTCGACTTCGACAATTTCTTTTGAGAGAACAAGCTGCACGTGAGTGTAAAACACCAAAACCTTCGTAGTAATCGGCCTGAAACAATACTCGGGGCCCCTAACACGACGGCAACCCGTGAGATACTTCCCTAAAACAATGAGGCTGTCAAGGACAAATTTCAAACATGTCAAGTGGTCCTCAATGCATTCTCAGCAGGTCACCTGCGGCCTCGTGCCCAGAGGATTCTGGCCGCATTCAATGCATGCGTAACAGCCGTGATTTGACCGCTTAGAGATCACAAGTTTCTGTGGGGGTCAATAATAAGAGAGTGATAAAGCACGATATTCCCTGGAACTCCGGGGAATATATGTAGGACTCAGTATAGAGTCCATGCACTATATGATGTCCAGCACCCTATATAGAGTCCATTGGTCCAAAATCCACTATACAGAATCCAGGAGTCCACTCAGTTTTGACCAGCTTCATCCTGCCACGCAATCCCCTATAAGGAGTACACTTTTTCTACAAGTCCCCTATTCACAGTCCAGGAGTCCAGTTTATCCAGTCACGCCGTCCTGTGTGTTGCGCCCGAAAGAGAACAAACACATTTTCAGTTTTGCTTGCCTCGTGGCAGCGCATTCCTTTCTTCACTTCAGCCATGGCTGCCAGCTCTGCTGTGCAGTTGCTGACAGTAATCTGTCCAGAGGTAACCAAGGAGGATAAGGAGACGTTCAAAATCTATGGAAAGCGTCTTGTGGTTCTCTCAAGACGTTTCATCAGTGCGCGGGATGAGAGCAGAAATTGCAGAACGAGAAAAGTTCAGCACAGTTCAAATCTGACGAGTCAGGTACACTGACACTCTTTTTCGTTCGACAAGGATCCCCTGTTTGGCTGGCCATTGCTGCCAGTAAGACGTTTAAACGGTTTCATCAGAGCGAGGGATGAAAGCAGAAAGCGGAGAAAGAGAAAAGTTTAGCACAGTTCCAATCTGACGATTCAGATACACTGACACTCTCTTTCGTTCGACGCCAAAAGGATACCCCTGTTTGACTGGACAAGAGCTCCCTGTACCACCGTGTCAAAAGGCTGTCCAACTACATGGCAGGACGATGACTGAGGTAAGGAAGCTTTTACTCGTTTCGATTGGTCTGCTGTTCTGTCGTTATGCTTGAATTTTTTTCCATTTTCAAGGAGCGTATCGCGTTTGTTTGATGTTGCTTGAATGAATGCCCTAAAAGTAATCAACCACTTCGTAATAGCCCTCAAGGACTGCAAGGACTTTGCATCAATCGTATGCGATCGTCTAGCTATCACCAATTATTATAATTATTTCATGAGAAATGTATTTTTATCCCTGTGATAACTATGTGAAACTCCACGACACTCTTCCTCTAGTATGATGTCAAATACAATGGGATCCACAAACGCAGTGCCAGTGTACTAGTAGTAGTAGGAGGATTGCTTGTATGCCAATGACAAGAAAAGCTTCTCAAGCTAATACTCGTATTCCCTGAAGTAACCGTTTTGATGTCACAAACATGACATTGTGTCAGTGAAACTGCCTCGTGCCAACAAATCATTGCATTTCCATCTTGGGGAAGACTGACTGACGGCAACGCTGTACAGATTGTTCAAATCATCTCATTTCAATTTAGTTGCAGTGAAGTGAAACACTGTGTACACTACATGTATGTTGGTGTGTCTGTGCGTCTTGAGTGTGCACAAACGATCTTATTCCTCGTATTACTAATAGATTATTGTCCCCACAGCTGTTCACAGGTCTTTGAGTGGATTGATTTTCATTGAGCATCACATTCGTTGAGACCTTGGTGGTTGTGTGCTCCCATGCATCATTACGGTAATAAGCGTATCCTTGTGCTATCTATTTCTTGCAGGTGTGCTGATCTTCAGAAGCTTGCGGAAGTGAGTGCTGCTGAACATTTGCATGGCCATGAGCAATGGTGAAGCTTGCTATTGCACTCTCAGCATGTGCTAGTATTATGCTGACCAATGCACTATGTTACTCTCTTACACTACTACGTGTATGTAAACGTGCGTGTACCCGTCCCTGTATGCATTTGTTTCGTATAATTATTTTGTTATCCCTCTTGACTTTACGTGTAAATGGGTGGACGTTTGCATGGCTGTTGGAGTCGCGTGTGTATTGTGTCTCTACTCTTTTCTTGGTGTTTTCTTGGCGTTGTATAAGTTTGTGTGTGTGTGTGTGTGTGTGCGTGCGCGCGCAATAGTTTGAAACCAAATAATTAATCCTGGGCTCTCCATTATTCTCTTTCGATTCTTGTTTTTTTCTCGGTATTTTCTTGGCGTTGTGTGGGTGTGTGCATGTGTGTGTGCGTGCACAATAATTTGGCAACACTGCATGATTGAGATATTGTCATTTGCAGCGTCTGCGAAGAGACCACTTGATTTGAGGATGGTGTTTGTAGGGTTTTTCATGTAATGAAGTGGCTGCAGTGGCGCCTCAATACATATTTTTTTTATCTTGAGAAGTGAATGATGTAAAGGATTAAAGGGACAGGCCGTTTTCTGGTTAATATTCACTGCTTACAGCAGATCCTATGGCTAATTTCGAACTCGATAGGGGATGCCTAATTGGCTTGACTTTATGCAGGGAGCGTTGTCCACACAAAGACTCTTTAATCTTTATAGTTGATTTCAAAGTTTGGACTCCGTACAGTTGATTTTGGACTAATGGACTCTATATAGGGGTGAAGCCAATTGGCTGGACTCTATACAGGGAGTGATGTCCATCTAAACTTTGAGCTCACGTTGATTCCAAGTTTGGACTCTGTACAATGGATTTTGGACCAATGGACTCTATATAGGGGTTGGACATCATATAGGGGCTGGGCGCTCTACTGAGTCCAACATATACATTCGTACACATTCGTACCACCTTTGATCCTAGGTGTTCTATGTACGCTGGTGCACTGCCACTGCACCAGACCCTGCCGCAAAGGCAGTGCCTGGCACGATGACAGTACTCCAGTGCACGTCGAACACTCTGGATCCACACACACCCAGTACCCAGACACCACATGCGCTTGCACAATATACAGAACAAGAATACTTACAGAAGAGAAAAGGACATATCACGGACCTTTCGCTAACGATTTTCGTTAATTTTCCTTTGGTCTGGATTACGTACCGAAGTTTCGTAAATTTTTCGTTTCGCTCGCATGTCCACATTTCGTTGCGTTGTTGTCGTAGCAACATATTTCTCACCGGCGGTGCGCAGTTCATGACCTGAACTTTGCACCCTTCTATTCCCCACGCTGGTTTTTTGATTTCCTCCTATCTCCACTCCATGATCACTCAAGCTACGACCGGTCTGTAATTATATGCTATAGCCAGGATCTGACTCAATCATCAAAAATTCAAAATGCTTTTATCTCTGTTCCTTCTTGAGCACGAGAATGGAATGTTGGATGAAGAGGAGCTCCTACTTCTCATCCATTGCATAACTGAAGATACCTGTGCGAATCTCCCTCAGCATGTGGGTAATCGATTAAACTTTGAAAAAATTGATGAGGAGACATGTTCTCGCAGATATCGCTTCACGAAAGCACAGGTTATGGAGTTGCTTGAACGGCTCAGCCTCCCAGCGAGGTTTCGTGCTCCGTCACGACACTGTTGGACAGGATTGGAAGGGTGCTGGTGGTTTTGAGGCGTCTTTCGTATCCTAACACTCTTGGTGATATGTGCGAAGAATTTGGGAGGTCCAAACCATCACTGAGCATCGTGTTCAATATCACCCTGCAATGGATTTTCAGGAATTGGGATGGTTTGTTGACTGATCCGTTTACCCACCAGTTCCTGACACCTGCCAGATTTGCCAAGTATTGCCAGGCAGTCCGACGAAAGACAAGTGTGCCACTGGATGTATGGGGCTTCATTGATGGCACAGTTAGGAGTGTTTGCAAGCCGTCTATTCACCAGCGCATGTTCTACAATGGACATAAACGGGTTCATGCCCTCAAATTCCAGTCCTGTGTCACACCAGATGGCTTGATTTGCCATTTATTTGGTCCCGTTGAAGGCAGACGGCACGACTCAGGTGTTCTCTTGGAAAGTGGTTTGCTGCCTAGGCTGCAACAGTTTGCCAGGAAACCAAATGGTCAGCCATGTGCACTGTATGGAGATCCTGCATACCCACTGTCGCCGTTTCTTATGAAGGGCTATCAAGGAGCTGCGTTAACAGCTGAGCAACAAGAATTCAATACAGCTATGAATTCTGCACGTATGGTGGTGGAATTGAGCTTTGGTGATGTCGTTGCACAGTGGGCGTTCAATAATTTCAAGAAGCAGCAGAAGATCATGCTTCAGCCCGTTGCTGCCTACTACAAGGTGTCTGCACTCCTCACAAATTGCCGTACCATCTGCCGAGAAGGCAACAAGACATCAAAGTATTTCAACTTATCTCCACCTACCTTAGCAGAGTATCTACAATGATGTCAGCACTACATCATTCTGTTGCTGTGCCATCTCTCCATTTTACAACAAACACTTAGACCATGAAAGAACTGTAAACATCTTGGCTGTGGATATTCCCTCTACTTAGCAGTTTTAAAAACAGACTACGTTTAGTCATTCATTCAATTATGGAATGGTGAAGACTCTGTTATATCTGTTCAATGAAATTCCATGGTGAAATTGGTCAAAAGGCATTGATAACACTGGTTAGAATGACGTTAACATTGGAATGGTTACAGGTATACAACTGTGAAGTGCTGGGTGAAAGCGGGACTAGTGGATAAGCTACAAAGCAAGGGCTGTTCCTTCGTGAAGAAGTGAAAAAGCTATTGCATTTTTTTGACAGTGGCTGCCATTAGCCGCAGAAACATACTGCGTTCCTCGCGGTCCTGTTCTGCCTTTTGCTTGCGATCTTGACGGTCATCTTCTGCTTTCTTGCTCTCTTCTTGTTCCTTTTTCTTTTTTGACGCAAGCTCGTCCCGTTGAGCCTCTTCCTTCAGGGCCATCTCCCTCTCCTGGGTAACATGAACAGAATCACCAACAGAAATCAGAAAATTCAATAAACAAAAAAACAATTGAACACATGAACAATTTGAAGCATTTTCTCTAGAAATTTATTCTATACAGCATGAAAGTAAAAATGGGTCATACCTGCAGCGCGAGTCTTCGCTCCTCCAGTGCGACTGCATTTGCACCATGAGAAGCAGCAAACTTCTCCTCCTCCAAATACACTTTTCTCTCCTCAATCTTGAGAAGAGCATCATTTTTCTTCTCGAGGTACGTAATAATAGGATCCGCTTGATCGTACGTGCTGCTCCGCTTGGTTTTCTGGGGCCGGTCTTCCGCTGAAGATTTCTCCGAAAGGGTCCTACAAGCATCGGCTCGCATCTGCTCGGCCACAGCCTTTTCCGCATGCTTGGCTGTCACCACTGCCACTGCGGCTTGCTCCTTCTCGGCCTTCAGCTCCTGTAGCTCGGTTAGAAGCACGTCTGCTTCGGAGAAGTCCTCTACAATACCAGAGGCCGATTTGCTTTTGCTATCATTGGATTTCTGCTTCGACATCAGCAGGTGCAGCCTATCTGAAGCGCCTTTCTTTTTTAAATTGCCGAATCGCCGGTCTTGTGAGGATAGTTCAACCACGACATCATCCATTACCGACGAACCACGGACAGAAGGATTTCCTGATCCACGAATCTGTCTGAGCAGGACCAAGTCCATGCCTGAGTCCCAAACTATCCGTTGCCTATCCGGTGTAATAGGTGTCGGAGGAACAGGTGCAGGTAAATTTGAAGCCATAGTACACTGACACGTTTACGGTTAGGGATAAGAGAAAGAGTAGAGGGAAAAGTCTGAAAAATCTGAAACAAATCCCGCCAAACAAGAACGAAAGCAATATTCGTTGAAAGTGGCTTTTTCCGTCCAGATCAGACGAACTTCCGTAAGATCTTCGTAACCTCGTTCCCGCACTACGTAAATGGTGTACGAAAATCGTTATCGAAAGGTCTCTATCGATACGAGTTAAGAGTAACTCCCCATCACTGTAACATGATACTATATACAGTCAGAAAGTGCAATAACTAGGCACAAAACTGACAGAGTACTGAAACATTCGACGTCCTGACACCTAGCTTCAACACATCTCCGTAGCGCTAACCGACAGCCTTCCAACTTGGAAGGTTCAAGGTTATGGAAAGACCAAAGAGGGGAAGGCAAGCGCAACGAAAATGAGCAAAAGCTACAGTCCCAACGGAATAAAGAATGTCGATTGTTACTGGACGGTGACGAGACCAGTACGATATTTGACAAAGCGGTCTAACTACAATTCGAAGCAGCAAAGCAGCACACCACCCAACTTGGGTGGGTCATAAATATCAAAGATAAATAAAGAAAGGGAAGCTTTGCGAAAACGAATTGTACAAGTGATGAAGCTAGGTGTCAGGACGTCGAATGTTTCAGTACCCTGTCAGTGTTGTGCCTAGTTATTGCACTTTCTGACTGTATATAGTATCATGTTACAGTGATGGAGAGTTACTCTTAACTCGTATCGATATGTCCTTTTCTCTTCTACATTTATTTATGGCTCAACATCCGAGTTTCAAGAATACTTACGTGCACTTTTTTTAAAATTTGTTATACTATGCGCTTACAATGCAATAGTATATTCGTACTGTCAATGCATGACGTTATTATTCAAGTTATTGTCCTAACACTGAGCAAAATTGATACATGAAAAGCCAACGATAGGAAAGAAGAGCGACTGGCATCATCATTACAATTTTAGAAGAATAGGCCGCGGAGTATCTAGAACGAATTAAGAACGAATTACAATTTACTTCGAAATGGCACACTTGTATATGTAGATGTATATCAGCAGACAGTTTCCTCCGTAACTGATAAATTATGCACTTCAAAATGCACCTAAAGTCCTAAACCTAAAAGGTGAGTTAGAATTCTTAGCTGCATGTGTAAAGCATCATGTACAGTACCCATTAATAGCACTTACTCCTATCTCTAGTCTAAACTTGTCATGGAAGTTCGGTTCAACGGCAGCTCCACAGATTCCGCTCCATGTAACGTCTATTCCACGCGCTGACGAGCAAAATTAATATACTACTGTACTTCAAAGCACAAGTTGTGTTTATCTACTTGAACTCAATAAACTGTAACTAAATACATAAGGAAGGAAAATATTCCGCGGTATGCCCCTTGTACTCATGGGATCATCCATACTTGATTTCGATTATCAAAATATTGTCTCCTCGCCGTTTGTTTAAATATTATATGTTTAAATAGACTGCATTTTTAAAGGATCTCAAACTATCCGACGTGCATCTTTGCTTGATTACAACCCCGCATCAGAGTATGCTGTAAACACAGAAACCTTGGCGATTGTGAAGCGTTGGACATTTTCACAATGGGTGTGAAATTGCTAAAGTAAGTTGGTGTAAACATGAAACTGTAGACTCGAGTCATTCATCAAATCCACCAATGGCAAACATTTACGGGCGCAAAATGGTCTGTCATCGCAATTCGAACTAAAGCGGGCACAAACCTTTCCGGGTTCACAGTAGGTAATTATATTGTTGGATACATTAGAACACTTTCTCTATGCTCGTAGAATTGTGTCCCTCAATGCGCAAATCATGCAGATTGGTGACTTCAATACATGCCTACATGACTGGAATGTGCAGGATCCTGTCACCACTGCAGGCCAGCACTTGTCAAGTTTGCCCAAAACCCAGGTATGAACCAACTGTTTAGAAAGCAGCCTTGGTGTAAGGTGCAACCATGAAGATCACAGCACATTAAAGTGAAACAAAATACACAGAAAAATACCACTTTGCTCTGCTTCGTTCCTTCGCCCCTGGTCAACATTCTTTACATTTGTTCGCAACATGGGCCGCTCCTTGGCCTTGCATGTGTAAGTGGCAGTGCGGCGTGGTCGGCTGCAGGGGCGGCCGACAGCGTGTATGGTTTCATTGCCGCTCGCTTCGTCATTCTGATACCAGCATTATTACTATTCATCACTCTTGCAAATTCTTCACCACGGTTACTTCAAATCTAATTTATCTTTATTTGGTCAAACTGCCACGAGATTGGTGCCTTCGTCACACTGCTCCTTTCTCGATCTAATTGGCTTCCGGCTTCAACTGGGCTTGCGAACACCCGTCGAGTTTCAAAGTAAAATTCTTTTCTATCAGCTGTTTTGGCCATTCCGATGGCTCTGCAGTGCGTTTGGCAGGATCATTACTTCTCCTCTGTTGGGGCTGTGCGCATTGCTGTTGGTGGCTGCATTTGGTAATCAACAATGGTTTCTCGTGGCTGTGCGAAAGGGGGCACGTGTGTTCGCTGCGTGTGTGCCTCAAGCGGCAATCCGTAATTTGACTGTTACCCTGGTCGGGAAGGGCAGTATTCCAACCGCATTCCTGGATCCAGAATAGCAAGGTTTCAAACTAATGTGCTGGACCCGAGGGTTCGGCAAACCACTAATGCCGCTACATGTAGTGCTGATACAAATGGTAACACTAACTCCTGTACGGCTTCTTTTCTTGGTTTCCTGACGCCTGTTGAGCCTGGTGCCGGTGATTGGATCCCTAACATTACGCAGGCTGATGGCCGTGATGGTGCATCCGTCACGGCGTTGTCTGTGTCTTCCGCTCCACAGCCTCCTTGTGGGCGCTCGGAGATGGCTTCTTCCACCATCGCCGTACCTATCCCCACTGTGAGAGGTGCGCGCCCAGATGGGGAAGCACCACGTTCATGGATGGCTTCTGTATCAGTTTCCCCTAGGTTGTGGACTGATGCTTGCGTGCCACATGAGCTACTTGGCAGTGCCTGCGCCTTGAGTAGCGTTGAATGTCCCTGCCAGCCTCTGCGTGTTGACTTACTACATCGTGAAGACCATGCTAAGGGGTCGGCTAGTGCACCTGTCTCGACGCCCCCTGTTGGGAAACATTCTTTAGGTGTACCACCCGATTATGTCGTCCGCGCCTCTGTATCGGTTTCCCCCAGGTTGTTGACCGATTCCTGCGAACCACACAAAAATGACAGTGGATGCACTTTGCTGGATGTTGAATGTTCCTGGCAGCCTCTGCGTGTTGACGTACCGGATAGAGAAGGCCCTGCCAAGGGGTCGGGGAATGCACCTGTCTCAACACCCCTGGTGGAGCAACACCCTCCAGTCATACCATCCGATACTGTCATCCGTGCCTATAACAAGGTTGTTGGTTGGCAACAAAACCATTTTGATTTGCCTAATGGGGTCTCCGGCAAGACTATTGTTCAGTTGCTTACTACGGAACTATGAAAATTCAATATTCCTCAGGGAGTGCATGTTGATTCCTTGTATAGGTTCTTCATTTTACCCTCTTTATTTCTACAATGCAATTGCAAAGGGCGTGCCATGGCAGCCAAGGATTGCGGCAAACACTTGGAGCGCCGTTGTATGTTATGGAAAGACGGAAATCTTACCGAGCTCCTCGATGAGGACGACACGATCCAACGCGGCCTAACGGGTAGGACTGGTCATGGGGTCATTTTGATGATGATCAACCACGCCAGTTTGGTAAATTTATGAACCAGGGCAGAGTTATGATGGCCATGCGCATGCTCAGCTCTTGCAGGATGGAGCAGTCTGTTACGCCGGTTCTTGCTTTGGATGATGTGGTGCCCGTGGGTGGCACTGATTACGTTGTTGGTGATATCCTGCGTCAGAAACACCCTGCGCCTGCTGTGCCTAGTCCGGATGTGTTGCTTCCCGGACCACAGGGCCATGTGAATGAAATTGACTGTGCCGGTATTAATGAATATTGACTTGATACAGAAAAACTTCCTTGGCGGTCCGTGGATCGGCGGGCCGTCTGGTTTGGACTCTGGCGCTTGGCGAAGAATGTGCACGTTCTAGAAGCGTGCATCGACTGACTTATGTGATGCCATATCCATATTTTGCGTATGATATGTACAGTCCAATTACCGGAATGGTCTTTGGCACCCTATGTTGTCTGCCGTCTCATTGAGCATAACAAAAATCCTGTAGTTAGACCTATCGGGGTGGGTGAGGTATTTCGCCGAATTTGTTCAAAGGCCTTGTCTGTAATGAGGTCCGATATTATGGAGTCGTGTGGCGTTGAACAGGCCTGTACCAGGATCCCCACGGGCCTTGAGTCGATGCACCAGGCAATGGAAATTGCTTTTCAGCATGCCAAAACGGAGGCTTTGTTGTTGGTGGATGCCCAGAATGCATTCTATAGCCTCAATCGATGCGCCGTCTTTCGCAACATTGCCAGGGTGTGCCCTCCACTATCTCAAATAACTACAAATACTTACTAATTTCCAGCATCGCTGCATGTATCTGGAGGTGGAAGCATCCTGTCTCACGAGGGAACCACACAGGGTGATCCTTTATCAATGGCAATATACGCTGTTGCGTTGAAACCTTTGGTCTAATCGTTGCTTGCTTGTGCAGATAGAGTCTGCCAAAGATGGTATGCGGACGACTTTGCCGCAGCGGGGAAGTTTGATCCGGTCCGAGTGTGGTATGATAATTTAAAAGCTCATAGTGAAGATTATGGATACATTATAAATAAAAGTAAAACTCAGTTGCTTGTGAAGCCTGGGCTTGAGGTGGCTGCCAGCGAGTACTTTGGAGACACGGCTATTGTCGTGAAGACGGATGGTATTCGTTACCTTGGTGCTGGGCTGGGCACCTCTGCTTTCTGTCGTGATTTTGCAATTCAGCGTGTGGATGAGTGGATGCAAGAGCTGAAGGTTCTAAAAGAATTTGCAGGTGTTGAGTTTCATGCGGCTTAAGCTGCGATGAAACATGGTTTAACGCACACATGGACATACTTGTTTTGGGCTATGGACTTAGGTGAAGAGGTACTTGCTCCTGTGGAGACTTGCCTCTCTCAGGTTTTTTTCCAGTTGTTGTGGGGCAACCCGCATTGTCTGGCAGTGATCGTAGGATGTTGAGACTCCATATTTTGCATGGCGGGATGGCTATCCCGGATTTGGTTGGTATGTCTGCGCACCAGCGGTGGCAGTCTCGCCGCATTTCTCTGGTACTGAGTATTGTGGGTGGCTGCTTTGAGCCACTGCATCTGCTGCCTCTCCAAGTCACAGGAGTGTAGTGTCCGGGAGTGACCACGTGGCCTCTACTCCTGTTACAGTGATTGTGGACGCCGTGCAGGTGCGGAAGGCCCAGACCCGTACGCAGCAAAGGAGGGAAGCTATGGCTGTGGCGAGCGTGGCTGCTGAAATGTTCAGTGATCGGGACAGAAGGCGTATTCTCGAACTATAAGAGAAGGGTGCCTCGCCCTGGCTGGCTGTTTTACCTATCCGGAAGCTGTCGCTTTGCAATATGGCTGGCCTTTGCAGTGTACGCATGAGTCCTGTATATGTGCTGAATGTGCACCCCTTACGCATTATATAATTATACTATTATTCTCTCCCCCTCTCTTACTCCCCAACCCTCCCCGCTCTCTCTCTCTCTCTCTCTCTCTCTTTCTCTCTCTCCCTCTTTCTCTCTCTCTCTCTCTCTCTCTCTCTTTCTCTCTATCTCTCTCTCTCTCTCTCTCTCTCTCTCTTCTTTTCTACAATTTCCCCATATGAGTTCCTATCAGTTGCTGTGAACACCTTGAGTGGAGAGCGCTTGCTCGAGCATTGAACCGGGTTCTTAATCCACCTAACCCAGTTCGCAAGGCTGGGCGGGGTTGTGAGCAGGCTTTCATTTCATCTTTTCTTATTATTTCTGCTTTTCATCTCATTACAAATATTCTGCGCATTTTTTCTCCATCTGCGCATACAATCTAGACTGACAACCTGCTTGTTAAATCATGCACCTGCTTTCAGGCGTAAAAATCCTGTTGTAGAGGTCTCAGTCCTCATTTGTTGGACTTACCTGTCATTATAAATGTAACTTACTCTCTCTCTCCCTCGCTCTGCTATTGGCGCGCCTGGTTGTGATGAAGCCGAGACCCGAGGTCGGCAGAGCATCCCAGACCACGCCACCACTCCCCTTATTCATGGCTCACACGTAACGGGTTTACGTGGCTCTAGTAAAAAAATGTGGACATGAGTTTTCGGTCGAGCACCAACTTTGTTATAGTTGTATGGTTTCTTACCCTACTGCATCATGAAGTTCGTTATCTCCTGGCGGAAGAGCTCACAATTGTTTGTTCTGCCGTTGGTACGGAACCGACGCTCGCAGCTCTAGCTGGGGAGCATTTTCGTTTTCGAACAGCGAACGTTAGCGAGGAGGCCAGACTCGATGTGAGCGCTCAGGGGTTTTGAAGCCGTGGGAAAGAGGCTTTTTTTGATGTAAGGCTTTTTCCCCAGATGCCCCTTCCTATCGCTCCAAATCTCTCAGCGTTCTCTACAAGCAACATGAGGATTCTAACCGTCGTGAGTATGAGGGGAGAGTTGTCAATGTAGAGCGTGGTTCTTTCACCCCTTTTGTTTTTGGTACTCATAGTGGTTGTAGTTTGTTGTGCACTGTGTTTTTGAAACGTCTTTGTCGCTTACAATGTGAGTCTTCTGGTAGCGAATACTCCGTTGTCATGTGTTGTACATGTGGTTGCGCTTGTAGCTCTTCCTTGTACATGAAGGTTGCACGTGTAACTCTTTGTCGTACATGCTGCTGCTTTTGTGTCTCTGTGTCGTACATGCTGCTGACCCATGGTACACGCTACTGCGCTGTCTTGGAATGTATTGTACATGCCGCTGAACCGTCTTCTGTCCCCTCCGTATGCATTCTTTCTCATATCATCCCCGTCGTATACGCATTCTCTCATCTTGTCTTGTATTTGTCCAGTTGCCGTCTTGTGTTCGTCATATTTCATCGTCTGCCGTCTTTGTCTCCCGTCCCGTTCGGGACTAGTTGTATTATTCACGTGCACCTATTTCACTTCCACGTACCACTTTTGAGCACCTCTTTGGTCTCCATCGCCCACTTTTTCCCCACTTTGTCCACGTCTCCACATTATATTATCTGGTCTTGTCTTGTGGGAGTTCAGTTCTCTCGGTCAAACCGAGAACAACTATAAAACTAGACCCTTTGTTTGTATGGCGGGACTAATGGAGAGGTAGTTCGTATCTCGCGCGCGCGCGCGCGCGACGACACATGAGTCTGCTGCGAACCCGTCTCTCTTTCTCCTTACTGAGATCCAGTATTCTTTGTATCAGTGGTGCTCGTTCTCGTCGGGGTTTCCCCGTCCAGCGTTTTGTGGATAGTTCCGTCGTGGTGGCAGAGTTTCGTCTTGTTACGCAATTTTCTGATCTTCTATACTGTGTTTATTTGTTTATCAAGTTTTTTGCTTGTTTTTGATTTTTCTGGACGAAGGTATCGGTGTTCTTGTTAATAAATGATGAAAAAGGAGAATGTAAAAATTTTACGAGTTATGACTAACTGTGCATCAACGTAACCAGATCTTATACAGTTAGCGAGTGCGGAAAAATGGCGCAAAACTGACAAGGAGTACTGAGACATTCGGAAACCTGACAGCTAGCTCCAACACTTCTCCAAGGCGCAAACCAAAAGCCTTCCAACTTTGAAGGCTCAGGGTCGGAAAGTTCCAAGCTGGAAAGTTGGTTTGCGCCTTGGAGAAGTGTTGGAGCTAGGTGTCAGGTCTCCGAATGTCTCAGTACTCCTTGTCAGTGTTGTGCCATTTTGTCGCACTTGCTGACTGTATAATATCTGGTTATGGTGGTGGAATGTTAATCATAACTCGTGACATTTTTTCCTTGTCCTTTTCCACCATAATTTAATTGGCTCACCATCCGAGTTGAATATTATTAATAAGTGTAAAGGTTTTTTTGTTTTGTTATTGTTTTTCTCCTTTTGAATTGAGTTTATTGATTTGAAAAAAAAAGAGAAGAAACACATGAGAACGAGTTATGCAGCAACTATCCACGACTGTAACAAGATGATAAACGGCCAGGGGAGGGGGGGGGGGGCTCAGTATCCGAGTTTAAATTATTGATTTGAAGTTTTTTTGGTTAGGGTTTGAAATTCTTTATTTTACACATGCATTTTCTGATTTTTTCTCCAATGTATGATTTATTGCATTTTAAACCATTGTGTAAAAGACGCCTGTAAAAATAATAACAAAATTGCAAATTACAAGGATTCCCCAAAGGCTTTCGACTATCGAGGGGGCTTCCCAACTTTCCATCATACCAAATCTGCAAAAGAAATGATGAGCAATAGGTGAGCAAAGAAAGAGACAAAAGACATACAGGTCTGCGTGTGAAAATCTGATTGTAAGCGTGCAGAAGTGAGATAGTGAATGATAAAAAGTGAGCCAGAGATAAGCTTCTAAAGAATACAATATGACGCTAATGGAATCCCGCTGCAGTGAAACAGAACTGTTTGCTTAAATTCGCCTTTAAAACTGGTCAAAGGGGAAATTTTAGGGGGCAGACAATCTTAATAATAATTATTATGATGCATTATGCAAGCCATGAGTGTTTGTAAGCGAGGTGCCACTAATTGCTCGGCTCCTCTTTAGCTTTTGATTCCTTAGGGACACAGATGACTAAAGACGAAACAAATGTACATTGAAGAGGCATTTTCCAATTAGAGGTATGGAAAGAAAAGAAGCAGGTATCACCACAAACTATGGCAACTTGTTTGATGTTCAGGTGTATGATATTATGTTTACAGAATATAATATTATTACCTTTTTCCGGTCATTGGTGAAAATTACGGGACTGAAGCCATCAAGTGACTAAACAAAGTTGAAATATTCAACAGTATGATATAAACAACGTACTGGAACTTCTAAAAATAAGCTTAAGGCTAATGATCAATGGAACACATTTCGAAACTCGGATGTTGAGCCATAAATAAATGTGGAAGAGAAAAAGACTTATGGATACGAGTTAAGAGTAACTCTCCATCACTGTATTATGATACTATATACAGTCAGAAAGTGCAAAAACTAGGCACAAAACTGACAGAGTACTGAAACATTCGACGTCCTGACACCTAGCTTCAACACATCTCCGTAGCGCTAACCGACAGCCTTCCAACTTGGAAGGTTCAAGGTTATGGAAAGACCAAAGAGGGGAAGGCAAGCGCAACGAAAACGAGCAAAAGCTACAGTCCCAACGGAACAAAGAATGTCGATTGTTACTGGACGATGACGAGACCAGTACGATATTTGACAAAGCGGTCTAACTACAATTCGAAGCAGCAAAGCAGCACACCACCCAACTTGGGTGGGTCATAAATATCAAAGATAAGTAAAGAAAGGGAAGCTTTGCGAAAACGAATTGTACAAGCCGAAAGTCAAACTCCTACAGTACTCCTCATGCATGACATTGTGATGGACTAGTTGACTACAAAACAAATGAATGTTTTGAATGAATGTCGAATGTTTCAGTACTCTGTCAGTTTTGTGCCTAGTTATTGCACTTTCTGACTGTATATAGTATCATGTTACAGTGATGGAGAGGAACACATTTCCTTGAACAATACTACGGACTAATGAACCAACAGGTTTACATTCACATCCCTATTGTGTGTTGTTCATTTTTGAGAAGAATACTTTAGTGTATTGCCTTATCTTTCTTTGCAGGACTCTAAGACAAAACAACATACCCTCTTTACCTGCCGGAATATTCAGTAACCTTACACAACTATCAAATCTGTAAGTTGAGAAGAAACTAGAGACTGTAGTTTCAAATTTGGACTTCATAGAGAATTTCAAAGTATTAGGAAATTAGAGGCCACATGCCACATACTGCTCTTTTCTCTCCGAAACTCAATACTTGCCAGATATGAAAGAAAGAAAAAATCATCAGTCACACCACCGGGACTCGAACCAGGGACCTTGCTATTCGCGAGCAATGCTCTCACTAACTGAGCTACAGTATGACTCTTATCCACAGTGATGGTAAATCTATCCTTCTTCGATCAATCCACATCTGGCTTGAATCATACTGGCAATTCACACCAATCAAGAGGGCCCTCGGCCATTCGCTTGATATCATGGGGAGCGCTGGTGCCGGTGATGGGATCCCTAACGTTACCCGGGCTGATGGCCGTGTTGGGGCTTCCGTCACCGCGTTGTCTGGGTATTCAGCTCCGCAGCCGCCTGGTGGCCGCTCGAGGCTGGCTTCTTCTACCATCGCCGTAACTATCCCCAGTGTGAGAGGTGCGCGCCCTGATGGTGAAGCACCATGTTCACGGACGGCTTCTGTATCAGTTTCCCCTAGGTTGTGGACTGATTCGTGCGCGCCACGTGAGCTACTTTCCAGTGCCTGCGCCTTGACTAGCGTTGAGTGTCCCTGTCAGCCTCTGCGTGTTGACTTACTCCATCGTGAAGACCCTGCTAAGGGGTCGGCTAGTGCACCTGTCTCGACGCCCCCCGTGGAGAACATCCTCCAGTAGTACCACCCAATAATGTTGCCTGCGCCTCTGTATCGGTTTCCCCCAGGTTAATGACCGATTCCTGCGAACCACACAAAAATGGCAGTGGATGCGCTTTGCTGGATGCTGAATGTTCCTGGCAGCCTCTGCGTGTTGACGTACCGGATAGAGAAGGCCCTGCCAAGGGGGCGGGTAATACACCTGTCTCAGCGCCCCTGGCAGAGCAACACCCTCCAGTCATACCATCCGATACTGTAATCCGTGCCTATAACAAGGTTATTGGTTGGCAACAAAATCTTTTTGATCTGGCTAATGGGGCCTCCCGGTAAACCCTAGCGGCAGATGCAGTGCATAACGGTGAGGTTGAGTGGATAAGTCTCACAACCACTGGCACAAGTGCCGAGAACGACCCCACAAGTTCCCAGTTGACTGTGGGTAGCAGCACGGCTGGAAAAAATGCTCCCAGGCAGGACTTGAACCAGGTACCTCTCATCTATCGATCATGGTCTTTGACCAACCCACTGTGCCTGCCTGATCTCCGGCTAGGGTTTGCCGGGTGTTACCAGCCGTCGCGAGTGCCCTTCGGGAACGGGCACGATAATTTATTTATTTTATTTTAATGGGGCCTCCGGCAAGACTTTAGTTTAGGTGCTCACTACGGAACTACGAAAATTCAATATTTCTCAGGGAGTGCATGTTGATTCCTTGTATAGGTTCTTCATGTTACCCTCTTTATTACTTCAACGCGTAGGGTGTGCCATGGCAGCCAAGGATTGCGGCAAACACTTGGGTTATGGAAAGCTGGAAATCTTACCGAGCTGCTCGATGAGGGCGACACGATCCAACGCGGCTTAACGGGTAGGACTGGTCATGGGGGTCGTTTTGATGATGATCAACCACGCCAGTTTGGTAAACTTATGAACCAGGGCAGAGTTACGATGGCCGTGCGTATGCTCAGCTCTTGCAGGATGGAGCAGTCTGTTACGCCGGTTCTTGCTATGGATGATGTGGTGCCCGTGGGTGGCACTGATTACGTTGTTGGTGATATCCAGCGTCAGAAACACCCTACGCCTGCTGTGCCTAGTCCGGATGTGTTGCTTCCCGGACCACAGGGCCATGTGAATGAAATTTAATATACCGGTTTCTATATTGACTTGATGAAGAAAACTTCCTTGGCGGTCCGTGGATCGGCGGGCCGTCTGGTTTGGACTCTGGCGCTTCGCGCAGAATGTGTACGTGCTATGAGGGTGGATCGACTGCCTTATGTGATTCCATAGCCATTTTACGAGTATGATATGTATAGTCCAATTGCCAGAAGGGTCTTTGGTACCCTATGTTGCTTAGGCTTCGGTCACACTACGGCAAGTTTGAAGCTGGACGCAGCGTCAAGTTGCAGCACTTGACGCAGACGCGGGGTCACACAGTGTTTTTGTTTTTTTGCAGCTCATGACCATGATGACGGCCGCGGCCTGGCGCATTTGTCTACGTCACAAAATCACCGGGGAAACTCAATGACGACACGGATTCCCACGGAAACCGGCCTTTTGCTTATTATACAAAAAAATGTCGGACAAATTTTTCCAATTTGTCATTGATTTTTGATTACAAGAAGACGAAAGGTCCACGAGTGCATGATCATTGTTGTTTCTTTCCGAATTTGAAGCCATTTTCAGTTGTAGTGTCATGGATCAGGCAAGAAAAGTCTGCATCGCAGCTGTGTTTCGCCTGACTTCGTCATACTGGTTGTCCTTTTTGGGGCTCTTGACGACAACACAACACTCACAAGTCAAGAGGCTCCAGTTGGCCGATGACCCACTCAAACAACTGGTCCTTTCTCGACATCAAATTCTTCTCAGAAAACGCCTCACTCTTCCGCAAGGTTCGGAGCAGAGCAGCATTGGCCTCGTAGGTTCACGAACTCATTTCGAAAAAAAGAGGAAACAAAACAAACCTTGAAGAGACGAATGTCGAATGACTGCTCAACTCGAGCAATTGTCTTGAAACTAATTTTACTTGAAAGACACTGTTTTCCGCCAAGCGTCACTCCCATCAGCGGCAACGCAGCCGATTTCCCTACGTCAGAAGCAGCAGCGTCTGACGCTCAAACTTCCCGCGTTTGCGTCAGTTGCCATGGAAAAGCTCATGATTTTGACACTGACGCACCTATTTTGCCGTAGTGTGACCGAGGCCTAACCGTCTCATCGCGCTTTTAAACAAAATCCTGTAGCTACACCTATCGGGTTGGTATTTCGCCGGATTTGTTCAAAGGCCTTGTCTGTAATGAGGTCCGATATTATGCACACATGTGGCGTTGAACAGGCCTGTACCGGGATCCCAACGGGCCTTGAGTCGATGCACCAGGAAAGGAAATTGCTTTTTTAAGCATGCCAAAACGGAGGCTTTGTTGTTGGTGGATGCCCAGAATGCATTCAATATCCATTGATACAGTGGTGTACAAAAATTAGGACTTTCTGAGTGTATGTGTGTCCCAGACTGACAATACTAAGAAGTACAAAAGCGGTACGGTGGGGATGAGAAAGCGCTATTGCAAGGTTGCATGAATGCCGGCTTTGAAACTCTTCTCCAGACGTCCAAGCAATTAAGCAAAAAGCCCAGGAACAAAGCTATTCGAACCATAGCATACCTGAGAGAGGAGCATGCTAAGGAATCAAGTGCGTCTTGCACGCAAACTGAGTCCTTGACCATGCCTCCAGAGCTGGCCAATGGTCCTAACAGCCTTGCGGCTCAGGTGTGCAATGTGGGGCTTCCAGGACAGCTCCTCATCGAGTATTACCCCGAGATACTTAGCTGAAGGTGTGACAGCAAGTTTGTCAGCATGGCAGAACACCTCAGGCTGTGTATCATCTGCGCCACGGGGCATTATGAAGAGAAGCTGAGTTTTTGCTGCATTCAGCAGCAAACCAATATCTTCTAGCCAGGTGGCGAGGCTTGTGATGGCGTGGCTGAGGGTTCGGCATACATTATTAGGGTCGAGCAGACGAGAATAATGTCGTCCGCAAATTCTTGGTGGTTTACCGCCAGTGGCAGGATCTTGCTCAATGTGCTAGTGTACAAGACAAATAGCAGGGGACCAAGAACTCTGCCCTGTGGGACACCTCGAAAACAAGAAACGGCAGGAGAGAGATGTCCTTGAACTCTGATCTGCTGGAAGCGGCCTGAGAGGTAATCGTCAAACCAAGTGAGTGGGGTACCAGATATGCCAAGAGAGAAGAGTCAGAAGACGCTCGTGTTGAACGCTTTCGAAATGTCTACGAACACAACTCCAGTGTACTCTCGTCTAGATGTGGCTAGAGACCATCTGTTGACTGCGAGGACAAGTGCATCCTCTGTGGAGAGTTGTTTACGATAGGCAATTTGGCTTGTGGGTAGAAGCTAGGCTGATTCGAGATAGGTAGTGAGCTGTTCCTTTAGGGCCCTTACACACTACGTACAACACCGTTTTTTTGTTGCGTTCCTGTAAAAGTTGCCATTTCGACTGACGTCATATGGCAAGAAATCTAAAAAGTTGCATAAACGTTTTACTCAGATCTCGGACGGGTTGGAATGCTGCTTTTTAGCTTTTTAGCTTTTATGTCTTCCCGCGCTTTCGGACTTCAACTTCTTGTTGGTGTTTTTGCTCTTTGGTGCTGTGTGGATTTCTGTGTTTCAATTTCAGCTGTCCATTGGACTTTTCGCCTGCTTCTGAAATTCTCGTACTTGAACTTGTGTTGTTCAAGCCGTAGTAGCCTCGATCTTGTTTGCTTGCTGAGCGTGACACGATGCCGAAAATCCAGTGCACAGAAGAAATGGAAGCGAAGCACATGGAGCTGACCTCAATCTGTATGCTAGGAGTGTTGGCCTGGACATGGCATTCGATGGGAAGTCGCAGATCCATGTCGAAGTGATAGCATTTCACCAACACTCGACAAACATTTCTGCAGACCAAGCTCGGAGAGAAAAGTTTAAAAAAAATTAAAATTTCCCGCACTATCTCCATGCAGCACCGGTGAGGCGGCAGTTGCCATATAAAATTTTATGAGTATTTTATTAAAACGAAAACGTCTTTTCAAGTGTGCAATGGAACTGATCGGGACTTGCTTTAAAGTGACGCATACGCTAAAAATGTAGAAGAGAAAAGGACATATGGATACGAGTTAAGAGTAACTCTCCATCACTGTAACATGATACTATATACAGTCAGAAAGTGCAATAACTAGGCACAAAACTGACAGAGTACTGAAACATTCGACATCCTGACACCTAACTTCAACACATCTTCGTACATTCTTCTACATTTATTTATTGCTCAACATCCGAGTTTCAAATACGCTAAAAAGCAACTTTTTACTTGTACGTAGTGTGCAAGGGGCCTTACTCTTATCCACGGTGATGGTAAATCTATCCTTCTTCGATCAATCCACATCTGGCTTGAATCACACTGGCAATTCACACCAATCAAGAGGGCCCTCGGCCATTCGCTTGATATCATGGGGAGCGCTGGTGCCGGTGATGGGATTCCTAACGTTACCCGGGCTGATGGCCGTGTTGGGGCTTCCGTCACCGCGTTGTCTGGGTATTCCTCTCCGCAGCCGCCTGGTGGCCGCTCGGGGATGGCTTCTTTTACCTTCGCCGTACCTATCCCCAGGGTGAGAGGTGCGAGCCCTGATGGTGAAGCACCATGTTCACGGACGGCTTCTGTATCAGTTTCCCCTAGGTTGTGGACTTGCACGCCACATGAGCTACCTGGCAGTTCCTGCGCCTTGACTAGCGTTGAATGTCCCTGTCAGCCTCTGCGACTCACTCCATCCTGAAGACCCTGCTAAGGGGTCGGCTAGTGCACCTGTCTCGACGCCCCCTGTTGGGGAACATCCTTCAGGTGTACCACCCGATTATGTCGTCCGCGCCTCTGTATCGGTTTCCCCCAGGTTGTTGACCGATTCCTGCGAACCACACGAAAATGACAGTGGATGCACTTTGCTGGATGTTGAATGTTCCTGGCAGCCTCTGTGTGTTGACGTACCGGATAGAGAAGGCTCTGCCAAGGGGTCGGATAATGCACCTGTCTCAACGCCCCTTGCAGAGCAACACCCTCCAGTCATACCATCCGATACTGTCATCCGTGCCTAGGTCAAGGACTAGGTAATTGGTTGGCAACAAAACATTTTTGATCTGCCTAATGGGGTCTCCGGCAAGACTATTGTTCGGGTGCTCACTACAGAACTACAAAAATTCAATATTATTTTCTCAGGGAGTGCATGTTGATTCGTTGTATAGGTTCTTCATTTTACCCTCTCTATTTCTACAACGCGTAGGGCGTGCCATGGCAGCCAAGGATTGCGGCAAACACTTGGAGCGCCGTCGTTTGTTATGGAAGTATGGAAATCCTACCGAGCTCCTCGATGAGGGCAACACGATCCGACGCGGCTTAACGGGTAGGACTGGTCATGGGGGTCGTTTTGATGATGATCAACCACGCCAGTTTGGCAAATTTATGGACCAGGGCAGAGTTACGATGGCCATGCGTATGCTCAGCTCTTGCAGGATGAAGCAGTCTGTTACGCCGGTTCTTGCTATGGATGATGTGGTGCCCGTGGGTGGCACTGATTATGTTGTGGGTGATATCCTGCGTCAGAAACACCCTGCGCCTGCTGTGCCTATTCCGGATGTGTTGCTTCCCGGACCACAGGGCCATGTGAATGAAATTTACTATGCCGGTATTAATTAATATTGACTTGATACAGAAAAACTTCCTTGGCGGTCCGTGGATCGGCGGGCCCGTCTGGTTTGGACTCTGGCGCTTGGCGCAGAATGTGTATGTGCTATAAGGGTGCATCGACTGACTTATGTGATTCCATAGCCATTTTATGGGTATGATATTTACAGTCCAATTACCGGAAGGGTCGTTGGCACACTATGTTGCCTGCTGTCTCATTGCGCTTAACACAAATCCTGTAGTTAGACCTATCGGGGTGGGTGAGGTATTTCGCCGATTTTGTTCAAAGGTTTTGTGTGTAATGAGGTCCGATATTATGGAGGTGTGTGGCGTTGAACAGGCCTGTACTATGATCCCAACGGGCCTTGAGTCGATCCACCAGGCAATGGAAATTGCTTTTCAGCATGCAAAAACGGAGGCTTTGTTGTTGGTGGATGCCCAGAATGCATTCAATAGCCTCAATCGATGCGCCGTCCTTCACAACATTGCCAGGGTGTGCCCTCCACTATCTCAAATAACTACGAATACCTACTAATTTCCAGCAACGCTGCATCTGGATACAAGAGCTGAACGTTCTAAAAGAATTTGCAGCTGTTGAGCCTCATGCGGCTTAAGCTGCTATGACACCTGGTTCAACGCACACATGGACATACTTGTCTTGAGCTATGGACTTAGGTGAGGAGGTACTTGCTCCTGTGGAGACTTGCCTCTCTCAGGTCTTTTTCCCAGTTGTTGTGGGGCAACCCGCATTGTCTGGCAGTGATCGGAGGGTGTTGAGACTCCATATTTGCATGGCGGGATGGCTATCCCGGATTTGGTTGCTATGTCTGCGCACCAGCGGTCGCAGTCTCGCCGCATTTCTCTGGTACTGGGTATTGTGGGTGGCTGCTTTGGGACACTGCATATGCCCTCTCGACCTGCCGCCTCTCCGAGTCACAGGAGTGAAGTATCCGGGAGTGACCACGTTGCCTCTACTCCGGTGGCAGTGATTGTGGGCGTCGTGCAGGAGCGGAAGGCCCAGACCCATGCGCAGCCAAGGAGGGAAGCTGTGGCTGCGGCGAGCGTGGCTGCTGAAATGTTGCGTGATCAGGACAGCAGGCGAATTCTCGAACAATTAGAGAAGGATGCCTCATTCTGGCTGGCTGTATCACCTATCAGGAGGCTGTCGCTTTGCAATACGGCTGGTCTTTGCAGTGTACGCCTGAGTCCTGTAGATGTTGACATGAGTTTTCGGTCGAGCACCAACTTTGTTATAGTCGTGGGGGTTTCCTACCCTACGGCTTCATGAAGTTCATGATCTCTTGGCGCAGGAGGTCACAATTGTTTGTTCCGCGGTTGGTACGGAACCGACGCTCGCACCTCTAGCTGGGGAGCGTTTTCGTTTTTGAACAGCGAACGTTAGTGAGGAGGCCAGACTCGATGTGAGCGCTCGGGGGTTTTGGAGCCGTGGGGAGGAGGCTTTTTTTTTATGTAAGGCTTTTTTTGCCCAGATGCCCCTTCCTATCGCTCCAAATCTCTCAGTCCTCTCTACAAGCAACATGAGGATTCTAAGCGTCGTGAGTATGAGGGGAGAGTTGTCAATGTAGAGCGTGGTTCTTTCACCACTCTAGTGTTCGGTACTCATGGTGGTTTTAGTCCGTTGTGCACTGTGTTCTCGAAATATCTTTGTCGCTTACAATGTGAGTCTTCTGGTAGCGAATACTCCGTTGTCATGTGTTGTACATGTGGTTGCGCTTGTAGCTCTTCATTGTACATGAAGGTTGCACGTGTAACTATTTGTCGTACATGCTGCTGCTTTTGTGTCTCTGTGTCGTACATGCTGCTGACCCATGGTACACGCTACTGCGCTGTCTTGGAATGTATTGTACATGCCGCTAAACCGTCTTCTGTCCCCACCGTATGCATTCTTATCGTCCCCGTTGTATACGCATTCTCTCATCTTGTCTCTATTGTATTTGTCCAATTGCCGTCTTGTGTCCGTCGTATTTCATCGTCTGCCGTCTTTGTCTCCCGTCCCGTTTAGGACTAGTTGTATTATTCAAGTGCACCTATTTCACTTCCACACCCTGATGTATCATGCTAGCTACTGATGTATTGCGCATGTACTTCAAGTTGCTATCACCCGTATAACGCGTATTGTTACGTTATGCGCCTTGCTTCACGTGATTACGTCATGTTTCTATTGGACACATGCACGTATCCATATTCTGGATCCATGTGTTCTTCTGCTTGCTCTTCTTCTTCACTTGAGAATGTAAATATTTAGTTTCTATTATCTTGTCACCAAACTAGTTCCTGTTGTCTAGTAGTAGTGGTGTGCATGAGAACATAACATGGCACAGTGAAGTTTCGTTCCTATTGTTTTTCTTGCCCGTGGTGCATCACGGTTGTGTTCGCACGAGGCATGCAGGTCCAATTGAATTTAAATTATTTCTCTAGTCGTGACCGTCTTCCTAAATGTCAGATGCAGCTGCACCAAGTGTGCCGAGCGCAGATATCGCTGCTCTTGCCGATCTCTTCAAAAAGCAGATGGAGGCAGCCAATGAACGAGAGAAGCGTCTCGATGCAATTATCACTGGTCTTACTCAACAGAGTCAGCCTCGCTCGTCGCCAGCACCGCCAGCTCCAAAGCCTGTCACGGCGGAGCGACCCATGCTGCTGTCCTCCGCGTCCCTGTCAGAGATTGCTGCCTGGCAGGAACTGTGGGAAGACTTCTCTCGGTGCCAGCACCTGACAGCGCAGTCAAAGGAAACCAGGGTATCTGCCATCCGTCAGTGCCTTGATGAAGACCCCAGACGTTTTATCAGGGAGGGCACCATTGTCATCGCGACCAATCCTGATGCGTGTTACGTCTTGGAGGCGGTCCAGCTGTTTCTTCGCCGACAAAGAAACCCGATACTTGACCGCATTGAATTTCATAAGAGTACACAACAGAAAGGGGAATTGTTTGACGGGTTCCACACTTCCCTGAAGGAGTTGTTTAACACGTGTGATTTTGTGGAACACGAGTTCTGTTGTGCCTGTTCGGCACGTGCCTGTTCGGCATGTGCCTGTTCTACGTGCAAGACTAATCTTGCACGGGTCCACGCGGACATGATGCGAGACCGCATTATGATCGGTATCCTGGACGACACCACCCGTCACAAACTGTTGTCCACCTCCGACCTGACATTGAAGGCGACAGTCAAGGTGTGTCGTGCAGAAGAGGCAGCCACACAGACCTGCCACCACATCCCTACCGCCGGCCAAGTCAATGCTGCCAGGAAGTCGTCTTGTCAGCGCGCGAAGTCAGCTTCACAGCCCCCAGTTGAGGCAAAGCACACTTCTGCTCGTGATAAGTGCCGTAACTGTGGACGCACAGCGCACACAAAATCGCCGTGTCCCGCGATCAACAAAGTGTGCCTCAACTGTAATGGAATGGGTCACTTCCGGGCAATGTGCCGCAGGCCTGCCAAGAAGCCGGACAAGTCATCCAAGATTGCACACTTGCGACTCAACCGAGCATCTCTGTTGGACGACCCAACAGTTTCCGTTGCTACCCAGCTTGTGACCGAGCCAGAGCCCGTTGCTCTTAGTTGGCTCCCGGATACTGGTAGCGACGTTGATACCATCGGCACTCAACACCTTGACCAGTTAGGCGGATTTGTCGAGAACCTGCTTGACGACATTGACGATGTTCGTACCGCAGATGGCGCCAGTCTCACCCCTGTTGGCAAGATTTCGGCGACTCTCAGTTGTGGACCAAACCAGCACACGTCCACCATTCATGTCTATGATGGTTTGACTGGTGCCCTCCTATTCCGTTCATCCTTGCATGCCCTGGGATACCTGCCGTCCGGCTGGCCGAATCAAATCGCAGCAGTCCAACAGGTAGTCCCATCGGTCGTTCCCGATGCACCTGCGGACAAGGTTGTGTCCAAAGCCACCGACTCAGAGACGATGAGAGCTGAACTCCTAGCTGAATTTGCTGACGTCTTTGATGACTCTGTGTTGAAGCCGATGTTTGGTGGACCTATGGAAATTAGAGTGCGAGCTGATGCTAATCATGCCCGCCAGATCCCGCATGCGTACCGTGACCAAGTAAAGTCCCAGTTGGATGACATGGTCCGGGATGCCATCATCGAGGAGGTCACCGAACCCAGTGCGTGGTGTCACCCAATTGTCATCGTGGACAAGAAGGGGACAAACGAGAAGAGGCTCACCGTCGATTTCAAAAAGCTCAACGATCAAGTCGAACGCCCTGCTCACCCTGCACCAAGCCCTCGTGACGCTGTATCCAGCGTTGGCAACGCAAGATATTTCACCAAGCTAGACGCCCGCCACGGCGATTGGCAAGTTCCTCTGAGAGAGGCCTCCCGTCCGTTGACCACGTTCATGACACCTTGGGGTCGGTACAGGTATCTACGTAATCCACAAGGATTGGTCTCTGCCGGAGACGAGTTTAATCGCAGCACTGACGCCGCGTTCGCTCATATCTCCCAGTTCCAGCAGGTCATTGATGACTGCCTCGTCTACGATAATGACCTGCCCACCCACCGATCTCACGTCCGGGATGTCCTGCTCTGCGCCCGGGAGAATGGCATTACTCTGAGAGCCAAGAAGTTTGTGTTCGGCATGCCAGCCGTGGAGTTCTGTGGTTACCACATCAGTGCTGACGGCTGGACCGTCGATGATGCCAAGGTCAAAGCTATCAGCCAGTTTCCAGCTCCCAGCAACCGCACTGATCTTCGATCGTTTATGGGTCTTATCAACCAGTGTGGTGAGTTCACCCCGCACCTGTCTGAGCACGCCGTCCCGTTGCGCCCATTGCTCAAGACGTCCAACGAGTTTGTATGGGACTCAGTTCACACAGACGCAGTCAACGCTGCCAAGGCTGAGCTGTTGTCACTATCAACGCTGCCATTCTTCCAACGTGACCAGCCACTCCTCCTAGAGACCGATGCATCTGGTTTGCATGGCCGCAATCCGGTAGATGATCCCACCCCTGACGATGAGCTCGGTGAACACCCAGCCCTTCGTACTCTTGCCATACACGCTTGCATTCGGAAAGACACCGAAGGCCAGATTGCCAATCTCCGGTTTGCCGAATTGCAAGAAGCCGCTCGAGCTGACTCGGATTATCAGGCACTCCTCACTACCGTCCGGAATGGATTTCCCGACGACAAACGTGACTTGTGTTCTGCTGCCCAGCCGTATTGGCCAGTCTGTTATCATCTTACAGTCTACCAGGACCTGATACTGAAAGGTCCTCGCATTGTTGTCCCGCGTTCCCTCAGGCGTAGTGTGCTTGACGACTTGCATGCTGCTCATCAAGGTCTCAACCGTACCAAGGCTCGTGCTCGCCAGGTGGTGTATTGGCTCCAGCTGTCCAACGACATTGACAATATCGTTCGCAGCTGCGCTGAATGCCGTCACCATGAACCTTCCCAGGTGAAGGAACCTCTGTTGGCAACTGAGGATCGTTGTCCTGCCCTCCCGTTTGAGAGCACCAGCGCGGATCTGTTCGAATGCCAAGGCTACCAGTTCCTGGTATACGTGGACCGCAAGACCGGCTGGCCCTGTGTTGCCAAGATAGGACGCACCGCCATTTCCGCTGACGTAGTCCGTGCGTTCCGAGGCTGGTTCGCGGATTTCGGTGTCCCAGCTGTCCTGACGACTGATGGTGGCCCCTGTTTGGCCGCCCCCTGTCGTCATTCGTGCTTGCCCACCGGACCAGTTTTGCTCCAGCGTGGCAAGAAACCGCTGACGACATTTTGAGCACCTCTTTGGTCTCCAGAACAACTATAAAACTGGACCCTTTGTTTGTGTGGCGGGACAAATGTAGAGGTAGTTCGTCTCTACGACACATGAGTCTGCTGCGAGCCCGTCTCTCTTTCTCCTTACTGAGATCCAGTATTCTTTGTATCAGTGGTGCTCGTTCTCGTCGGGGTTTCCCCGTCCAGCGTTTTGTGGATAGTTCCGTTGTGGTGGCAGAGTTTCGCCTTGTTACGTAATTTTCCGATCTTCTATACTGTGTTTATTTGTTTATCAAGTTTTTTGCTTGTTTTTTTGTTTTTGATTTTTCTGGACGAAGTTGTTGGTGTTCTTATTAATAAATGATGAAAAGGAGAATATAAAAATGTTACGAGTTATGACTAACTGTGCATCAACGTAACCAGATCTTATACAGTTAGCGAGTGCGAGAAAATGGCACAAAACTGACAAGGAGTACTGAGACATTCGGAAACCTGACAGCTAGCTCCAACACTTCTCCAAGGCGCAAACCAAAAGCCTTCTAACTTTGAAGGCTCAGGGTCGGAAAGGTCCAAGCCTTGGAGAAGTGTTGAAGCGCCTTGGAGAAGTGTTGGGGCTAGGTGTCAGGTCTCCGAATGTCTCAGTACTCCTTGTCAGTGTTGTGCCATTTTGTCGCACTCGCTGACTGAATAAGATCTGGTTATGGTGGTGGACGGTTAGTCATAACTCGTGACATTTTTTCCTTGTTCTTTTCCACCATAATTTAATTGGCTCACCATCCGAGTTGAATCTTATTAATTAGTGCAAAGTTTTTTTTGTTTTTTTTTGTTTTTTTTTGTAGCGCAGTATCTACTTCCTCGCCGTTTGGGCTTGTGTTGTCATGTATATGTAATAATGCACACCTGCCATGACGTGCTTTGCACTTCTCTACGCGCGCTGTCACTATGTACCGCGCTTTGCTTGCTTGCCTTCTTCTTTTATACTGCTGTTCTTTCCATGTCCACTTCATTCCTGATGATGGTCATAAAGACCGAAACGTTGTAACGATACCAATGGATTTGTGTGAAATGCAGTGCTCTCTTGAGTGTAGGCAGGTTGCCTGCAAACGATTCAAGTATAATGAAGCTGAAAATTTTGAAAGTTTTTTTGTTTTGTTATTGTTTTTCTCCTTTTGAATTGAGTTTATTGAGTTTATTGATTTGAAAAAAAAAGAGAAGAAACACATGAGAACGAGTTATGCAGCAACTATTCACGACTGTAACAAGATGAGAAACGGCCGGGGGGGGGGGGGGGGGGGCTCAGTATCCGAGTTTAAATTATTGATTTGAAGTTTTTTTGGTTAGGGTTTGAAATTCTTTATTTTATACATGCATTTTTCTGATTTCTTCTCCAGTGTATGATTTATTGCATTTTAAACCATTGTGTAAAAGACGCCTGTAAAAAAATAACAAAATTGCAAAATACAAGGATTCCCCAAAGGCTTTCGACTATCGAGGGGGCTTCCCAACTTTCCATCATACCAAATCTGCAAAAGAAATGATGAGCAATAGGTGAGCAAAGAAAGAGACAAAAGACATACAGGTCTGCGTGTGAAAATCTGATTGTAAGCGTGCAGAAGTGAGATAGTGAATGATAAAAAGTGAGCCAGAGATAAGCTTCTGACAATCTCAATAATAATTATTATGATGCATTATGCAAGCCATGAGTGTTTGTAAGCGAGGTGCCACTAATTGCTCGGCTCCTCTTTAGCTTTTGATTCCTTAGGGACACAGATGACTAAAGACGAAACAAATGTACATTGAAGAGGCATTTTCCAATTAGAGGTATGGAAAGAAAAGAAGCAGGTATCACCACAAACTATGGCAACTTGTTTGATGTTCAGGTGTATAATAATTATTATGTTTCCAGAATATTAACTGGTTTGAGGGAAAGAGACAAACGGGAAAAGTCTGAAGAAAAAATTGACTGTCACCACCAGGACTCGAACCAGGGACCCTCGCTTGTAGCCAGCGATGCTCTAACCACTGAGCTATGGTGTAGTCGTCATCCCACCAGAGAGCGTTCAACATTTTCTTCAGACTTCGTAACTCACACTTCCTGTGAATCCACACAGGCGGGTGGGACGCAGCCCTCACTGTAACCACACACTTCACGTACAAACTAGCACGCGGGGAGCCCCAAGTCATAAAATATTAACTGGTTTGAGGGAAAGAGACAAACGGGAAAAGTCTGAAGAAAAAAATGACTGTCACCACCAGGACTCGAAGAATATAATATTATTATCTTTTTCCGGTCATTGGTGAAAATTACGGGACTGAAGCCATCAAGTATTTTCTTTCTTTGCAGGATTCTAGCAGAAAACAAAATTACCTCTTTACCTGCCGGATTATTCAATAACCTTACACAACTATCATATCTGTAAGTTGAGAAGAAACCAGAGAATGTAGTTTAAAATGTGGGCTTCACGGAGAATTTCAAAGTATTAGGAAGTTAGAGGCCACATGCCACATACTGCTCTTTTCTCTCCGAAACTCAATACTTGCAAGCCAGATATGAAAAAAGAAAACAATCATCAGTCACACCACCGGGACTCGAACCAGGGACCTTGCTATTCGCGAGCAATACTCTAACCAACTGAGCTACAGTATTAGGCCCCTTGCACATTCCATAGAAAATCCCATTTTGTTGCGTTCCTATAAAAGTTACCATGCAAACGGTCTGCCTTTTGCGGGAAACCTAAAATGTTGGGCAAACGTATTCAGCAAACTCCAGACGGGTATACAAAGGTACGTTTATGTTTTATTTGCATTTCTGGACCGTAGTTTGCTTTGCACCTGTCCTTCCGTGAGACTTCTTGAGTCTTGTCGTCAGTTCTTTTTTCCTTTCGATTTGTTCCTTGTTTTGAGTAGTTGCACGTTGTTTGTTTCCTTCTGTCGCGTTGAAGCTAGTTTGAGAAGATGAAGTTCAGCATGCCGAAAGTTATGTTCAATGATGAGATGGAGGGGAAGTTGATCGAGCTGTGGGCACACTATCAGCGGGAGAAAAGTGGAACGATGAAGAAGAGGTCACAGAAGGAGAAAGAGACCGCTGAAGACCTCAATCTGTATGCTAGGAGTGTTGGCCTGGACATGGCATTCGATGGGAAGTCGCAGATCCATGTCGAAGTGATAGCATTTCACCAAACCTCGACAAACATTTCTGCAGACCAAGCTCGGAGAGAAAAGTTTAAAAATTTTTTAAATTTCCCGCACTATCTCCATGCAGCACTGGTGAGGCGGCAGTTGCCATAGAAAATTTTATGAGTATTTTATTACACAAGGGAATGGTCTCAAACTGCGGAGAGTGATCAATGCAAGCGAGGCAGAGCTTAAGGTGGCTCACACCCTCTGCGCGTGCATCGTTTGAAAAGTGTAGATTTTCAGTAAATTTTTCGGTAGCGATGATTTTTGTGCGATAAATAGTTGAAGGAAACGTCTTCTCGCTTTTCTGCAATTCTGGCGACCTAGCTAGAACCTGCTGCTAGTGATCCTCTTCACTCGTTCTTTCTATGAAAGGGGAAGGCAGCACTCGCAGAAGATTTTCCAAGAATGCAATGTCGACTGGTGCTCGTACTATAAGAAGGGAGAAATCAAAGTCCGCTCTTGAATCACGCCTGAGTCTTAGAAAATTATTTCAGAATACGCTTTGTGTAGATTTCCTGCCAGTGCCACTGACATCTCGCGACCTTCAAATATAACTTACTCGATCATCTCCCGCACTGACTGGTAAATTCGTCGGGTAGCTGTGGATGGATCGATTCAGGGAGATCGAAGGTAAATACATCGAAGCACTTCAAACACGTTTCAAGACGCACTTCAAATTTTGTAATTGTGTCTTGAAAATTGTTTAGAACAATTCGTACTTCAATACGCTGTTGAATTGTATCCTCTGCTTGGGAGTCTCGACTGTTTTATTGCTGCATGGCTTTCCTCAACACCGTTCACTGTACATGTATCGCGGAACGCAGATTGGATGGCATTGGAGGTGAATTTGATAATTTGTGACTGTGTCATCAACCAAGTGAGGACATCAAATATCAACAGGGACGCTCCGAAAATCACAAACGCTGCGAAATAGGTATGAAATGGTCTTACACACTGGTGGGTATTCCACATTCATTGTGTCATATCTTTAGACTCCGAAAGTTTGTCGTGCCGTGCAGCTTTCACAGACTAATCCGATAATTGGCATGTGGCCCTATCGGCACACACTCATGCATATGCCGCTGAGTCTATCTATATTTGCACGCACATGTGTGTATACTTACACAATTTTATTACGTATGCAAAATTAGGCAATCTACATGTACATATATATATATGTGTGTGCACTCACTCCTATGACATAGAACGACAGTGCAGGCTATGTAAAGTCGCACGAATGTGTGTTACCCAGGTGTGTACATGCATGCGCACTCGCGCGGGCGTTTTGTGTGCGCGCCTGGCATGGCATAACGCCGTTCAATATGACTAGTGTTGAACCGTGGTAATTTGCCCCACCCCTTCTTTTTTCTATTGGCGTTGGATATGCAACTAATGACATAAACTCGGTTGTTGAAAACAAGTGCCATGCACCACAATGGATTGACAATAATATAATACAAGTAGCGCTGTAAAAGCGCTGGTAATACTCATGTTGCAGCCATAGCAGTTGTGATTAGCTTTCCAAGTCAAGCCTGCTGCAGAAATTATTGCACTCTGACCAGCTGGAGTGGCCCAGGACTGCAGGTTTTGGAGAACAGGAGTGATGCTTGTATATACGCTTGTATTTACATGATGGACTTCGAAGTAACGTTAGGTGTATTACTTGTATGTTCTTCTGCCTGTGCACATGTACATGTGTTGGTCAGTGTGGAACCGCCATCCATATCAGATCATACAGCTTAGCTGCTATCAGTCTCAACAGCTTATATCTGGCAAATAGGGTTTTAGTGACTCAATTTTGCTTACTGTGTTCAACAGAGTGGCATTGCACACAGCTACTTTATGTAATAGACTTTATAGTAGCATCTTGGAAATTTTATATTTTTGATAGTTAGCTTCAGTAGAAACTTCTCCAGTGTGGCTCTTAGCTTCATTACCACGGAGACTAAGCATTCAAGAAATGCACGAAGAACAGTGGCTAGATGCGAAGTGAAAAGCCATTGGACCGTACCCAATGGAATACGCATTTAGTATAGCAGTATTGCTTGCTATGTTGGCAGCAAACACTGTATAATAATAATTGCATTACCAGTAGAAAGTGCCCAATGTGCATTGCTTCAGCACTGTGTTTTGGACAAAGCAGTCAAAAAATTCCACATCAGTATTGGCTTCATGTTGGAGAAAGTTGTGAAAAACACTAGAGCATACATGTACACTCATTACACATGCTCAGCTACATGTATGGCATTTAGTATGTGGGCGACTTCAAAGTTCTATTTTGGTAGTTAGCTTCGGTAGAAACTGTCTAAACTTGATCCAAAGCTCTACTACTATGTTCTGAAGATGTTGCAATCAAGTAATGTAAGACACGTATCTGCCGCATTGGAGCTAGTTGTGAAAACCTTTAGACCATACACACAATGCACATGCTCAGCTATGGCATTTAGTATGTGGGCGACTTCAAAGTTCTATTTCGGTAGTTAGCTTCGGTGGAAACTGCTAAAACTTGATCCAAAGCTCTACTACTATGTTCTGAAGATGTTGCAATCAATTATTGCAAGATACGTATCTGTCATATGGTGGAGTCAGGGGTTCTAAGGCGTTGGACAATGTCCCAGTGCAATGTGCTGATTCTTGAAAATATGGCATCACTTGACACTTCAAAGTTTTATTTCAAGAGTTACCTTCGGTAGAACCTGCTCAGACTTGCTACACAGTAGCATTATTAGGTTATGATAGCATAACCATCGAATACAGGGCAAGTCCAGTGTCAAATACTTGTGGGCGGGGCTAATATGTGGGACGCGTGCGCTGAAATGGGATGATTCCGAAAAGAGAAAAAAGGTCACCTTCTAGCAGAATTCTACCCACTTCTAAAGCTTATGCTGGTATTTAGCAAGTATACTACTGTCCTGATGTTGGACATCAAGAAAAATGGGGTAACTACGAGTGCTACGGCCAAAAAGGTGATTTTCCGGTGTTTTTTGGCCTAAATTGGCAATTGTGAGTATGCTATGTTTGGCCCCTCCCCCGAGTGAAACCGGCCGGTAGAACTTGATAAAATTTTGTCTCCGTACACTAGATATCCTGCGGAACAGAGTACAATCGTTTGTAGCCACGTTTCAAACAAAAAAATTTGGACCCGAGGGGTAGGAGCCACCTTAATCACACACAAGCGGAAAAACCGTCAGAGATCGAATTCCATTACACAGTGTTTCACCGTTCAAGCAACGGATCATCAGATGGATGATCAAACAAAGTATGATACACTGGTTATATACTCAGAAGGTGTGAACTCCGTCATTATGGAGTGTAAAAAATATCATTATGTCGGGTCCTGGATGTGACAAGTCCATTTTTCATGATGCATTGTACAGAGTGCCTAGGTGCTAGATGAGGGTGATGATATTGCGGGGTGTGACCAGCCCATTTTTCATGATGCATTGCACAGAGTGCCTTGGGAAAGGTGATAGCGCAGAGTGGTGCCATGCAAGGTAACAGATATAGAGGCAGTAGTATAGGGGGAGGGGGTTCTGGCTCACCTTCCAGGTGAGCCAAAATCGACTTTGTCGATCGGCCCTTCGGGCCTCCCTCCAAAGTCTCCCCCTCCCCCTATACTACTATAGTACTAATTTTACAACTCCAACCACTGATCCCATGTTGGCTCAACCCCGTTCCAGAAAAGTGAGTCAACTTGCTGTCTCCGAGAAAATCGAAAGTGAGCCAACTTCAGCTTTTTCATTTACCCCATCTTGGCTCACTTCGAGGACTGATGTGGGATCGGTTTCTGAGCCAACTTCGGGTGGTTCAGCTTTGGATGAGGATCCACCACCATCAAGCGGTAACTCATACCCATTTTCCATCTCGTCATCAACAATATATTTCCCAACTTCTAGCTCTCGACTGAAGGCTTCCTCAATGAAGTATCCACTTTTCCTATCTCACTTGTAACCCACCCAGTTGGTGCCGCACAAGTGGTACTTATTCCATCATAACCAAGAAAGCAGATGCTATGATAGTTCATGTCAATATGTACCTCCACATCTCCACCAGCTTTATCCAGCTTTTCTTCACTGATGACAAATAACTCCCTTTTTTTGGCATAGGAATCAAGATTGATCGAATTAGCTTCCAAGGCTGTTCCAAATTTTGAACTCATCTTCCTTATCTATCTATATATTCTTTCTTGAGAGTGTTGGAACAATAAAAATGATCCTTTATAGGTATAAACCATGGAAATGATCAACTTTGATGAGCACAAGGAGAAACCAACAAAGCATCACTACTTGCTTCCTGATTGTCACTACATGATGATTGGACAAACGGGATGTGGGAAGACAAACACCCTGTGTAATATGCTTCTACAATCATGGTTGAACTGTGATAAGGTCATTCTTTACACAATAAATCCTCAACAACCAAAATATCAACTTCTTGATGGGTTTTACAATGGAATATCTCCTGGTAAACTTATCATTGAACAACCAGACAAGGTTTGTCCAGTGGAGGATCTCGATGATCAGGAAAATAAGGTGATAGTTTTTGATGACATCAAGATTGACAAAAAGCACATGACAAAAGTGATGGAATACTTCAGTCTTTCTCGGAACAAGAAATGTAACTGTATATATCTTTGTCAATCATACTACGATGTACCGAAATATATCCGGAGAAATACCAAGTGCTTCCTGTTGTACAAGGGCTTAGACAACAGAGATGTCCAATGTCTAGCACATGATCACTCCAAAAATCTTAAGAAAACCGAGTTTGCGGAGGCTTATGAAATGGCAACAGAGAAACCACATTCATTTTTCATGCTTGATAAAACAGCAACATATCAGCCAGAGATGTATCGATGTGGATTCGATAGGTTCTTGGAGAAGTGAGAAGAAAAAAAAGGTATTGGTAGATAAGCATGCCACATTTTACTCAAGTAGAAAATCCTGAACATCGGAAGGAAATCATTGACACCTTTCTCAAAAATCGAGAAATTCTCAAGCAACGTCAACTGGAAAAAAGGATCGGCAAGCAACAGCAGGAGGAGTTTGTTGAAGAGTTCCAAAAACCTGTTGTTAAAAATTTAACCAAACAAAGTGAGGAATACGATAAACGGCAGGATGCACTCCTTGGACAACTTCAGACTAACCAAGCAGCAATCACATCAGCCTTCCATCAAATTCCATCTGTGGTGGGTTCATTCATCAAACCCATCCGAAGTAGCACTCCAGAACCATTGGATGGTAGAACTTCTTCTTTCATTACTGAGACTAATAAATCATTCAACCAGAAAGATATTGACCTCATCAATAAGTATAAGGGGAGCAATCATCCATTATTACCAGCAGGAGAGATCAAAGAAGGTGAGGACTTGAAAGAAATGAGGAATATTCTTGGAAGAATAAGGGGGGCACAAAATCGACCTAAGTCATCAAGTGATAAAGATGGAAACAAGAAACTTGTGATAAATTCCATAGACAAGGTGAGGGAATGGATAGACTTCATGATCAATGCTAACAGTAGAATACTGAAACCAGTACAAGTTACGAAAGCAGACCAAGCAACTCAAACATCACCACAGTCCACTAAGAAAAAGAGAAGAAACAGAAGGAAAGGTATCAATCCAAAAAGTCCAGAACTCTCAAGTCCAGTTCCAGATCAAGCAACTCAATCATCATCACAGTCCACTAATTCATTTATACCGTTTACTAGATCAGAAGGAGAATCGTACAATGATGTATACGTCTCAGGCAGACCTTTTGAAGTTGACGGTTCATCACCAGATTTCCCAGAAGGATATATATACTCCGAGATGGACATGGACCATACCCCCTTGAAAGGTAGTGGAATCAGATTTTACAAATCACATGATGAGTTAGTAAAACGACTGAGTTTACTTTGCGCTTCCCGAGAAGCAGGAAATACATCAAAGAAAGTCATTAACGAACTAGTTGAGATCTTGGACCGTTTGTTGAATGATAAAGTGATAAAAAAGAGTGAATACAAGAAGATCTATAAATCTTATGTATAGATAGAACCATGGAAACCATTCTATTTTTTGACAGTCACAGTTCACAAATCACAGGGACAAGTCAAAACTTTCAAGCATCTTTCAACCCTCCATTACTACTTGATGAAAAGAAGACCTATGAAATTGCTCTGATCAATTCTACCATCTGGTATAGTTGGTTCAACATCAACACCACAAACAACCAAATTCGGATTTTTGATGGGAAAGCCTGGAAAACTCATGTCATTCCAAGAGGTGCTTACAACTTGACTGACATCAATCGATATATCCAGAGAAAAATCGAAAATGAGGATGGGATAACGATTGAGCCAAACTTCAACACTCTACACAGTGAAATTTACCTCAAACATGGATACAAGGTTGACTTTGACATCCCATCATCACTTGCTCCTGTGCTCGGATTTTCCAAGAAACTGATTGATACAACTTCTACATCTGACTTCATTGTGAATATCACTGACACTCACAACATCCTCATTCACTGTAGCTTGGTAAGTGAGGCATATCTCAATGGTAGAACTGGTGATGTCATTTACTCCTTTTCACCGGATAAACCTCCTGGATTCCAACTCAACATCCAACCGAATGAGAAGACGTTTTTACCATTGACGAAAACTGACAGAATATCAGATGTAATAATGAGGATAACTGATCAAGATGGAAAGGAACTGAACCTCAACAATGAAAGAACCACGTTCAGTCTTCATCTCCGGGAAAGAAAATAAGACTAGATAGATGACATCATGTTCTTGAAACGAAACCAGCTTACCAGACAAAAGGTTATCGGCGGAAGTCTTCTTGGAAATCTGTACAACAAAGCCAAAGGTGTACTATACAACACCAGCAAAATATTAGCACCAAAGGTCAAATCCATAGGAAAAATGACAGCTCAGAAAGCTTTGGAAGCAGCAAAAGAGCAGATCACTCCAGACATGGTCTTTGATTTGGCAAAAGATCTTGCTAAGGGTGACAGAAAAGCAGTAGAAATGAAAGTAAAGAAAGAGGCAAAACAGCTTGCTACTACTATTGGTAAAGACAAAGCTATCAATCCACATGTTAGAGATACCATCAATCAATTATCAAACAACAAGGACATCAAACGAGTTTTGTTGGATAAGAGTAAAGAGCTTCTCCAAGATAATCAGAGAGCTATCCTATCAAACATCATTGCTGGTTCAGGAATGAAGAGGTTGTAGAAAAAAAAGAAAAAGAAAAAATATATAGGTAGAAACTATGGCCTCTTACACAAGTCCACATTTCGATCTTTTCACAGACCCACCAAAGGATGAATCAACAACTGAGTATGAGTATATAGAATATCTACCCAGGAACAGCAATGACATGAATAAAGATCAGCATATCATAGAAACCAAGGATCTTGATGAGTACCTCCTTCCTCACAAAGCACTGCTTGAGGTTCGTGGGCGTCTCGTCAAAGCAGCAGATGGCTCCAATTATGATCCTGATGATATCATCACTCTTTCCAACAACGGATGGTCACTCTTCAAGACTGTTGAGTATCAACTTGACAACAATATGGTAGAGAGAGTTGATAGTCATGTTCCACAAGCTTCTACCATTCTCAATCTGGTCCAGTTTAGTGATGATCATGGGAGAAGTTCTGCTACCAACATGCTCTGGTACAAGGACACAGGAATCGGAGGAGCATCTCCTAATGAGTTCAGTGCTATCGCTGATATGGTGACAACAACCAATATCCCAAACGCAACACAACTTACTGGAGCAAATTTCAGACAACATTTTCAGACAGCAGATCTGAAGAATCCTGCTTACAATACCGGATTCAGAGCCCGACAACTCATCACGACTGGAAATAAGGATACAACCATGTTGCTTCCTTTATCATCACTGTTGGGTTTTTGTAAAGATATTGATACGGTATTCATGGGAGTCAAGCATACACTCAATCTTACTAGAGAATCAGCAGCCAACTACATTCACAGAGTAAATGGTGTTGACCCAGGAAGGTTTGACATCAAACATCTTTCTTTGTGGATACCAAAGGTGAGACCATCACTCCAACTAGCTAGTAAGATCGAAAGTAAGTTGGTTAAGTCCACCCTCCGAGATCTGTACTTCGAGCAAGTCCGGGTTTATAGAAATCAGTATGGATCAACGGAGACAAACCCATCCTGGAGAGTGACTACTCACAGCAATGAGGAACTCCCAACTCATATCTTCTTTGCCATCCAAGCAGCCAATCGGAGTGGGAATCAAGAACAGAACAACCAGGTTTTCGACAATGCTGACCTCAGAAGCTTATCTGTGTACATCAACAGCGATAGATTCCCAGAACGTGATTTGGAAATGAATTTCAGTCCAGCTACTCGGAATTATACAAGAGCATACATGCTTTTCCAAGAAGCCATCCAAAAATATGCTGACACAGACAGTGGAAGTCAGGTAAGTGTGGAGGATTTTGCGTCTTTGTACACCATCATTCATGTAGATGTGAGTAAGCATAAGGAGAAGCTGAGGAACAGCTCTGCTGATATCGAACTTCGATGGAGACTTGGAAAACCGTTTGAGTTTCCCACTGGTACAGCTGCTTCTTACCAAACCATCTGTTTGATTCTCTCCGAACGTCATCTCAAACTCAATGGTATGAATGGCAAAATGAGTGTTGTGGTGTAAGAAAAAAGATAATAGTAGATAGGAACCATGAATGAGTTGGAAAAGGACATTGAGATTTTATTAACAAAGGAACTAACACAGAAGAAAGGTGGTAGTATCGGTTCTGTGATCGGAAGATTGGTTGGGAAGATATCTCCACTTGTGATCAAGCATGCTCCCAACATCCTTGGTACACTTGGACTGGCTGGTATTTCTGGTGCTATTTCTGGAAGCACACACAGAGCCACAGCTGGTCGGGGGATTGGTCAGTATGTAGAATATGGATTGATGCTAACTCCGAACCAAAAGAAGAAACTTGGTAGTGCCCAGGATGGAATCACACTCCGGTTAACAAAAAATCAGTTATCCGGAAATGATATGCTTTTGCTCACAAACCGACAGGTTACCAAAATCAAAAAATCCAAGCAAAAAGGAGTAGGAATGGATCTCAAGTTATCCAGTACTCAACTCAAGAAGCAAGGAGGGTTTCTCGGAGCATTAGCAGCTGGATTATTAGCACCAGCTCTGGGAAAAATGATAGGTTTAGGAAACACCGGTGAAGGATTACAACTTCCTGGAACACGGAGGGGTAGAGGGGTAAAAAAAGACCAAAAAGGAAAGGGGTTGCGTCTACCAGGAACGTGAGACCACTGACCAACTTTGACATTGATGAAATTCTGAGATCTATTCCACATTTCAGAGGAACTTTCAGCAAAGATCAGCTTCCACAACCTATATCATCAAAGGATTGTTTGGTAATCAATCTCCAAGATTTTTTGGATGGTGGTGGTACTCACTGGGTTTGTGTGTTTGGTAATGAATATTTTGACAGCTTTGGCTTATCACCACCAGAGGAGGTAGTCGGGTGGAGGAAGAAGCACCATAAAAAATGTTGGTATAACTCATCAAAGATACAGATGAATGTTAGTGTCCTGTGTGGATACTACTGTATACATTTCATAGAAGAAAGAAACAAAGGCAGAAGTGCTCTTGATGTCTTGTTGGATTTCACTCAGCACCCCAGTCAAGAAAATGAGCAGTTGGTATTGTAAAAAAAAGGGAGGAAAAAAAAGAGATAAAAAAAGGAAAACACAAAAACCTTTTTTTCTTTCACTAGTTCCTTTTTCTTTTGGTATTCATTGTATAAGCATCATCAATTTTATCATTCACGGAGCTTGTGGAACATCGATTTTTCATGATGGGATTTGTGGTTTCTTGGATAAGACTTCTCACATTTCTCACAGACAACTCTTTCATTGGCATATTGTCTGATTTTCTTGTGATTATCTTGATACCACTCTGATACTGATCTTCCAGGCTTGTTTTTATTCACGGTATCCAGTTTTTCGATCCAGTATCGTTCTCTCCTCTTAAGCTCATCTTCATCAAACATTGACAGAGAGTCGATCTGGACAATTTCTACATGTCCGAGATCAAGCAGAATGAATGAGGTCATAAAACCCCGTTCACCTTTTTGGTAGGCTTTGTAGGCTGATCGGTGACAGTACATCCGATTTTTCAGTGGTAGAGAAGTGGAGCCAACGTATACCTGATCGGTGTGTTGGCTCACAAGTTTGTAAATCTTACAAGGGGAAGTCATCTTTGCTGATAGAAAATCTTTGGAATTCTCATCGGTATACCTCTACGTAACAGGGTTCATATAATCGTTTATGATGACAATTCGGTGAAGAAAATAAAGATAGATAGACAAACATGAAAATGTATCACATAATCTCCCGTGGGACAGTTGGGTTTGGATACTCTCTCTCCAACATTCCACATTTCCGTGAAAATATTCTGGGGGTGAGTTTGGAACTCACGAAAGATGATCAGGAGCATGACACGATCAACATCCACATATTTACCAATAATCCACAGATTTTTATGTCATTGACAAAGGCAGAGCTTGACAAAATGGATAATGGAAATTTCAGACTTGTTTGTGCTGAAAAGATTGATGAGAACATGGAAGATCACTGTGAAAATATGGGATTGTTGGTACATCTTTGTATCCATGAGAAATAAAAAAGTAGATAGATAGATAAAGATGAATGTTCATTGCCTATCGTGTAAGAAAAAGCAAGAGATGAGGGGAATACAAGGAGAAGTCACATCAACTGGTCAACCATATGTCAAGGGTAAATGCTCAGTATGTGGTCGATCGTGTTCACAATTTATCAAGAAATCGGAAATCAGAGAAGGTGGATTCCTGTCTGGTTTGTTCAAGATGATAGGTTTAGGAGTAAAAAAAAAAAATAGATAGGAAATGGACTGACGATCTGGCTGATGAGTTACACAAACCAAAGCGTGTGAATTTCACTAGGAGACAAGTGACTGTGAGTGAGATTGATGAAATCTGGTCCGCCGATCTCGTGGATATGACAGCTTTTCGTAAATACAATGATGAAATCAAATTTCTGCTTACTGTCATTGATCTGTTCAGCCGATATGCTTGGGTTGTTCCACTCGAATCCAAGAAAGGTGTTGACATCCAATCAGCATTTCGATCCATCGTGAAAACTAGCAGCAGGAAACCACGTAAGCTGTGGGTTGATCAGGGTACCGAGTTCTATAATCGAACGTTCAAACACTGGCTTGATGAGAATCAGATCACGATGTACAGTACTCACAACGAAGGAAAGGCTGTTGTAGTTGAGCGTTTCAACCGAACTCTGAAAACCAGGATGTGGAAATACTTCAGTGCTAACTCCACCAGCAGGTACATCGATGTCCTTCCACATTTGGTAGAGAAGTACAACACGACAAAACACAGAGGTGTTCGGATGACACCAACTGAGGCATCACGGGAGAAGAACGCTGATCTAATCCGTGACTCACTGGGTGAGAAATCTCCACTATCCAGGTCCACTAAATTCCAGATAGATGATCATGTCCGACTGGTGAAGCAGAAACGACATTTCGAGAAAGGATACACTCCGAACTGGACTGAGGAGGTATTCAGGATCACCGATATTCTTCCGACCAGACCCACTACGTACTCTGTCAAGGACCTCGATGGTGAACCCGTTGATGGGTCGTTCTATGAACAAGAGCTCCAGAAAACTACTCAAGAAATCTACCGGATCGAGAAAGTGCTCCGAAAGGACAACAAGAAGAAACAAGCCCTTGTGAGGTGGAAAGGCTACTCGGCAAGATTCGACAGCTGGGTGCCGTTTGATCAACTCAGCTGGTTGTGATCACGGATCACAGCAGCAGATTTGTTGGTAGAAAAAAAAAATCACGGGGTAGACCTAGTACTAACTGTCAACAGCACCGGATTCGGACTCTTGTCAGTACTAATAGACATAAACAACTCCATATGTGTTTGACCCCGATAGCCTGGTTGGTAAATCTACTACACACAGGATAAGAAATCGAGAGTCACGGGTTCGAATCCCGGAAACTGAGACCACATGCCACAATGCGCATGTCTGAATCCTGTTTCACAACAAGAAACTGAGACCACATGCCACAATGCGCATGTCTGAATCCTGTTTCACAACAAGAAACTGGGACCACATGCCACAATGCGCATGTCTGAATCCTGTTTCACAACAAGAAACTGAGACCACATGCCACAATGCGCATGTCTGAATCCTGTTTCACGAAACTGAGACCACATACCACAATGCGCATGTCTGAATCCTGTTTCACAACAAGAAAATGAGAACACATGCCAATGAGCGTGTCTGAATCCTGTTTCTGAGAACACATGCCAAAAAACACCAAACCAAAACCGAGACTCGAACCCACGATCTTGTGATTCGGATTCACGGTCAAATCTATCCTATATTAGAGGGTAGGGATTATACAGTAATGCTATCACTGATTGAAAAAATCCTTGTGTAGTGTAAAGATGGAATTTGACCTAAGCAAACTCACCATCACCTATGATGGGAAGAAACTCCAGACTGAGAAACAACTCCGGTGGATTCACAAAAAATTAGAGCAAAGAAAGAATCGGGAACTTCTCAAGAAACGGATTCGGAAGAATCGAAAGAGGAAACCGATTGTCACACCACCGTTCACAGTCTCAAAGTCAGTACCCAAAGGGATTCTGAAATCGTTCATCTATGAACCGAAAGAGAATCATCCAGATCTGTATATATTCTTTGATAGTATCAACATCCCACTGAGAACATTGATACAGAAAGAACTGGAAAATCTCAAGGGTGTGAAAGTCAGTCTGACATTACAAGTAGAAATGGAGAAAGGAGATGACACAACAACCACAGACACACCATACTTCAGGAGTGGAACAATGACAGTCACAGCATCTCATGAGATTGATGACGGTATTCGAACGGCACACTCACAAATTCATAGAAATATCGATAAGTGGATACAGAATGGATCAAACTGGCACATCAATCATATCGTCGGATTCTCCGTTGATGTAGCAGCATATCAGCCAATGAGAGGTAAATCCTACATTGATTTACCGAACGAGCTCAAGAAAAAGAAGGCAATCATCAATGTCAAGAATAAGGATGATAAATGTCTGATGTGGGCACTGCTCTCAGCTCTGTATCCAGCAAAGAAAAATAGTGACAGGGTAACTCAGTATACAGACTATAGCAACAAACTTGATCTGTTCGGAATCGATTTTCCAACACCACTGAGTCAAATTTCCAAAGTCGAGAAGCAAAACAGCCTAGCTATCAATGTTTTTGGGTATGAGGATAACGTGATCTATCCACTACTGCTGACAAAGAAAAGAGGTGAGAAAGTGATCAATCTTCTACTATACCAAAAAGAAGATCAGAATCACTACTGTTGGATCAAAGATTTCAGCAGATTGTGCTACGATCAGTCAAAGCATCAAGCCAGGAAATTCTTCTGTACAAGATGTCTCCAACCACACAACACAGAGAAATCCCTGAGCAATCATCAGGAGTATTGTGATAATGTCACTGGATTATCAGCACACATGGTACTACCAGAACCGGACGAAGATGGGAATCAACCAACACTGAAGTTCATTAATCATCACAAAATGCTACAATGTCCCTATGTAATCTATGCTGACACTGAGGCACTGATCAAGAAAATTGATGGAGTGAAAAGCCAACAAACCAGCCGGGATTCACAACATGTTCCTTGTGGTTTTGGTTACGTCGTGGTGCATTCTGACGGAGTGATGACAAGTCAGTGTTTCTACCGGGGTGTTGATGCCATGGATGTATTCTTTGATAAACTCAAAGCTGAGGAGAAGAAAATCCAATCAGCACTCAATAATCCAGCACCGATGGATCTCACTAAGGAACAAGAAGAATTGTTCAGAGAGACAGAAGACTGTTGGATTTGTAAAAAGAAACTTGGTGAGGACAGAGTCCGTGATCACGACCATATCACTGGTGATTTCCGCGGTGCCGCACACAACGACTGTAACATCAAACTCAGAATTTATCCATACAAGCAGCACATCCCTGTGGTTTTTCACAACCTGAAAGGCTATGACAGTCATCATCTCATCGGAGCAATCGGCAAGACAGATGTTGAGACCGTCACATACACGGATAAGGATGGTGTGTGTAAGAGTAAAACTGTGGGTGAGATATCAGTCATTCCCAACAACATGGAGAAATTCATCTCATTCACATGGAGACAGTTCCGGTTCATCGACAGCTGCCAGTTTCTCAATGCGTCACTCGATAGACTGGTGAAAACGACACCAGATGAGTCATTCACTTTCACCAAGACGTTGCCAAACCATCAGCTGTTGATGAGGAAAGGAGTATACCCCTATGAGTACATGAACAGCTTCTCCAGGTTCGATGAGACTCAGCTACCAGCACAGAGTAAGTTCTATTCTTCTCTGTCTGATGAGGGGGTGAGTGACGATGACTACAAACATGCTGAGACAATGTGGATGAAATTCGACTGTCAGACTCTTGGTGATTATCACGACTTGTATCTCAAGACCGACGTGTTTCTCTTGGCTGACATCTTTGAGAATTTCAGAGTAGAAGCTGTCAGAACGTATCAGCTGGATCCAGCAAATTACTACACTCTGCCTGGATTTGCCTGGGATGCTCTGTTGATGTACTCAGGTGTGTCCTTGGAATTACTAACAGACTATGATCAGCATTTGTTTGTAGAATCAGGAATGAGAGGCGGTGTGTCGATGGTCTCACAACGATATGCTGCTGCTAATAATCACTATCAGGAGAAATTTGATGTTGATCAGCCATCGTCATTTATCCAGTATCTCGATGCCAACAATCTCTATGGTTGGGCAATGTCACAGCATCTCCCAGTGTCTGATTTTCGGTGGGAGAAACCATCAGAGAAACTCCTGAACAAGATACTGAACACTCAAGATGATTCCTCATCGGGGTATATCGTCGAGTGTGATCTGGATTATCCACACGAACTTCATGAGGAGCACAACGATTATCCCGTTGCTCCGGAACGTCTTTCCGTCAATGAGGATATGTTATCTCCATACCAGCAGGAGCTTGTTGATAAACTCAATTCTTCAGGAGTAGATGCTCTCAAACTTGTACCAAACTTGAGGGACAAGACAAAGTACGTTCTCCATTACCGAAACTTGAAACTCTACACTCAGCTCGGACTACGTTGTGTCAAAATTCATCGTGCTCTGAAATTTACTCAGACACCGTGGATGAGAAACTACATCGAGAAGAATACAGACCTCCGGAAGAAGGCACAGGATGATTTCTCTAAGGACTTCTATAAACTGATGAACAATGCGGTGTTCGGGAAAACTATGGAGAACGTTCGGAGGAGAGTCAACATAAAATTGCTGAGAAGTCGTGAGGAGAAAAAAATCAAACAGCTTGTTGCCAAACCAACGTACAACCGCCATGTGATCTTCAACGATGACCTGGTCGGGGTACAAAGCAACAGGACAAAGGTCGTCCTCAACAAGCCCATATATGTTGGGATGTCGATTTTGGATCTCTCAAAGACACTCATGTATGACTTTTACTACAATCACCTGAAAGTGATGTATGGCTCTGATGTGAGACTCTTGTACACCGATACAGACAGCTTGGTTCTTCATTTCTTTACTGATGATCTGTTTGATGACATGAGTGAGTTTCTTGATAAGTATGATACAAGCAATTATGATCAATCACATCCGTTATATTCCGAGAAAAACAAGAAAGTTGTTGGCCTGTTCAAAGATGAACTCGGTGGGAAACTGATCACTGAGTTTGTAGGACTTCGCTCCAAGATGTACAGTTACTCTGGTGAGGAAAGTGGAAAAAGAGGAAAGGGGGTGAAAACAGCAGTGCTCAAGAAAACTATCACACATGATGATTTCCGAAATTGTCTCTTGGATCAATCCGTTTTCCATCGAGAAATGACAACACTCCGGAGTCATAGTCACGTTATTTTCGGAGAAACGGTTAATAAGATAGCCTTATCACCATTGGACACAAAACGATACATCACAGAAGATGGATGTAGCACGTTAGCGTTCGGGCACCATGAAATACCAAGATATCTGGCTGAGGAGGGGTTTGATAGCAGCATTTCATTCATGAGTTATGCTCCGGATATGATGAAGCAGTTTGTCCAGTGATCATGAGAAAGAAAAAAAAGATATATGTACCACTGCATGCCGAATATGGCCCGACTCATTAAGGCCCACAACAAGAGAGTGTTGCACCCACCAGCACCGGACAAGGACTGCAACTGCAGGATCAAGAACTCGTGTCCACTCGAAGGAAAGTGCCAGGCGGACAACGTCATCTACCAGGCCATGGTGTCGGACGACACTCGTAACGCCAAGGTCTATACCGGCATGTCTGCGCCGCCTTTCAAAGCTCGCTACTCCAACCATTTGACTACGCTCAGGCATGACCGCTATGAGAATTCCACCGAGTTGTCAAAGCATGTTTGGTCGATGAAGCGGGACAACAGACAGTACGTCATTGACTGGAAGATCCGCGACAGGGCCACCTCGTTCGATAACACGTCCAAGAGATGTGGCCTCTGCACTACCGAGAAGTATCACATCCTCGAAACCGACGCCCGCACAAGGCTGAACAAGCGAAATGAGATTGTGTCAAAATGCAGGCACGAAAGCAAGTATGACCTATCAAATTTTGTGCCCATCACATAAGGACAGTGATTATTCTATGGCCTTGGTATCGCCTCTATATCTGTTACCTGGCATGGCACCACTCTGCGCTATCACCTTTCCCTAGGCACTCTGTGCAATGCATCATGAAAAATGGGCTGGTCACACCCCGCAATGTCATCACCCTCATCTAGCACCTAGGCAACCTGTAAATGCATCATGAAAAATGGACTTGTCACATCCGGGACCCGACATAATGACATTTTTCACACTCCATAATGACGGAGTTCACACCTTCTGAGTATATAACCAGTGTATCATACTTTGTTTGATCATCCATCTGATGATCCGTTGCTTGAACGGTGAAACAGTGTGTAATGGAATTTGATCTCTGACGTTTTTTCCGCTTGTGTGTGAGTATTTTATTAAAACGAAAATGTCTTTTCAAGTGTGCAATGGAACTGATCGGGACTTGCTTGAATGTGACGCATACGCTAAAAAGCAACTTTTTACTTGTACGTAGTGTGCAAGGGGCCTTACTCTTATCCACAGTGATGGTAAATCTATCCTTCTTCGATCAATCCACATCTGACTTGAATCATACTGGCAATTCACACCAATCAAGAGGGCCCTCGGCCATTCGGTTGATATCATGGGGAGCGCTGGTGCCGGTGATGGGATCCCTAACAATAGTCCTTATGCACATTGTACAGATGTACGAAGTTCTGTACTATGGCCGTAGGTGTGTACATACCCGGTTGGGTGTTCATTGTGTGCTATACATGCGCGTTTGACCCATTTAGCCTCACAATTCATGGCAAACGATCACTTTTCAAGCCTTCTTCACTTTGGGATTGAACTAACGACTAGCTAGATCTCTGCCGGAAAAAGATTTCGTATGAAATGCCTTCATGGCCCATTTCATAGTGGAAATAGCAGTAAACACAATAGGGTCCTGCACATTCAACACCCAACCGGGTCTACGGGATTCTACAAGATTATACGGGATTTCGTGCATCTGTACAATGTGCATAAGGCCTATACCCGGGCTGATGGCCGTGTTGGGGCTTCCGTCACCGCGTTGTCTGGGTATTCCGCTCCGCAGCCGCCTGGTGGCCGCTCAGGGATGGCTTCTTCTACCATCGATTTACCTATCCCCAGTGTGAGAGGTGCGCGCCCTGATGGTGAAGCACCATGTTCACGGACGGCTTCTGTATCAGTTTCCCCTAGGTTGTGGTCTGATTCTTGCGCGCCACATGAGCTATCTGGCAGTGCCTGCGCCTTGACTAGCGTTGAATGTCCCTGCCAGCCTCTGGGTGTTGACTTGCCACATCGTGAAGACCCTGCTAAGGGGTCGGCTAGTGCACCTGTCTCGACACCCCCTGTTGGGGAACATCCTTCAGGTGTACCACCCGATTATGTCGTCCGCGCCTCTGTATCGGTTTCCCCCAGGATAGAGAAGGCCCTGCCAAGGGGTAGGGTCATGCACCTGTCTCAACGCCCCTGGCGGAGCAACACCCTCCAGTCATACCATCCGATACTGTCATCCGTGCCTATAACAAGGTCATTGGTTGGCAACAAAACCTTTTTGACCTGCCTAATGGGGTCTCCGGCAAGACTATTGTTCGGGTGCTCACTACGGAACTACGAAAATTCAATATTATTTTCTCAGGGAGTTCATGTTGATTCCTTGTACAGGTTCTTCATTTTACCCTCTTTATTTCTACAACGCGTAGGGCGTGCCATGGCAGCCAAGGATTGCGGCAAACACTTCGAGCGCCGTTGTGGGTTATGGAAAGATGGAAATCTTACCGAGCTCCTCGATGAGGGCAACACGATCCAATGTGGCTTAACGGGTAGGACTGGTCATGGGGGTCGTTTTGATGATGATCAACCACGCCAGTTTGGCAAACTTATGAACCAGGGCAGAGTTACGATGGCCATGCGTATGCTCAGCTCTTGCAGGATGGAGCAGTCTGTTACGCCGGTTCTTGCTATGGATGATGTGGTGCCCGTGGGTGGCACTGATTACGTGGTTGGTGATGTCCTGCGTCAGAAACACCCTGTGCCTGCTGTGCCTAGTCCGGATGTGTTGCTTCCCGGACCACAGGGCCATGTGACTAAAATTGACTATGCCTGTATTAATTAATATTGACTTGATACAGAAAAACTTCCTTGGCGGTCCGTGGATCGGCGGGCCCGTCTGGTTTGGACTCTGGCACTTGGCGCAGAATGTGTATGTGCTATAAGGGTGCATCGACTGACTTATGTGATTCCATAGCCATTTTATGGGTATGATATTTACAGTCCAATTACCGGAAGGGTCGTTGGCACCCTATGTTGCCTGCTGTCTCATTGCGCTTAACACAAATCCTGTAGTTAGACCTATCGGGGTGGGTAAGGTACTTCGCCGAACTAGTTCAAAGGCCTTGTGTGTAATGAGGTCCGATATTATGGAGTTGTGTGGCGTTGAACAGGCCTCTACCAGGATCCCAACGCGCCTTGGAGTCGATCCATCAGGCAATGGAAATTGCTTTTCAGCATGCCAAAACGGAGGCTTTGTTGTTGGTGGATGCCCAGAATGCATTCAATAGCCTCAATCGATGCGCCGTCCTTCACAACATTGCCAGGGTGTGCCCTCCACTATCTCAAATAACTACGAATACCTACTAATTTCCAGCAACGCTGCATCTGGATACAAGAGCTGAACGTTCAAATAGAATTTGAAGCTGTTGAGCCTCATGCTGCGATGACACCTGGTTTAAGGAGGCTCCAACCTTCTGCGCTGCGCAGCCGGTCTGGCGCTCTGTTTTTTGCAGGCAAAAGTCTTGTTTTTGCCGATAAGTGCGAAAAGTTGGGAAATTCCCATCTCAACTTACTAAAATTTGAACTCCGCGATCGACAGTCTTATCAGGGAATATTGTTTCATTCTTCACCTGCAGTCTTCCCTGGGCCCCATCGAGGTTCCTGTTGTTTTTTCTTCCATTGTGTCAGTGGGTATCAGGGCATGTTTTCAAAAGCATCGCTGGTGTGAGCAAGAAGTTGACTTCACAGCTCGATTTCTCGAGATCCTGAACAATTTTGCTTGACGAAAAAATGACCAAGGAGAACGGAGCCAAGCGTCTCGATGGCTGTGTAACACCAGGGACCAAAACCTACTGTAAGCGCGTTTTGGAGAGAGAGACTGAAGTGGGTGCACAGACGCTGGTAAGTGGATCCACTTCTAATTCTCAAGTGGCGAAATATATTGCTACGCTGAAAACATTGCAGTCTTGAGTGAGTGGTAAATCGTTGGTGAGCTACTGCTCAGTGACTTGGGCTATTTACGAAAGCTGTGACCTGTCAGCTGCCAACGTCGCCAGCAGTAAGTCATCACCTGCGTCCACTTGAATAAAATGCAGCACTGAAAATTGAGTATGTTGTTTTGCAGTGTACTATTCTCTATTGTCAGAGTGTGAAGTATTTTTGTAAATGTTGTGTTGTAAAGCACCAGTGATTTGAAAATATTCCTACACTACTCGCACCAGTTCTATTATGATGAATGCATGCACCTGTACCCATAAGCACTATGTGCATGCACATACGCAGGCACGCGTGTGAGCCTACATATTGTGTGTGTGCGCGCGCGCGCAGTGCATGTTGTGTGTGTGTGCGCGCGCGCGCACGTGTGCACAAGTGCATAGACAGCAGAATATGGTAACTAAGCTCAAGAGTATGCATTTGCATGTGGGTGTATGCTATTGCGGGTGCGCGTATATGACGTACATGTATTTGTGTGTGCAAGGGGTACTTGTTTGTGAGCATGTGCATGGAAGCGTACATGTATGTATCAATGTGTGCAATGCGCATGCACCCACATACACTTGTGGTTGTTCCATGTTATTGGGAATAGTGTTATGATTATACCTAATGGGTGTTACAATTACTAGCAGTCGTTCATTGCCAATATTGAGTTGAACCTGCATCTACATTGTACATGTACTACAAACATGAAACTGCCCCCCCCCCCCCGCCCCAGAATATAATAATTGTTATCCTCCTCAAGCTCTTTGCATGTTGCTTTATGAGAAATACTAGGAGTGAAATATTGCAAGAGTTGTGATGCAAAGCTGGTCTGAACTGCGCTCAGGGTCAGTAGGCCTCGGCCTGGACCATGAATAACGTTGTGCATGGATCATGCCAATATCCAGATCAAGGGCTAAAAAGCCCAGGAACCATGGCCTCATCTAGTCTCCATGTATACTATAACAATCTGGGGGACCATTCAATGCTTTTGACACAAAAAATTGGAGTAATACCACAAGGAATGCATAGAATGATCACCTTACCTGAAATATAACAATTCCAAGAATGGTGGAAAATCGGCCAATTTTCTGTCCTATTTTTATTTGTGGAGGTCTAAAATGCACGGTAACCCCCCTAAAAGTATATATTTCTAGTTTCTATGAAGTATGAGGATCCCAAAAATAAAATAAAAAGGGCATGTCCATGAAGAAAATATGAAGCTGTGCACCCAATTGTACTTTGCGGACGGGCATTTCTGCGAAGTTCATTTTTGTACCAAAATTACTATTTTTCTGAGTAGTCAATGTTGATTGCCAGATTTTCTTGCTCAAATGCTTCACTGTGATGTGTGAAAGGACTTGCAATCACAAAGAGAAGCCAGACAACTGGTAAATCTGAAATATGACCCCAAAACAAGCAAATTTAGGCCGAAATCGATAAATACACCCACCCCTAGAAATACACCTCAAACAGCCTTATCTCCGCGGAAACACCCCCTGAATTTTTTTGTGGAGTAACATGGGATGATATAGAGCACACTCATCCACAAAAAGGAGGGGGTTTATGAAGAAAAAAAATCACCCCCAAAGGGTTGGAGCCTCCTTAACGCACAAATGGACATACTTGACTTGGGCTATGGACTTAGGTGAGGAGGCACTTGCTCCTGTGGAGACTTGCCTCTCTCAGATTATTTTGCCAGTTTTTGTGGGGAAACCTGCATTGTCTGGCAGTGATCGGAGGGTGTTGAGACTCCATATTTGCATGGCGGGATGGCTATCCCGGATTTGGTTGGTATGTCTGCGCACCAGCGGTGGCAGCCTCGCCGCATTTCTTTGGTACTGGGTATTGTGGGTGGCTGCTTTGGGACACTGCATATGCCCTCTCGACCTGCCGCCTCTCCGAGTCACAGGAGTGTAGTATTCGGGAGTGACCACGTTGCCTCTACTCCGGTGGCAGTGATTGTGGGCGCCGTGCAGGAGCCGAAGGCCCAGACCCATGCGCAGCCAAGGAGGGAAGCTGTGGCTGCGGCGAGCGTGGCTGCTGAAATGTTGGGTGATCAGGACAGGAGGCGAATTCTCGAACTATTAGAGAAGGGTGCCTCATTCTGGCTGGCTGTATTACCAATCAGGAGGCTGTCGCTTTGCACTATGGCTGGCCTTTGCAGTGTACGCCTGAGTCCTGTAGATGTTGACATGAGTTTTCGGTCGAGCACCAACTTTGTTATAGTCGTGGGGGTTTCCTACCCTATGGCTTCATGAAGTTCATGATCTCCTGGCGCAGGAGGTCACAATTGTTTGTTCCGCGGTTGGTACGGAACCGACGCTCGCACCTCTAGCTGGGGAGCGTTTTCGTTTTCGAACAGCGAACGTTAGTGAGGAGGCCAGACTCGATGTGAGCGCTCGGGGGTTTTGGAGCTGTGGGGAGGAGGCTTTTTTTATGTAAGGCTTTTTTGCCCGGATGCCCCTTCCTATCGCTCCAAATCTCTCAGCCCTCTCTACAAGCAACATGAGGATTCTAAGCGTCGTGAGTATGAGGGGAGAGTTGTCAATGTAGAGCGTGGTTCTTTCACCCCTGTAGTGTTTGTTACTCATGGTGGTTGTAGTCCGTTGTGCACTGTGTTCTCTAAATGTCTTTGTCGCTTACAATGTGAGTAGTAGCGAATACTCCGTTGTCATGTGTTGTACATGTGGTTGCGCTTGTAGCTCTTCATTTTAGATGAAGGTTGCACGTGTAGCTCTTTGTCTTACATGCTGCTGCTTTTGTGTCTCTGTGTCGTACATGCTGCTGACCCATGGTACACGCTACTGCGCTGTCTTGGAATGTATTGTATATGCCGCTGCACCGTATTGTGTCCCCACCGTATGTATTCTTTCTCATATCGTCCCCGTTGTGTACGCACTCTCTCATCTTGTCTCTATTGTATTTGTCCAATTGCCGTCTGGTGTCCATCGTATTCCATCGTCTGCCGTCTTTGTCTCCCGTCCCGTTTAGGACTAGTTGTATTATTCACGTGCACCTATTTCACTTCCACGCCCGACTTTTGAGCACCTCTTTGGTGTCAAGAACAGCTATAAAACTGGACCTTTTGTTTGTGTGGCGGGACAAATGTAAAGGTAGTTCGTCTCGCGCGTGCGTGTGCGCGCGCGACGACACATGAGTCTGCTGCGAACCCGTTACTCTTTCTCCCTACTGAGATCCAGTATTCTTTGTATCAGTGGTGCTCGTTCTCGTCGGGGTTTCCCCGTCCAGCGTTTTGTGGATAGTTTCGTCGTGGTGGCTGAGTCTCGCCTTGTTACGTAATTTTCTGATCTTCTTTTTTTTTTGAAACCCGGATGTTGCGCCATAAATAAATGTAGATGAGAAAAGGACATATGGATACGAGTTAAGAGTAGAAAGTATCATGTTACAGTGATGGAGAGTTACTCTTAAAGGGGAACTCCGGTCCAAAATCACCCCCATTTTTTATTGCGGAATCCATTAGATTATGTCGTAAGTGGTAGAATGGCGAAAACCGGAAGCTTCTACGACAAGGATAACATACCTAAATTACCAATTGCAATTTTCCATATTTGGCACGAGGGGGCCCCCGCCCACCCTGTGACGTAAAACGTTCTCAGTGACCTCCAAATTTTTTTATTCAAATGGTAGACCTGCAGAAATTTTGAAAAAGGTATTCACTGTTTTTTCTTCAATCAATAACCCTTGTACTAGTATTCATTCGATCATCATGTTGGAGGAAGAGGAGACCACGGGAGGTGTGGAGGTGGACGCCACTTCGGATTCAACAACACCGAGGCCTTTTAGGTTCGAGCCGAAGCGCGCATCGAAACTGTCTACAAGTAATATTTCTGAGACTACAAAACAGATGAACGTGAAGAGAACGCTTTGGTTGCAAGTGCTCGCGTGAGAAGCACTTCTTGATGCCGTTGCGGACAATGCAGCATGATGTGGAGCGAGGTCGAGTCGACTTGTTGCTGGGAGGTTCGTGCAGCTTTCAGTAAACGCGGCGAGCAGGAAGGGCTGCAGTGCGTCACGCAGCACTCAGAGTTTGCTGTTGTTTGCCTGCAAAAATCAGTGCTCGAGGTGGCATTGCTTTCCTTCGAAGAATTTCGGGCAAGGTGTGGACCGTGGTCAAACAGGTGAGGATTCACTGAATCGGTTTCATTATTTCCTTTCTTTCCATGTTTCATGTACCGGTACAAAGTAGATGGGAAGTGTTGTGCAATGATTTTGTGTACAGTATTCAAATTCACCAACTTCCATCACACAATCATGAAGTTCTATTGCACCCATGCCAATATAATTATACTGGTACAACGATGTCTTTCATTCATACTATTCCTAGCACTGTAAGTGTTTCAACTGTGTGTAAAAGTGATGTAAATTTGAAAAAAAGGCCAAAGTGTCTTTAGTAATAGTATAGTAGCCCATAGAAATATTAACTCGAATCCGAAACTATTTACTTTTACACAATCATGAAGACACTCGTGGTATGTGTATCTACATCTCTCCAACTGTTTTGTGCAGGATTTGGAGACATGTGGCGTATAGACAATACACATGGTTCACCCATGGATACTTTGGACGCAAGCAGCGGCGTGTGATACCGTCTTGCGTGGTATCGAAGATAAAGCAGCTGTACCAGAAGCCAATGCAGATGCGCACTGGGGCTTTGAGGAAGCAGTTGAACATGATGATGATGATGATGATGATGATGATAATGCTTCTTGGCCTGGTTGACGTTCACATAATCATTGGTACATGTGCATGCAGAATGTAGAAAACAGTTGACAGACACGATTTATAACTATTCTTGACTCGGGGAATATTTGTGTTTTCGGGTGGGCGCATGCTTTGCACCAATGCAGCTGCACGAACAATCTGGTAAAGTTGACAGATACAATGGCACAAGACTGTACTGTGTTCGGGAGCATGGGGTTGTGCCGGTGCCGTGTGCCGTTGCGAATGCCGAGAATGGTTGTATGCACATCGTTCAACAGGTCCTTCAAGAAGTTGCAGGACATTGTCGTGCAGCTTCTTGGCCACTTTGTGCTCTTGGTGTATTCCAGCCTGTACCTGAGCACACCCTCCTTGGTTTTGGCGTGCGCTCTCCCTATATTGGCATTGTGGGACAGACATGCCGACTGTACCCGTGCTCTCATGCCATTGTACGAAAAGTGGACACGTTTTGGTGCCCACTTCAGTATGACAGCATGGAAATTTTCCAGACTACAAATCATACTGCATGGAAATTTTCCAGACTACAAATCATACTGTACCTTGTATTTGTGGCAGTGTAGCTGCAACCGGAAAGTAACGCAATGGAAACTTACAGATAAAGAGAACCGAAATAACACACATGATAACGTTCCATGTACATTACATCAATTCTCGACTTCACTGACTAGGATTTTGAGTAGAGGACTTTGAGTAGGACTGTAGTCGTTTAGAGCTACGTTCTGGACGGCACACAATCATGCCGTTCACTTACCTCATCGTGCTCACGTTCCTGGAAGTAAATCGAAGATGGTCTGCTTTTGCTGGCAGCAGAGGTAGAGGAGCTACTAACTATTAGTGTGACATGCACCGCCAAGTTTCAGGATGGCAGAGACCCTGGCTTCAAGCGTCGCTGCTGCTTCTGCTTATAGCCACCAATGCTTTGTGCAAACTCTTGTTGGAAATCTCTTTCATAGCACATCTCAGTGAAATGCTCAGTGCAGACACGATTATTTTTCGTCGGAGAAAAATCCTTCCAACATACTCTCCATAGCCAAGCTGTCGTCAGGTTCGCGTCAGCCAGAGGAAAGCCATGCTACGACAGCCCGCAGGCGCCTCTTTCTTCGTGACATTGTTGCATCCAGAGACGCAGCAGCGAGTCGTGACAATAAATCGGGCATGGCACAGAACAACAAGCACTTCAACAATGGCCAAGGACTTTTCATTCTTGCTTCAATTATTTGAAAATTTCATCTGAGTGGACCGGGCTGAGAACGTTTTACGTCACAGGGTGGGAGGGGGCCCCCTCGTGCCAAATATGGAAAATTGCAATTGGTAATTTAGGTATGTTATCCTTGTCGTAGAAGCTTCCGGTTTTCGCCATTCTACCACTTACGACATGCTCTAATGGATTCCGCAATAAAAAATGGGGGTGATTTTGGACCGGAGTTCCCCTTTAACTCGTATCCATATGTCCTTTTTTTATTTTTTTTATTTTTCTGGATGAAGTTATTGGTTTTAGGAAATTAGAGGCCACATGCCACGTACTGCTCCTTTCTCTCCGTAACTCAACACTTGCAAGCCAGATATAAAAGAGAGAAAAAATCATCAGTCACACGGCTCACACCACCGGGACTCGAACCAGGGACCTTGCTATTCGCGAGGAATGCGCTAACCACCTGAGCTACAGTTTGACTCTTATCCACAGTGATGGTGAATCTATCCTTCTTCGATCAATCCATATCTGGCTTGCATCATATTGGCAACTCACACCAATCAAGAGGGCCCTCGGCCATTCGCTTAACATTATTAATTTTTATTATTCTTTTATTCCACGATGGCGTGACGCCAATAAGGATGATTAATAAGTGCGATAGAACTGGTACTAGCCAGAAACAGCTAGATGGAAATTAACGGGAGGCAAGAAGCAATGGATCTTGAAAAACAAGCGGGGGCAATAACGTTAGCAGGGGTGATCGAGATAGTTAAGTACACGTTCGAGATATCAGAAACCAGGGGGATGCGCGGAGCAGGAGCAGGTACTGCTCAAAAGAAGACTGGATGCATTGTTTCGGAAAGAATCATGGGGAGCGCATCAAACTATGTCCACTGCCAGAAAATACAGGTTGCAAGTTCAAATTTAGACTTCACGGAGAATTTCAGAAGTTTTAGGAAAATAGAGGCCACTAATTTCGTAAAACTTCTCTTAAAATTCTCCGTGAAGTCCAAATTTGAAATTGCAACTTGTATTTGCTGGCAGTGGACATAGTTTGATGCGCTCCCCATGATGTCAAGCGAATGGCCGAGGGCCTTCTTGATTGGTGTGAGTTGCCAGTATGTTGCAAGCCAGATATGGATTGATCGAAGGATTGATTTACCATCACTGTGGATAAGAGTCATACTGTAGCCCAGTTGGTTAGAGCATTGCTCGCGAATAGCAAGGTCCCTGGTTCGAGTCCTGGTGGTGTGACTGATGATTTTCTCTTTCTTTCATACTGTAAAAGCAGAAATTTTCGGTGGTGGAATTTTTTCGGTATTCTCTAAAATCGGCGGTTCGGTAGAGGGAAATTTTCGGTAAAACCCATTCTCCAGGTAAGTGTGCTATTACTACACGTATACAGTATCGGTTGTACCGAAATTATTTGGTGCATTTTATTTTCGGTAAAAATTGTCGGCACCAAAGTTACCGAAAGTAAAACACCACCGAAATTTTTTGCTTTTACAGTATCTGGCTTGCAAGTGTTGAGTTTCGGAGAGAAAAGAGCAGTACGTGGCATGTGGCCTCTATTAAATTTCTTAAAACTTTGAAATTCTCCGTGACTACCAAATTTGAAATTGAAGTTATTGTTTTTTTTATTAATAAATGATGAAAAAGGAGAAGGAAAAATGTTACGAGTTATGACTAACTGTGCATCAACGTAACCAGATCTTGTACGGTCAGCGAGTGCGACAAAATGGCACAAAACTGACAAGGAGTACTGAGACATTCGGAGACTTGACAGCTAGCTCCAACACTTCTCCAAGCCGCAAACCAAAAACCTTCCACCTTGGAAGGCTCAGGTTCGGAGGGGTTCAAGAGAGGAAGTTGGTCTGCGCCTTGGAGAAGTGTTGGTGCTAGCTGTCAAGTCTCCGAATGTCTCAGTACTCCTTGTCAGTTTTGTGCCATTTTGTCGCACTCGCTGACCGTACAAGATCTGGTTACGTTGATGCACAGTTAGTCATAACTCGTAACATTTTTCCTTCTCCTTTTTCATCATTTATTAATAAAAAAACCAATAACTTCAATTTCAAATTTGGTATTCACGGAGAATTTCAAAGTTTTAAGAAATTTAATAGAGGCCACATGCCACGTACTGCTCTTTTCTCTCCGAAACTCAACACTTGCAAGCCAGATACTGTAAAAGCAGAAATTTTCGGTGGTGTTTTACTTTCGGTAACTTTGGTGCCGACAATTTTTACCGAAAATAAAATGCACCAAATAATTTCGGTACAACCGATAGTTTTTATCACAAGTCCATGAGCGACAGGTTTGCTGAGTGGAAGGTGCGACATGCTCCTCGTGTGCTCCGGATGGCAGTCGTGAGTCAGTCAAGTGTCAAGTTCGGCAAGAAGCGTGTGTTCCTAGTTGGAACTATCAACTTCATGACTATTACTGCCGAAGTCGCAACTTCTAAGTTTGTATTGTTGTCCCTCACGCGGACGTGCGACTAGTTGTTGGAGGTGACAGCGTTGCGAATAGCTATACTGGCTCTCAACGTCTGTTGATAACAACTCCATGAGCGACTCTGACTCACGCTGCTACCTGGAGCTTCACGAGGTGTTTGTCGCGCTGGAAACAAAGCGTCGCTGTAAGTTTGTATCCCTGGTGATGGTTTGGCCTGGAGAGCAGTATATAAGTGGTGCTTTTCAGGCACAATCTTCCTCAGCCTACTCAAGCTCAACTGATGAGGGGTGAATTCCCCGAAACACTGTGTATTGAGCAGGGAGTGGTGCTTTCTTGCAGGTTTGCCGAGTGGAAGGTGCGACGTGCTCCTCGTGTGCTCCGGATGGCAGTCGTGAGTCAGTCAAGTGTCAAGTTCGGCAAGAAGCGTGTGTTCCTAGTTGGAACAATCAACTTCATGACTATTACCGCCGAAGTCGCAACTTCTAAGTTCTTCTCAAGTGTATGATTTATTGCATTTTAAACCATTGTGTTAATTTGCCCGTAAAAGACGCCTGTAAAAAAATAACAAAATTGCAAATTACAAGGATTCCCCAAAGGCTTTCGACTATCGAGGGGCTTCCCCACTTTCCATCATAACAAATCTGCAAAAGAAGTGATGAGCAATAGGTGAGCAAAGAAAGAGATAAAGACATACAGGTCTGCGTGTGAAAATCGTACCCACACTATACGGTATGCCCAACTCGGCATTTGTCCGGCTGTCGAGCGGGAGGATTGCAAGTTGCGGCTTCTCGTACACCGCATTCTTCATGGCAATGTCAGTTTGCTGCTCAAATCACTCCTGGAATAGAGTTCACTGCCCCGTGCCACAAGAGGTCAGGATGCCTGCAATCTGCCCCTTCCCAAAATCCGCAGTACTTCCGGATCTCACAGACCAGTTTTTGCTGCTGCTAAGATGTGGAATCTTTTGCCCTAATCCTTAAAGTCATGCCCTGCCACATGGCGATTCAAGCGTTTATTTAAGTTTACTTTCATGGCTTATGCTAGGATGTTCCCTCTCCCGAGAGTTCTCCATACTAACTGTTTTCTTTACTCCACCTAACCAGGTTATCTTAGATTTATCCGTTTGGGGATGATTATCCTTGGATTTGCAATGCATTAAATAAAACAAACACAGAATAGATGTACTTCGGAATCTCACAGCCTAGCATTCCCCTCTAGTTTGCCTGCCCTAGCACATCTCAACTCTCACGGCCATTGAAAGTCTACTTTCATATCCAATGTTAGGATGATCTAAGGAGAGATTCCTAGACTCACTGTTTTCTTTACTCCCTATAATCCAGGATAACTAATCTTGTTCTTAATCTTTTCTCCCTTTCCATCGTCATCATAACATTGGGCATGATTGCCCGTTTGACTTGCGATGTAAAATAAAAGCAATACAAAATACAATCTGATTGTAATGTTGCAGAACTATATATATTCTTTTATTCCACGATGGCGTGACGCCAATAAGGATGATTAATAAGTGCGATAGAACTGGTACTAGCCAGAAACAGCTAGATGGAAATTAACCGGGAGGCAAGAAGCAATGGATCATGAAAAACAAGCGGGGGCAATAATGTTAGCAGGGGTGATCGAGATAGTTAAGTACACGTTCGAGATATCAGAAACCAGGGGGATGCGCGGAGCAGGAGCAGGTACTGCTCAAAAGAAGACTGGATGCATTGTTTCGGAAAGAATTTCTACGAGGTTGGGTTGTGATGTCGATAGGGAGTGAGTTGTAGAGGGTGAGGGCACTGTTGATGGGGGAGTCTCGGTGCCTGTTCGTGTGTGCGTGTCCGATGGAGTAGGTCATTGTCTGTCGAAGGGTGTATGGTTGGTGTTGACGTTGTGGTGCAAGATGTGGTTGTTGCAGGTGTGGTGGGGAGGTTTGGTGGTGGATGTCCCATGCTAGTAGGGCTTGTTTAACAAGGAGTCGTGAGCTAAGGGTGGGGAGCTTTGCGTGATGGAGGAGGGAGCTGTGGTGAACTGGTGCAAAGAGGGGAATCCGAAGGCAGATGCGTATAGCACGGCGTTGAATTCTCTCCAGTGTGTCCCGCTGTTGCTGTGTGGTGTTCGAGAGGGCAAGGCTGCCATATTCGAGAACGGGTCGGATGTATGTTGTGTATATTAACAATAGGCTGGAAGCGTTCATTGTGCCACGTGTCTTGTGGAGTTGGTGTAGTAGTTTTTTGGCTTTGTTGGTGGTTTCTATGATGTGTTGGGTCCATCGCAAATCGTCTTGGAGTGTAACACCAAGGTGCCTATGTTGGTGGACCTGCTGCAGCCGAGTCGAGTGGAGCGTGATGTGGATGGTGTGTTGGGGTTGGAAGGAAAGGACGACGGTTTTCGTGGTGTTGACGAGGAGATGCCAATCCTTCAACCATCGTCCTGCTGCGTCCACGGCACGTTGGAGGAATGCAGCTGACAAATCCCTCGTGTAATGCGTCGCGATGAGTGCCGTGTCATCGGCGAACTGGCTGCATTTAGTGTGAGAGTTTGTACATGCTGGGGGGAGGTCGATCGTGTACACCAGGAAAAGAAGAGGCCCCAGGACAGAGCCCTGGGGTACTCCAGCTGGAATGGATTTCCATGATGACAAAGCGGAGCCAACCTTGACGCGTTGTCGGCGGCGAGTCAGGTAGCTGGTGAGCCAGGTGAGGGCAATGCCACGGACACCAAGATGCTCGAGTTTGGCCAGGAGGCCAGCATGCCAGACTCGGTCAAAAGCCTTTGATAAGTCAAAGAAGCATGCTGACACTGAGATAGTGAATGATAAAAAGTGTACCAGAGATAAGCTTCTAAAGAAAACGCAATACGATGTGTTGCTACATATTCAGCCGAGTTCCGCTGCAGTGAAATCAATGCTCGTAGAACTGTTTGTGCAGTTCTTGCTTAAATTCACCTTTAAAACTGGTCAAAGAGTAGATTTTAGGGGCAGACAATCTCAATAATAATAATTATGATGCATTATGAAAGCCATGAGTGTTTGTAAGCGAGGTAAAGTTGAACATCGATTATACGCACATCGACTATCTGACCATTCGATTATCCGTAACAGTTTTTTTTGGGCGCATGTGCCGTAGAGTATCCACTGTGCATGTAGTGAGCCGATCAAAAAATACGAAAATTTTGAAAAATAAAAAGTAAAAAGGTCGTGCGGCTAGTAATAGCCACTGAAAGTGTGTGAGTGACAGTTTTTTTTCTTATCCAGAACATTTGCCTTATCTGAACACCGCCTAACAGTTGTCTGCCCAGAGGTGGTCGGATAATCGATGTTCAACTGTACCACTAATTGCTCGGCTCTTCTTTAGCTTTTGATTCCTTAGGGACACAGATGACTAAAGACGAAACAAATGTACATTGAAGAGGCATTTTCCAATTAGAGGTATGGAAAGAAAAGAAACAGGTATCACCACAAACTATGGCAACTTGTTTGATGTTCACTTGCATATGTTTCCAGAATATAATACTATTATCCTTTTCCGGTCATTGGTTAAAATTACGGGACTGAAGCCATCAAGTGACTAAACATTTAAATATTCAACAGTATGATATAAACGATGTACTGGAACTTCCAAAAGTATGCTAAAGGCTAATGATCAATGGAACACAATTCCTTGAACAATTGACTACGGAACTAATGAACTAGGAGGTTTACATTCACACCCATATTGTGTGTTGTTCATTTTTGAGAAGAATATTTCCGTGTATTGCCTTATCTTTCTTTGCAGGAATCTAGCAGAAAACAAAATTACCTCTTTACCTGCCGGATTATTCAATAGCCTTACACAACTATCATATCTGTAAGTTGAGAAGAAACCAGAGAATGTAGTTTAAAATGTGGGCTTCACGGAGAATTTCAAAGTATTAGGAAGTTAGAGGCCACATGCCACATACTGCTCTTTTCTCTCCGAAACTCAACACTTGCAAGCCAGATATGAAAAAAGAAAACAATCATCAGTCACACCACCGGGACTCGAATCAGGGACCTTGCTATTCGCGAGCAATGCTCTAACCAACTGTAATAATAACAAAAAATGAAAATGAGAGCAGTACTACACAGCAGAGCACCTACTGGTTGTGGAGCGAGGAACGCATTGCGTCCCTGCGTGAAGCTCTTGCTACCTGCAATCTGCAGTACGATCCACATCCCACTGACCCTCAGCCAGTAACCTCATTCTGAAACTTATGGAGAGACCAGATACTGAAACTAGCCGTGCACCACTGCCAAGTGACCAGAAGCAAGTCCCGCAAAAATACTACGCCCACTCGTACTCCTACATGATGAAGGATCTCCTCAGCCAGATCAAAACAAAGCACAAACAGTTCCGCACGTACAAGGCAACCCAACTAGACTCAGATTGGAAACTGTACACAGCCCAGCGTTACCGAGCAACCGCTCTTTTGCGACAGGCGAAGTCCGATTTTGTCCAGCAAACAACGCCAACGGGTACAAACCTCCACCGTCTACTGAAGCACCTGAAGAAACCGCCTAAGCAAACAATTCCCACACTATCGACAGCCAACTCCACTGCAGCCACGGCTATGGAGAAGGCAACAGCTCTCAACAAGTTCTTTATCTCCCAAAGCCAACAGTCCATCGACAAGACCGCCTGTACTACACCAGACATCAACACTACCCCTAACATCAGTCATACTCTAAATACAATCGCAGCAACGGTGAAAGAGGTCGAGAAGCTTCTAAGCAGTCTAGACACTGGCAAGAGCCCAGGCTTTGACAACATCCCAACTCGGCTCCTGAAAGAAACTACAAAGGGAATCTCCCCATCTCTCACCAGTCTCCACAATCTGTCCTTCAGAACCGGAGATATACCACAGGATTGGAAAGACGCAATTATTACACCTATCCCCTAGTCGGGAAACACCTCCCATCCTACCAACTACCGACCCATCTCCCTGCTCAGTATAATATCAAAAACACAAGAAAAAATAGTCCACTCTTGTCTGTACAATCACATAGCACCGCACTTACCCTCCAACCAATCCGGCTTCAGGAACAAGACGGGACCGAAATGCAACTCGCACGGATGATTCACCAGGTATCCATAGCTAGGGATGCGGGGGAGCATGTTGTTACGTGTTTCTTCGATCTTAGTAAAGCCTTTGATCATGTATGGCATCAAGGCTTGCTGAAAAAGCTGAGCCACTACGGTGTCGACGGCAAGGCTCACAAGTAGCTGGAAGCCTACTTGACAGGACGCAGACAGCGGGTGCAGGTTGAAGGCACAACATCCGCCTTCATACCAATACCAGCGGGAGTGCCCCAGGGCTCGGTCCTGGTACCACTTCTGTTCCTGGCGTACACCATTGACCTGCCCACTGCCTGTGAAAATGCTACAACCTCGTGTAGCCAGTTCGCGGACGACACCGCACTAGTTGCCATTGCAGGCAGCTATATTGAGTTTGAGGCTGCGCTACAAAGAAGCGTCGATGCCGCAGCAGACCGGCTAGAGCGCTAGCACCTGCTAGTCAATAAAACGAAAACCGTCATCCTCCCGTTCTACCATGCTGACCGACCCCCACCAGGACTACCCGAAATAAAACGTGGGCAAACCCTACTTCAAGTAGAAACAGTAACACAACATCGTCACCTCGGCATCATCTTTCAGCACGACCTAAGATGGTCAGCCCACCTTTACTTTGTGCTGAAGAAAGCCGTAAATATTTTAATACTTGGTCCACGTCAGCAATATTGTCGTTTATCTTTCGACAATTTGTTACTTAGACTTTAGACATCAACGCTTGCACTTGAAGTGATAAAACTTGGTATGTTAGAAGGTAAGGTATAGAATGACAACTAGCTATGATAACCGCAATCAATAAAACTAGCTGAACCGACTTTTTTGTACTTTATTCATGCAATGTAAAAACGGTGGAGACGATGTGCAATAAAACGATGAAAATATGAAGAAATGGTGTAGGGAAAAACTATGGATTCAAACAAGTTTTCGTACAACACTCATCAGGAATCGTCGTTGTACTAAAGGACACTGAAACAAAAATTGAAATATTATAGAAAATCTAAGTTAGAGAAATAACACTAAGAGCAACAGCAGTGAAATTTACAAGTGTGAATTTTAACAATCAAAGCGAGAAATGAACAAAGGAGAAAGGAAGGAAAGACTACGTGATAACACATAACAGCAGTACATTACACCTACAACATTAACGGCCAAGCTTGGCCGCACTAAACACGACACGTTACTTGAACAATTTCAACCCAATTATAATTATATCTTTCTGTACACACAAATTAGGCTTAAGTTTTATTGATTGCGGTTATCAAATTATTGTCTCCTCGCCGTGTGTTTAAACTAGCTATGAGGAATTTATTGTCCAAGGAAGGGTTCATACTTTTTTTCGCTGCTTTCGGCGCTGGTGACAAATATGTTTGGTCGGGATCGACTCTCTTGCTTTTGCAAGCTCATCTCTCATCCTCTCCGCTGCCTGGCTATTTTCTAAAGAGAAGTCGATCGTGACGGTCGCCTGCTCTATAGGACTTCGCGTGGGCAGCACGACAGCCTGTTCAAATCAGACGCCGTTCTTTGCAAGATTTTAATTTGAACGACGACGACGCGTACACTGCTTGAAAATCTCCACGATGCGCTGGATACTACGAGTGTTGAGCTGGAGGTGAGGGCGCTGCGATCTCAGCTTCACGAGCGATCCCTGAAGCGAGCAATCTTGGCCGGTCAGCAAAATAGAGCTGATCCCAAGTAGCTGATTACTTTCTTGTGGCTTACGCTACTCTTGCCTGCACAGCGCAACAAGATAATGTATTTTGATGCGGCGCTGTATCAATCAGAATCACCCACCCGTCGCTCTCGAAATCCTCTCGAAATCTAGCTAGACCTTTGAGATATTAGTAAACTAACTTACTAACCAAAATTGGGATTGAATGGGATGCCAAGTGAGCATTGGTGACATATAAGCAAAGCTGAAAGATAAGCGACAATATCGCTGACGCTGACCAAGTATTTTCTTTAGGCTTAAATCAACTCTACACACTAAATCATTCTCTCTCATTTACAAAACATATATCCTGCCTATAATTGAATATGCATGCATTGCTGTCACCCCGCTCTCAATCGCAGCCCTTGACCATCTTGAGCGAATCCAGCTCAAGGCGACCAGAATCTGCCTCCGTCTCCCCCTCTACACTCCTCTGACTCATTCAACACTGCTCCATCGGCTCAAATGGCCGACAATGATCTCTCGCCGCAAAGTGAAGCTCACCCTTCTTGCCCACTCCATAAAATACCAATATACCCCACAACACATACGCATGCTCAACACCCCCGCTCAAGTTACGGCCCAGTACAGCCTTCGACACGCACGCACTTGGCACCTTCCACCCTCCAGAACCGATCGCTGTAAAGACTCCCCACTGTACAAGTCCCTAGAATACTACAATGCCCTCCCTGCTAGCATTTGTGACGTCTCCTACCGACCTGCTTTCAAACAAGAAATCTGGTCACTGCTGATTAACTCAATCTGCTCCTGCAGCGCTCACCCTCTCCCATACTTGTAAAATTTAAAGTGATGTAAATCACTTTCCAACTGCTTAAAGGGGAAGTTAAGGCAAAAATTAAAATTTCACCAGTTATAGTCTTCGGGGTGCTGAGTCGAATGGTCTTGGTCCGAGAAAGCTGAGACGCTCCCTTCCTACTTGAATCCCAATCGAACTCGCGCACTTCCACCGAAACTGGGTGACTGCGCCCTACGAGATGGGGATTTGTATGCAAAATGTCACTTAAAGCGCCATTTCGTTCTTCTAAAAGCACGGATGACCGCGATTGACCCATATGTTGTAGTCTTTTGGACGCTGAGTCGACTGGTTTTGGTCCGAAAAGGCTGCGATGCAGCGTTCGCCCCTAATTCCCAATCGAACATGGTTGAAGAAGCGGTCACGTGCTCCTGCGTACACCAGTCACCTGGTCACCGTGCCTGCAGGGTACAACCAAGAAAGAAAGGTTATGTACTCTTGGTACAACTTACAGCCTGTTTTGACCTTTTTTGGGTGCAGTCCTGTCACTCGAGTTGAACCTTGGTGTGAAAGTTGTCGCCTGCTGGCGTGGTGACCAGGTGATTTTGGCACCCAGGAGCACGTGACCGCTTCTTCAACCATGTTCGATTGGGAATAAAGGAGGAACGCTGCATCGCAGCCTTTTCGGACCAAAACCAGTCGATTCAGCGTCCAAAAGACTACAACATATGGGCCAATCGCGGTCATCCGTGCTTTTATAAGAACGAAATGGCGCTTTTAGTGACATTTTGCATACAAATCCCCATCTCGTAGGGCGCAGTCACCCAGTTTCGGTGGAAGTGCGCGAGTTCGATTGGGATTCAAGTAGGAAGGGAGCGTCTCAGCTTTCTCGGACCAAGACCATTCGACTCAGCACCCCGAAGACTACAACTGGTGAAATTTTAGTTTTTGCCTTAACTTCCCCTTTAACCAAGAATCTCACCTTCTCATAAATTTATCTCTTATTGGTGATGGTGCCATCGTGAGAATAAAGAATTCAAATGGAGCTACAGTTTGACTCTTATGCACAGTGATGGTAAATCTATCCTTCTTTGATCAATTCACATCTGTCTTTAATCGTACTGGCAACTCACACCAATCCCAGTGGATATAGTTTGATGTGCTCCCCAGGATATAAAGCGAATGGCCGAGGGCCCTCTTGATTGGTGTGAGTGGCCAGTATGATTCAAGTTTCGGAGAGAAAAGAGCAGTACATGGCATATTGCCTCTAATTTCTTAATAGAGAATGTAGTTTAACCTTTTTCATCCTGACCCATAAAGGAATTGTACAATCATTACGAAACTTATACAATCATTTTGGTTGTTTACCCTACGTGTCAAATATATATTTAAATTTGGACCAAGGATACCTGGGTGAGAGGTATGTTCCCATATAGGAACAACGGGATCACGGGTGTATAAAAATACCCAATTTGGACGATGCTATTGCGAGTAAAAGTTTAACCTGAATTCCAGGCTGTGTATGTTTTCCTGCCTGATATTGCCTGTCTTGCTGTACAATTGTGCGCTTTGGACCTTATCGCAAACATTAACCGACGTCGTCAATGTGTGGCACAGGAAGAAACTACATACCATCGTTGGTATCACGTACCCACAACGAATCTCGAACACAGCGCTGTGTGCCACAACCGAGCCGACCCCACTATCCCAAGTCTGCAGGCAACGAAGACTGCTGTGGTCCGGCCATGTAGTGAGGGAAGGCGAAGAATCGTCCTCTTTCCAAGCGAGCGGCGGGAGTCATATGGCATGGTCCGTGACGAGGTGACATTTTGACCTAAGTTCTTGTTTTCGGGACTTGTTTTCAATTTTTTCCTCGAATGGAGCGGAATCAAGTTCACAATACCAGTGTTATGTCGCTTTGACACTATGTACCCTCAGCTGTCATGATTCCGGTATTCATCCATTTCCAGTTTTATTTGTTGAAGTAAATAGTTGACATGGCGTGTGTTTTAGGACTGTCTTATTACATGTATATTCCTTTTGACTATTCTGCTGTTGCATGTGTGTGTTCATCTCACTGGTCTCGCGCGTTCCTCATTTCTTTTGTACAGTTGGCTTATGCAAATATTAGCCAAGCTTGCTTGGTGATGCTTGCTTGGTGATGTCAGCGTAAACAAGCGTATAACGATAATATACATCCATGCAAATTGTTAGAGTGATGAATAAAAAGTACTTCAAGTCCCACGCTCTGTTACATTAAAACCTGTATGCGCCACATCTAACACCATACTTCTACACTAAGAGTTAGAACCATATTCGTCAACATGTACTCTTCTTATCTATGAGCTATGCTTTCACCTCATGCCGCCGCTCTTGCTGATTGGAAGCTGTGTTGCGTTGATCCTATATAGTTCACTGTGTGTGCGTGTGTGTGTAGCACGACATAGCATCACAAATATTATGTATGTAAAGTTCAACTCGGAGAGTGAGCCAAATAAATTATTGTGAAAAAGGGGAAGGACAATATGTTACGAGTTATGACTAACAGCCCACCAACTTTACCAGATCTTATACAGTCAGCGAGGGCGACAAAATGGCACACAACTGACAAGGAGTACTGAAACATTAGGCGACCTGACACCTAGCTCCAACCATTCTCCAAGGCTAAGGTTTGGAGAGGTCCAAGTGGGGAAGGAAAGCGCAACGAAGAAGAGCACGAGCTACACATTACGGCAACAAAGAACGCCGAAAATGACTGGATGATGACGAAACGAGTAAGACTATTGGACATACCAACCTTGCTACACCTGGACGACGCAAGGCAACAGATCACCCAACTTGGGAGGTTCAAGCTTATGTAATAAATATAGAACGGGGCAGCTAAGCGGAGACGAATTGTGACAAACCGAAAGGTCAACAGCCTACTGAACCCCACTATCATGTATGATGGACTAGTTATGTGCAATAACAAGTACTTCCACACGACTTACTAGTTTTGTCATCATCCAATAACTTTCGGCATTCTTTGTTGCCGTGATGCATGGCTCGTGCTCTTCTTCGTTGTGCTTCCCTTCCTCTCTTGGACCTTTCTGAACCTGAGCCTCCCAAGTTGGAAGGAAGTTGGTTTGTGCCTTGGAGAAGTGTTGGAGCAAGGTGTCAGGTCGCCGGATGTCTCAGTACTCCTTGTCAGTTTTGCGCCATTTTGTCGCACTCGCTGACTGTGTAATATCTGGTTACGTTGGTGGACAGTTAGCCATAACTCGTAACATTTTGGCCTTCTCCTTTTTCACAATATGTATGTAACTACTTTTTTGCAAGCTAGCATACCATTTCATAGCTGATGAGGGCAATTTTGCAGAAAAATTGTAATAATTGATTGATATACGAGTTCGATATTGTTCTAGAGAGAATGGGAAAGAGCAGGTCTGCTCTAAAAACCTCTTTCTATAAATGAAACAGCAGGAAGCCTCACCAGAGTCACGACTGCTACTAAATTTATGTGTAGAAATAGCAAAAAGGGCCAATAAAAAGGGCCGAGGAACTTCTGTAAATGATATGCTATAATGTTCAGCAGTTACTTGACAATCAGGTATTGCGATAACATTGCATGCCACTGAACGACGGTACTGACGTTCTATATTTAACTGCCATTCAGCTCTAGCCCGTATTGGATGTGCACTTCCAACTTGAAAGGTTCTAACTTATAGTAATAACATACGAGGGGAAGCTGCATAACCTTATTTCCCATTTTCTCTTTAGTGCTCCCGTTAATTTTTTCTAGTTTCGTATTTTTTCTGTTCGGCGCGCATGAGCAGTGCTATAACCGAGACCCCTGGTCGGTTTAGCTGCTCTTGCCCCGCCTCCAGTGCTTCTGCTGCCATCGCTATGTGCATATCTCTGTGTTTTTGCCAGCGTTTGCACCATTATGGTTTGTGATTACCTTGTAGAAAGAAAAAGTGCTTATTTTAAGGGGATTGCATTGTATGTCGTCTTCTTTACTTGCAGGGATTTTCGCAAAAATAACATCACCTCTTTACCCCCCGGAATTTTCAGTCAAAATATGAAATTACGTACTCTGTAAGTTTAGTAGAGGATAGAGAATTGAATGAATAGATCCATGCGAATTGTTCGAGTGATGAACGAGAGAGCTTGAAAGCTCAGAGCCCTTACTACGCTTTTTTGGCCTGGGTCATCATGCATGTTATTCAAGCTAATGGAAAACTTTAGCAATACTATTATCGACTCCTTGTATTGCAAAAAGCATAGCGAGGGCCCCCAGACTTCAAACTCTCTCGTACTAAGCTATGACATTTAATTTTTTTCCATCCTTTTCTTCAATGCATAACCTGGGTTTGAACTTGCACTATCGCTCTGCGCTGCATGCATTCCCTTGATACATTGTACAACTAACGTACGCCTCCAATGCATTTTTCTCGTCGCCGACATAGCAACTGCAGAATCAAAACTCCCTGGTCCGTAGAGTTTCAGGCGCTGAGTCGAATGGTGAAGGTCCCACATCGATCCGACTAAGCGTTCTTGAGATATATCAGTTTGAAATAGCACTTTTCGGGTCCGTGCCGTGACTTCATTGAGACTCGGTGATCCTTTGGCCAGCTCCAGAAACACTGGGATTTCGCATCTTCTTTCTGTTTGACCATGAAAGAAGAGGGTATTCGCTGTCACCATGGTCTTTTGCTGTGTTGTTGGTTGCTAAAATCTTACTGGCAACCCCCTGGGATAAACCTGCACCAATTTCCGAAGGATTGTGCTTGGCACAGGCTGAGCAGTGCACCATAGCAGCTATCAAGCGACATAAATATATGCTTGACAATTTCGGGACTACAATGTAAATCCTTTGGGTGTTCCAGCCATTTGGCAGAGGAGAATTTTCAGGAGGAATTTTATGCACCCATCCGATGCGGACGCTGGTGGATGAAACTGTGGTGTATCCTTTTTCGCATGCCATGCTGTGAAGTGTCAGCCGAAAAGCGGAGGTGAGTGCAATAATTATTTCAAAAACACTAGCTATGTACTAGTAGTCCTTTCTTTTGCAAAGCATTTGTAGAATTGTTTTGGACTACCTCACTACGAAATGTGAAGCTTTCCGAAACCATCCTGTTGACAGGTGGACGGCAGTAGATCTACTGTTTCCCTAGGTTATACTGCGTGCGATCGATGAACCTGTCTGCGATTGCTGTTCTTGATTTTCACAGGAAGAAAAGCAACAGTGGCTGTACCATTTGTCTCTGTGACTCACTGTTGAGCTACGACCACTGCCATCAACCAAAGGAAGGACTGTTTGCGGCGCCAGCGCCTCTAGCTGACGTGTGTTTTCATGTATGAACAGACAGTATGTACTGCTGATAAGCTACATCAAGCAATGACCTGCAGTTCAAGGAGGGAAGACAGTCCATCCTCCCTGGCGCCCATAACAGCAGGTGTGCCCCAAGGCAGTATCCTTGGCCCGACACTTTTCACTTGTATGTGTCTGACGTGGATCAGTGCCTGTCTCCTGACACACGACTAAGTTCATTTGCAGACGACACAACCCTCTACAGCCTCATCCGCACGCAGGAAAATATGAATCACATGACTGCCGCCTTGCAATCCAGCCTCAAGCATCTTGAAGAGTGGGGAGAACGCTGGCGCATCAGATTTGAGCCCTCTAAATCGCAACAGCTGCTGATGACTACGAAAGCCACACACCCCTGCTGTCCCTGACATCAAGTTTGGAGGTATCGCGGTTTCGCAAGCCAACACCATCAAGCTTCTTGGAGTGACATTTGACGCCAAGCTGTCATTCCGGGATCACTTTCACTGGATTGCGACACGTGGCTGCCAGAGACACTCAGCTTGAAGCGGCTCGACACGTTCAAAGAAGATGTCCATAAGTACCTCACGCACCAACACTGGCTGATGGCTACCGACTTCTACGGATGAACTCCTGACTGTAGCACAGGTCATGTTTCTTGGTTCGGCTATGCTGATGATATTGGGCTTCATTTACCTTTATTATTAGTTTGTTTTGTTTGTTATGATTTCTTGGTTTTCCACCCGCTTTAGTTATACTTTAAATTATTATTTGGTGCAGCTTTAGCACTGTGTGGTTTATGATTTCCCTTTTTCTTCATTACGTTTTTAGCGCTTTTGGGCGTCATTATTTTATTCTCATTGTTTCGCACCAAGTTATTATTTTCAATGTGATATTCTCTAGCTTGAAACTCTCTAGCTTGAAACTCGGATGTTCAGCCATAAATAAATGTAGAAAGGAAAAAGACATCATGGATACAAGTTAAGAGTAACTCTCCATCACTGTAACATGATACTTTATGCAGGCAGAAAGTGCAATAACTAGGCACAAAACTGACAGAGTACTGAGACATTCGACGTCCTGACACCTAGCTTCAACACATCTCCGTAACGCTAACCGACAGCCTTCCAACTTGGAAGGTTCAAGGTTATGGACCTTGTGTGGGTGTGTGGGCACACACGTGTGCGTGTGTGTGTGTGCGTGCGCACGCGAGCGTGCATGGGCACACACGTGAGCGTGTCTGCACATGCGTGAGTATGTGTGCACACACGTGAGCGTGTGTGCGTGCGCGCGCAGGCATGCATATGCGTGTGCTTTTGCATAACGTAATGTAAAATTCCAAAGATACACTCTACCGGTATTCATGTTTTTTTTATCCTGTGTTCTTCTTTATGTTATTCTCTTCCCTTCCCGGAGGGACATGGAATGACGAGTAGCAGAGACAGAATTTACTGTACCGTGCTTACCTGCGCAACCCATAGGGTATTGAGGCGAAAGCAGCTTATTGCTTATCGCGGAACTTTTACAGAATGAAGCTTCGAGTGGCCAGACACACTTTCCTTGACCGTGAGGCTGCTAGTATATCAAAGAATTGCAGTAAGGGCGGATTTGTATGGTGGAAAAGGGCAAAGCAGTTTTGTAACATTGCTGCACATATTGCCCTACTCTACAAGTCATATGTACGACCAACAGTAGAGTACGCTATTCCTGTTTGGTGCTTCAGACTTATCGCTAGCCGGCTAAAATCGGCTCATCAGGTATGCAAGAATGGACTCGGATGGGGAGACAAGGATAAATTTATCGAAAAGAAAAAGGACCAAGGAACTAAAACCTCCTTGGTCCTTTAAAATAAAAAAATTATCCTTGGCTCTCCATCCGAGCCCATTCTGCACAGAACTGATTGTAATTTGTAACCAGTGTTAATCGAGCTCCGGCATCCCAGCATCCCTTCCTTTCATAGGTGCCGCTTTGCTTGACATTCTTCCCTCATCTATGAACTTTTAAAAGCAGTGTGCACGCAATAACCCCCCCCCCCCCACACACACACACCTATTCATCATACACTTCACTACATTAAATTTTAATCTCTATGTGCACTGCTTACACGTACACCCACCCACTTGAATTATATCAAGAGTCCATAAACAAGAGTGTGCAACTGTGATCTCTATTCTATGGGCCAGATGCACGGCACGCTGCCTGCATTAAATCATTCACTCATGATTCAGCTGCAGTCCGCGACCTGCGGAAAATCAAACACCGCACTTTCCCTCTGGTTTAAAATGAGCTTTCGTATGGAACTGGAGTTCACGCGCCAACATTCAGAGATTGCGTGGGTGCTAAAAGGAATCGAACCAAAACGGATGGACTTGTATTTGAAATTGCGGGTCTGAGTGCAGGCTTTCAGAGCGTGATGGAGGCAAGTTACGTCACGAAGGCAGCGTGCTTCAAACTGACTCATCACCATAGTTGCATACTCTTGTTTATGCACTCTTGATTATATACTTGGGAATTTAAATCCGTTGATCTCCGAGCTGCAGAGAGTGCTCAATGTCAGAGACAGAGCTTAGTACACAGCAGACTCAGCGGAGGACGGTCAGTTTGATTATAACTCTGAGTTTCATGCCGTAAGGCAATCATCAGACAACTGATACTCGGGTGTACCCAACAATATGCTTATAAACACATAGGGCCACAAGCATAAACAAATTTAGCGGTAAATCTGGTGTAATGTATGGGGAGAAAGCTGGCGCGGGCCAAGGCGCGACAGTAGAAGTGCCAGGAGGGTGGTGGGCAACAGGCAGGTGTGAGCATGAAAGCGCGGAAAGAGGCGATGTGGAGGCAGTGTACAGCAGATGGGTGGAGGTGCCTGTCCACTTCTACTGTCGCGCCTTGGCCCGCTCCAGCTTTCTCCCCATACCTTACACCAGATTAAGCGCTAAATTTGTTTATGCTTGTGGCCCTATGTGTTTATAAGCATACTGTTGATTAGACCCGAGTATCAGTTGTCTGATGATTTCCTTACGGCATGAAGCTGAGAGTTACAACCAACCTGAACGTTCTCCGCTGAGTCTGCTATGTAATTTGGAATTCTCATGTTATGATTCTTTTTTTTAATATTTCCTTTTCTTTCGAAAGGATTGGAAGAAATTCAAATTTAAAGGATCTGTCGGGGAAGTGAACTAATTGCCTGAAAAGACAAAAAAAGCCAGACTCACCAGGGTCGGTGGGTCTGGTGTTTTTTCTCATTTCAGGCAGTTCACATTCCCGACTGATCCTTTGAATTTCCTTCTCTCATAATATTTTACTCGTTCTTAGCAGGGACTGTAGGTTTCCTCTGGTGAGAAGGCAGACTTGGCTGCGCTCTAAATGAATTCAAACATGTCAGTCATCGCCCTCTCCGATTGTTCCCATTGTATGTTTACTGTGAATTCATAGGTCCTGTTGTAATCTGCTGTAGATCTGCTTCGTATGTCATTTGCTGCCTTGTCTTGTGGATTAGTTACTATTGTTGTTAGATGTTTGTGGTGTTTGTTTGTATACTATATTTAAATTCGCAAATCCAAACGAGCACAAATGCTCAATGACAAGGCAGCGAATAATTATGATATTGTGTCACAGGGAAGGAGGGTCGGGGAGAAACTAAAGAGAAAGAAGAGAGAATGGTAGATATCTCAATGAAGAGCGAAGCTTTATCAAAACTACAAGTAAAGCCTGCGAATGACGGTTCTGTAACCCGCCTAAAAAGACACTCCTGAAACTAGGTAGTAACTGGTAACGAGAGTACTTGCCACTAACATGTGAAGCTGGTTTATTGCTTCCATGGTTGTTGATCCTTTTGTTGAAGCAGAAGTATTGAGCCCTCTATTGGCAAGTATTGAGCACTCTATTGGACAGCCTGGAACCTCTCTGTTTTCAGGAGGCGAAGGTGTATATGTGCTCATTTTTGAGGAGATGGCACTGTATTTCATCTTCTTGAGATGGCGCTGTATTTAGTCTTCTTGAGATTGCATTGTATTCCGTCTTCTTCGCTTGCAGATACCTTAATGAGAATAAAATCACCTATTTACCACCCGGAATTTTCATTCGAAATACCAATCTAGCACTTTTGTAAGTTTAGTAGGAGATAGAGATTGATATCATTACATCCATGCATCGCTTAGTAATCGCATGTTTGGAGAAGTAACGTTTCTCCGTGCTCTCCTTCGAGAGAGCGAACAGTTCAAAGTTATCAGTAGTATAGGGGGAGGGGTACTGGCTCACCTAAAAAATAAAAAAATTTCACGGTTCACGTGAGACTCGGCCAAAGGCCCAGTTTTCCGCATCCGCAGGAACGCCACCACCCTCTTGGATCAAGGCGCAGATGCAGCTCCTAAGCGGTGGGAGGTGAGTAGATCAGACCCACCACAAAGTGGTCAAAGACCGAAATCCCATTCGCTGCATCCATGTTTCCCTCGTGCCAGGCCACGAGTTCCCAAGGTGAGCCAAAATCGACTTTCTCGAACGGCAGCAGGGACTGTAGGTTTCCTCTGGTGAGAAGGCAGACTTGGCTGCGCTCTAAATGAATTCAAACATGTCAGTCATCGCCCTCTCCGATTGTTCCCATTGTATGTTTACTGTGAATTCATAGGTCCTGTTGTAATCTGCTGTAGATCTGCTTCGTATGTCATTTGCTGCCTTGTCTTGTGGATTAGTTACTATTGTTGTTAGATGTTTGTGGTGTTTGTTTGTATACTATATTTAAATTCGCAAATCCAAACGAGCACAAATGCTCAATGACAAGGCAGCGAATAATTATGATATTGTGTCACAGGGAAGGAGGGTCGGGGAGAAACTAAAGAGAAAGAAGAGAGAATGGTAGATATCTCAATGAAGAGCGAAGCTTTATCAAAACTACAAGTAAAGCCTGCGAATGACGGTTCTGTAACCCGCCTAAAAAGACACTCCTGAAACTAGGTAGTAACTGGTAACGAGAGTACTTGCCACTAACATGTGAAGCTGGTTTATTGCTTCCATGGTTGTTGATCCTTTTGTTGAAGCAGAAGTATTGAGCCCTCTATTGGCAAGTATTGAGCACTCTATTGGACAGCCTGGAACCTCTCTGTTTTCAGGAGGCGAAGGTGTATATGTGCTCATTTTTGAGGAGATGGCACTGTATTTCATCTTCTTGAGATGGCGCTGTATTTAGTCTTCTTGAGATTGCATTTTATTCCGTCTTCTTCGCTTGCAGATACCTTAATGAGAATAAAATCACCTATTTACCACCCGGAATTTTCATTCGAAATACCAATCTAACACTTTTGTAAGTTTAGTAGGAGATAGAGATTGATATCATTACATCCATGCATCGCTTAGTAATCGCATGTTTGGAGAAGTAACGTTTCTCCGTGCTCTCCTTCGAGAGAGCGAACAGTTCAAAGTTATCAGTAGTATAGGGGGAGGGGTACTGGCTCACCTAAAAAATAAAAAAATTTCACGGTTCACGTGAGACTCGGCCAAAGGCCCAGTTTTCCGCATCCGCAGGAACGCCACCACCCTCTTGGATCAAGGCGCAGATGCAGCTCCTAAGCGGTGGGAGGTGAGTAGATCAGACCCACCACAAAGTGGTCAAAGACCGAAATCCCATTCGCTGCATCCATGTTTCCCTCGTGCCAGGCCACGAGTTCCCAAGGTGAGCCAAAATCGACTTTCTCGAACGGCCCTTCGGGCCGACCTCCCAAGTCTCCCCCCTCCCCCTATACTACTGTATTAGAGGATAGACACCCCAAGTGCTAATTTTACAACCCCAAGAACTAATTTTACAATTCCAAGTACTAATTTTACACCTCCAGCCACTAATCCAATGTTGGCTCAACCCAATCCAGAAAAGTGAGCGAACTTACTCCCTCTGAGAAATCGGAAGTGAGCCAACTTCAGCTTTTTCACTTACCCGATCTTGGCTCACTTCGAGGACTGATGTGGGATCGGTTTCTGAGCCAACTTTGGGTGATTCAGCTTTGGATGATTTACCACCATCAATCGGTAACTCATACACATTTTCCATCTCATCATCAACAATATATTTCCCAGCTCTCGTGATATCTTTTCAGCATACTCAACTGTTTCCTGTTTTAGTTTTGCTAAGGGATGGGTCATTTCCACATAACATCTTTTCTTGTTTTTCATTAGCTTTTTTTGTAATAGGGGGTCTCCATCCTGAGTTGAGTGCTGCTCTCACCTCAGCGAGGGTTTCTTTTGTGGGTATGTAAGGCGTATTTTTCACCCGATCATCTTTACATGATATTCTGGGGGTGAGTTTGAAACTCAACAAAGATGCTCAGGAGCATGACACGGTCCCCATCCACATATTTACCATAAATCCACAGATTTTCTATCATTGACAAAAGCAGAGCGTGACAAGATGGATGGTGGGAATTTCAAACTTCTTTACGATGAAAAGATTGATGAGAGCCTCGAAGATTACTTTGAAAATATGGGATTGTTGACACATCTTTGTATACATGAGAAATAAAAGAGTAGATAGATAGACAAACATGAAAGTTTATCACATAATCTCCCGTGGGACAGTTGGGTTTGGATACTCTCTCTCCAACATTCCACATTTCCGTGAAAATATTCCGGGGGTGAGTTTGGAACTCACGAAAGATGATAAGGAGCATGACACGATCAACATCCACTGTCGTGCACGTGCACGTGTCCCAGGTCGTCAGACTAACACACGGGTCGAGCGAGATCCCTCGTCACAAACAGTTTAGAAACACATGTCTTCGAACAAACAACAACTACCAAAACTCCATTGAAGCATCAAAATCAACGGAGAAAAAAGAACCAAGAACGGAGAGCTGGGGACGCACGTACCCGGCCCCGTACCGGGCGCACAGCCAAGGAGGATGACACCGTAGCGTCCCCACGCTCGACTGGGAAAGAAAACAGCAAGCAAAGAAATCTGACGAGTGCGAGCGCAGTTTCAACTTCCAGCATTTTGAATGACAAGCTGCAAGCGTGAAGCGAAACACGTGACCGAAAATAATGCATGATGTCATCAGTGCACACGCGGACAATGCAAAAAGGTCAAAAGCGAGTGCTGCAAGAAACAGCACAAATAAATAATAGTTCGGATGGCGAAGAGCTAGAAAGGCAGATTCCTAATTATCGAAGAACAATACATATTGTAGAGTTCCAACGCGACTGCCGGGAGATGCTGGCACCCACCAGACGGGTGGTTGCTGCCCCTGTCAGAGAAATAGAACGGGAACTGAGGCAGAGGAGCCACGTTGCAAACGGTGAAATGCGCAAGGTAAGAATATTCAAGCGGTGTCAAATTACGATGTACTGAGTAATATATGGGTAGACAAAGACAGACACTAACAAATGGAGAACGTTCCAACAGAAGCCGTGAGTGAGAAGAGAGGTGAGAGAATGAGAGCCCTTTCCTGATCAGATCCGCAACATCCACATATTTACCAATAATCCACAGATTTTTATGTCATTGACAAAAGTAGAGCTTGACAAGATAGATAATGGAAATTTCCGACTAGTTTGTGCTGAAAAGATAGATGAGACCTTGGATGAATACTGTGAAAATAGGGGGTTGTTGACACGTCTTTGTATACATGAGAAATAAAAAAAGTAGATAGATAGACAAACATGAATGTTCAATGCCTATCATGTAAGAAAAAGCAACATATGAGGGGAATACAAGGAGATGTTACATCAACTGGTCAACCATATGTCAAGGGTAAATGCTCAGTATGTGGTCGATCGTGTTCACAATTTATCAAGAAATCGGAAATCAGAGAAGGTGGATTCCTGTCCGGGTTTGTTCAAGATGATAGATTTAGGGATAAAAAAAGATAGATACGAAATGGACTGATGACCTGGCTGCTGAGTTACACAAACCAAAGCATGTGAATTTCACAAGGAGACAAGTGACTGTGAGTGAGATTGATGAAATCTGGTCAGCCGATCTCGTGGACATGACAGCTTTTGTTAATACAATGATGAAATCAAATTTCTGCTTCTTTTTTACTCTCTTTCTCACTCCTGTGTGCAGCCACACCATATGTGCCCCCACCCCTAACACACCTCAGTCTCATGCACAGTCACATGCACACCCACATACACACGCACACAGCAACAACAAACAGCCTCTGCGGGGACAGCAGCAACAGCAAGCAAGTGTATTGTCAACTCACGGCGACAATAATAAACAGCTTTAAAAAAGCAACTCAAACTAGATCATCGAGATTAGTGCAGTCTGCAATCTGAGCACACCGCCAGCGGTGTGCTACGGAAATATCCAAACGACTCAACAAAATAACCATTCACTATGGCGGGCGGGTATGGGCACTACACTTGCAAAGCAAGAAGAAAAAGAATGCTGCAGCCGGAGCGCATGCTCCTAATATCTCGCATTTGCGAGCAGCAAATGTTACGTCATGCAAAAGAAAGACAAAAAAGAACTACATTTCTCGTTTCTTTCCTACGTCAGCCAACGAGAAATGAGGCATTTCTTTTTTATTCTCTTTCTCACTCCTGTGTGCACCCACACCATACGTGCCCCCACCCCTAACACACCTCAGTCACATGCGCAGTCACATGCACACCCACATACACACGCACACAGCAACAACAAACAGCCTCTGCGGGGACAGCAGCAACAGCAAGAGCAGCAAAGCATAGCTAATGGATGGCCAGTGCCCTTGACACTGAGAGCATTGCTGAGAGCGACTCGGGGCCTTGAAGTACATCCGCATGGATGTTTCGCTTCTCCAGCCGCCCTGACGTTGGATCAGTCTATCCGGGACTCCTGCTGCCGCGGCCACCGATGCTCCCCCAGAACGCAGGCTATGCAGCCCAAATGCGCTTGGGTTGAAGTTCGCTTGGCACAGCGCGTCCTGGATCAGCTCTCGGGCACGGCTGTAAGACATCTGGTCCCGGACAACTTGACTAGCGTTTCCTCGCCGAATACGGCCGAACAACTTCTGGTGGCCTTCGTAACCTCTAGACCGCAGTCGCTCTGTCAGAGCCACTGGGCATACTGCTCCATGCCATCTTGACAGCAGCACACAGTTTCCTTGGCGCAGTTGATCATTTTTTCTCACTTCGAGAAATAGTGCCATGTAATCTTCCTTGATTTCGATCTTGTCGACGTATATGTTTGACAAGTCGTTCCACCGCAAGAGCCCTGCGAAGCCAACAGTCATCAGAGTCGCTGTCTGCAAGTTCTGCAGTGACTCATTGCGCAAGAGCCTGGTAGCAACTTGGTTTAGCATCTGCTTCGTCATCGGCTTCTTCCGGTTCTTCGGCGCCGCCAGCAGCCGTTTGGCGGCCTGGACTAGGTTCCGAACATGTGCGTTGTCTGTGGGGTCCGGTAGGCCTCGCACCTTGTGCGACCAGGCCAACGCGCAAATAGCGGATGTTATTGGTGACGCTGTCCACGCCTCCTGGAGCAGCTTCACGACATACAAACATATGTGCCAAGACTCGGCTGGTACGCTCGGGATCTCTTGACTGCTAGCCCACTCTTGCCAGCGCTGAAATGTCGACAAATACCTGGTCACTGTTCCCGGTGCCCTACTCGCCAACATGACTTCTGGAATCTTCCTGGATAGGTTCACGAGCTCCTGGGTTGGCTCCGCTTGAACCACCCTCAGCTCTAGGCATGAACACAAGATCATAATGTGAGGCACCTGTCAACAGAGTCATCAGCATTAGCGTCGGCTTCAGCATCTGCAGCAGCTATCAGCCTCACTTGAAGAGCATTATACAACGGCATCAGAAGCAGCGTCTGCCAGCCCTGTGGGCTACAACATCGTCATCGGCATCACCAGCAGCAGCATCCGTCTGCCCTGCGGGTTATGACATTGTCAGCAGCATCTGCCTCCTGCCCTGCAGGCAATGGTGTTTCCTGAACACCAACATAGGACAATGCCTCGTGCACCGTGCACTCACATGTGCTCGCGCCACAAAACCACAGCAATCGTGTCAGTACGCAAATCAGCAACAGTTATTCTTCATGCACACTCTTAAAGCCAGCATTTCTGAATAATATTGCTTGCCCCCCAGCAAGTTGTAAGGGCAGGTACCTTCCAGAAATGTGCTTTCATCATGGGGTAGCACCAAAACTCCTTTTACAAATGGTTACCAGCTTTGCCTCCCATGTAATATTGGCCACCAATCCGCTGACACCCACTTAGGCACGACCAGTGTGCCATGGCCGCAGCACATTTTTAACATACTCAAAACCCTGGGTATTAGGTGGAACGGAGGTGTAAGCCACACCGTTTCCATTGACCAATCAACCGTAAAGGCATCGATCGCATAACATCCCGGATTCCACCACCTTGAACAGAAACGCTTTAAAGGGGAAGTTAAGGCAAAAATCAAAATTTCACCAGTTGTCGTCTTCGGGGTGCTGAGTCGAATGGTCTTGGTCCGAGAAAGCTGAGACGCTCCCTTCCTACTTGAATCCCAATCGAACTCACGCACTTCCACCGAAACTGGGTGACTGCGCCCTACAAGATGGGGATTTGTATGCAAAATGCCAATAAAAGCACCATTTCGTTCTTATAAAAGCACGGATGACCGCAATTGGCACATATGTTGTAGTCTTTTGGACGCTGCGTCGACTGGTTTCGGTCCGAAAAGGCTGCGATTCAGCGTTCGGCCCTTATTCCCAATCAAACGTGGTTGAACAAGCGGTCACGTGCTCCTGGGTGCCCAAATCACGTTGTCACCATGCCAGCAGGCGACAACTTTCACACCAAGGTTCAACTCGAGTTCAACTCGAGTGACAGGACTGCACCCAAAAAAGGTTAAGTTGTACCCTGCAGGCACTGTGACCAGGTGACTGGTGTACGCAGGAGCACGTGACCACTTGTTCAACCATGTTCGATTGGGAATAAGGGCCGAACGCTGCATCGCAGCCTTTCGGACCAAAACCAGTCGACGCAGCGTCCAAAAAACTACAACATATGTGCCAATTGCGGTCATCCGTGCTTTTATAAGAACGAAATGGCGCTTTTAGTGACATTTTGCATACAAATCCCCATCTAGTAGGGCGCAGTCACCCAGTTTCGGTGGAAGTGCGCGAGTTCGATTGGGATTCAAGTAGGAAGGGAGCGTCTCAGCTTTCTCGGACCAAGACCATTTGACTCAGCACCCCGAAGACTACAACTGGTGAAATTTTGATTTTTGCCTTAACTTCCCCTTTAACTGTTTCGTCCTCAGACTCGCAAAGCAATCTAGCGTATGGGGACCCCACAAACGCTCGATTTGTTCAAAAACAGCCGGGTTAAGCCGCCAATCATCTGTGTCAACTATTTTCGAATAGTAGTCCGCCAGTTCATGTTGTTCTCTTGGAACCCATTCGGCAATCAGGCGGATTCCGTGCTTCATGCACACCTGGAGGATTCGCATGGCCTCCCTTTGCAAATGCTCCCTTCTGCTGCCCACCTGGATAATGTGCACAGCTGCCTGGTTATCGCTTCTGTGAATGCAGATGCCTCCTTCTAGTTTGTGTGCTAATGATTCAAGCACCAACGCGATTGCTCTCAATTCTCTCCACGTGGAGCTTCTTCGGTCATTCAAAATCTCATTGGACCACTCTTCTCTGGCTACCTCGACTGCACTGCCGTCTACTAAAAATCCGCCCCAGCCAGAGTCGCTCGCATCGGACCAGGTCAGGACCGTTGCCTTTGGGCAGTTTTTCCAAAATGGTTGGCCGTGCCAGTCTTCAAAAACCGTGCTCCAAAATTCCAAGTTGCACCTTGCCGCATCCGGCCATTTCACTGGGGCTTACCAAGAACTCCTAGACAATATCATGCTGTAGAATGCCCTGGTACGCAAACGGCAATTTGGCCCGAGCGCAAGCGACATAGACAACAGGAAGCCGGCTAGCCTCGCCACTTCCCTCGCGAGTGGCGCTGCTAGACCGCTCAGCCGTGCTAGGCACTCTTTAAGCCTCGCCACTCTGCGCTCTGTCTCAAAAATTCGACCCTCTTTGAGGTCAATGCGCATGCCTAGCATTTCGACCGTTTGTGATGGCTCCCACTGGGATTTTTGTTCATTGGGCACAAACACAGCTCTCAAGAGGTCAGCCTTCATCTGTTTTGCCACCACCCTTGCCCCTTCGACAGTAGAGTGCCCACCAGACCCATCGTCCATGTAGAGCTGACATCTTATGCCCAACTCCCTCCAACGCCGCAGTAAAACACGTGTCACTTTTGAGAAAACATAAGGAGCCATGGAGAGGCCAAATGGTAACACGCAAAATACATAGGTTGTGTTAGTTCCCTCCGCATTAAACCACTTAAACGGGTTAAAACCCCAAGTACTTTTGATGCTACTGTGCAATTTCAATGTGGTGGTACCTGGTTTTCAGGTCCAAAGTAATCACATAGTCGCCCTTTTCGTAGACTCTTGCGACTGTTTTCAGGTCTTCCATTTTGAATTTAAATTTCGCCAGATAAGTATTGACGTACCTCAAATCCAAAATGAGTCTTAGCTTTTTTCCATTATGTACCACGCCTAAGGGGCTGCAAATCACTGCCTCCTCACTCTTGACCTCCTTTATGCACCCTCTTTCCATCAAGTCTCTAATTGAATCTGTGACAAAATCAAATTGACACTGAGCGCTACTGTGATTTTTTTACAGTTTTCGGCCCTGGTAGCTGCACGAACGGGAGTAGATACCCTTCACAAAATTTATGATCCTTAGCACAAATTCGGATGCCCCCATAGTTTCCCAAAATGGCTTGCACCTAGCTAAACTGCCCACCACCACCCCTTGCCCCTCTAGTTCCCCTTGGTCGTCAGATTCACACATGCCCGCCACGCACCCCTCGTCAACAACACTCAGCACCGAATACACTTCATCATCTATTACATCAGGGGGGGGGGGGAGTCCGTCCGCACAGCCCTCAGAGCTATTTCTGAGCGGCTGGCTTCTGGCAGAAATTGATGAAGTGGCCTGGCTCGCCGCAACGGAAGCAGACTTTGGGGCCAGGCTAGATGGGGTTTCTCCCCGGTTGCGTCCTAGGTGCCTCGCTGGGCCCAGAAGGTGACTGCTGTTGTGGTGGCTGCTCAGCCCCTCATGCGGCTGCTTTAGGGGTGACCACCCCGCCCCTGCCGAACCTGGATGGGATGCCCCCCCCCCCCCGAAAGGGCCGCTGCATGGCCACGGACTGCACGGCCGCATTCAGTCTCTTGCTCTTTTCGGCGGAGGTCACAATGCTGAGGATTCCCCCTCCCTCCACAAATTTGTTCGCCACCTCTACCCCATGGGTATCGGCGACGGCGAGCCTTTCTTGCCTGTCCTCTAGAATGTCCTCACCTTTCTTTAGGTTTTTCGTCGCGCTTCTCAGCCGGTCGGACTTCCGTGCCCTCCGCACTTTCTCCAGGCGCTCCTGGAGCCGGGCGTTTACTGCGTGCTGGTGCTCATACGCCACGTTCCTCCATTTACTGGGGCCCGTTGACGTAGCACGAGAGCGATGGCGATGACGGCGAGCCTTCTTGCCTGAACTTTATGATTTTTTGAATTTTTTGGACCTGGATCTCCGGCTCCTGGGGCTGGGTGACCGCGATGCACTGATGGCACTAGACGATGATCTAGATGATGACGACGACGACGAAGACGATGACGGAGAACGTCTCCGTCTGCGACCTCTGCCGCGTGGGGATTCCGGGGCCCTGGCCCTTTCGAGCTCGATTCGGGCCTCGAGCAGCCTGATACAAGTTGCCTGCTCCTCCAGGCATATTCGTCGTTCTGCCAGGAGGCTTCCTCCGCGCCGCGCAGGTCCAAGGTGTGAAAGTCAGCCTGACATTACAAGTAGAAATGGAGAAAGGAGATGACATAACAACCACAGACACACCGTACTTGAGGAGTGGACCAATGACAATCACAACATCTCATGAGATTGATGACGGTATTCGAACGGCACACTCACAAATGCATAGAAATATCGATAAGTGGATACAGAATGGATCAAACTGGCACATCAATCACGTCAACAGATTTTATGTTGATGTAGCAGCATATCAGCCAATGAGAGGTAAATCCTACATTGCCCTATCAAAATATGAATAAATAATAATAATACGAAGTAGTGGTTGCGACTTCGGCGATGATTTGTAGGAAAGGGTTTGCTCCCCACACTGGAGCTCGCGCTATTCCGCCGACTTTACTTGACACTTGACTGACTCACGACTGCCATCCAGAGCACACGAGAAGTCCATCGAACCTTCGACTCGGCAAACCTGCAAGAAAGCACCACTCCCTGCTCAATACACAGTGTTTCGGGGAATTCACCTCTCATCAGTTGAGCTTGAGTAGGCTGAGGAAGATTGTGCATGAGGAGCACCACTTATATAGTGCTCTCCAGGCACAAACATCACCAGGGATACAAACTTACAGAGGCGCTCCATTTCCAGCGCGACAAACACCTCGTGAACACCAGCCTCTGTAAGTTTGTATCCCTGGTGATATTTGTGCCTGGAGAGCACTATATAAGTGGTGCTCCTCATGCACAATCTTCCTCAGCCTACTCAAGCTCAACTGATGAGAGGTGAATTCCCCGAAACACTGTGTATTGAGCAGGGAGTGGTGCTTTCTTGCATGTTTGCCGAGTCGAAGGTTTGATGGACTTCTCGTGTGCTCTGGATGGAAGTCGTGAGTCAGTCAAGTGTCAAGTAAAGTCGGCGGAATAGCGCGAGCTCCAGTGTGGGGAGCAAACCCTTTCCTACAAATAATAATAATAATAATAATAATCTATGTTTGCCATGGAAGGGGCAGGAATCGATCAAAGTGTGTCGCGAAGTCAAGTCTATCGTCCGTCGTACTTATTATGCAGTACATTTTGTGCCAGTCTTCACAACAATGCGTGCGTTCACGGTGCGGAAGGACGTCCTACCAACCCTCCACCTTAGTCATGTTATCTACAACTTCGAATGCCGACATTGTGCTAGTCGGTATGTTGGTAGGACTGTTCAGCACCTGAACGCACGTATCAAACAACACACTCCACTTCACATCCTTCCACCCAGTGCGCAATCTGAGAGGCCCAAACGCGGGAGGCCTAGGAAAAACCCATCACCTACACGGCAGGATAGTTCCCTGCCGCTGTCTGCCGCTCCCCCTCTGACATCTGTCTTGGACGGGCTTGAGCTTTGCAGCTCTTTGGAGGTGCGTGCGGAACCGCCATTGGTGCAGCCCTCGGGTGTGCCTAAGTCTGTGCCTCTGGGTGCTTTGCATGGGGCTGTGCCTCGAGTGGTAACAGCACCTCTGCCTCCCCCTGACCCTCCTTCTTCGAGGTATGTGTTGGTGGAGAGCACCCGCGGCGGTCGATTTGTCCCACCGGAACTAGAGCTGGATTCAACAAAAAGACCAACAACCATGGCTGCAACAACAACACCAGCTTCACATCCAACAACAACACCAGGTTCACATCCAAAAACAACCACAATTAATCCACAAAACAAAGCAGCAAATGACAGACCACGGAGATCTACAGCAGATTACAACCGGACCTATGAATTCACGGTAAAAATACAAAGGAAACAATCGGAAAGGACGACGACTGACATGAAGGCAACGGCATTCACGGTTGGCGTGGGTGGTGAAGGTGAGACGCAGGACGATGCAAGTCAGGAGGAGAGTCGAACCGCTGTGGATGACGGAGCAGGTTCTGATTCGGACAGTGAGGGAGAAGGTGAGCTGAGTGAGGGTGAGAGTGAGTGTGAGGGTGTGCGCGTGAGTGGAGATTGTGTGCGTCCGTCTCGTAATAAGGCTTCAGTATACAATCATTTGGTTTCTAGTACTGACTGTTGTCGTACTTATTCTGATTCCTGTATTTTCTGTTTTGTGCCGTGCTCGTTATGGTTATCTTTTGCAGTTACAAGTTTTGGAAGCTGTTTGTCAGCGCATTCATAAGCCGAATTTGTGTGTCCAGAAAGATAGTGTTATTACCCTAAAATTGTTCAAATAATGTTCTTGTGTGTAGTGTGGCAACGTTGTTGCCACTTGTGCCTAAATGTGTTTTGTCACCTTCTTGTTTATTATTGTTATTATTATCATTCGTTCTCACTTTTTTGTTTTTGTTGCTGATACACACTTGTCACGCTTAGTTCTTACTTGTATACCCTTGTGTGCTGCACGCTTTTGTGAGAAATCGCACCTCGATATTCCAGTGCTGTCATTGTATCGTGTCACCCTACCTTGATTGCTATTATTATTTCCTTTGTTCTCATTTTGTTCTTTAGTACAATAATAATAATATTAATAATGATTTACCGAACGAACTCAAGAAAAAGAAGGCAATCATCAATGTCAAGAATAAGGATGATAAATGTCTGATGTGGGCACTGCTCTCAGCTCTGCATCCAGCAAAGAAGAATAGTGACAGGGTAACTCAGTATACAGACTATAGCAACAAACTTGATCTGTTCGGAATCGATTTTCGAGAAGCAAAACAACATAGCTATCAATATCTTTGGGTATGAGGATAACGTGAACTATCCACTACTGCTGACAAAGAAAAGAGGTGAGAAAGTGACCAATCTTCTACTATACCAAAAAAAATCAGACTCACTACTGTTGGATCAAAGATTTCAGCAGATTGTGCTACGATCAGTCGAAGCATAAAGCCAGGAAATTCTTCTGTACAAGATGTCTCCAACCACACAACACAGAGAAATCTCTGAGCAACCATCAGGAGTATTGTGATAATTTCACTGGATTATCAACACATATGGTACTACCAGAACCCGATGACGATGGAAATCAACCAACACTGAAGTTTATCACTCATCACAAAATGCTACAATGTCCCTATCTGTTTTTACATAGCTGGAGAGCGGACGCAGTTTTTGGAGCTCCATAGTTTATTTAGCATAATAGAGAGGTTCTGCTATACGTGAAACGTAGAGAAATCACGTAGAGAGCAGGTGTCTGGGTTAGAGTCTACGGCTTCGCGTGTTTTGGCTCCAGATTTCTACGCGGAGATGGGGTTCTCTACGTTGTGGCACACGCAGAAAAAATGCGTACGGATTTGCTGGGTATCGATCAACTGCATGCAGAAAACGGCCAAATATGGAAGGGGAAATTCCCAGTACACATTCCACGTGACTTCTCTAGGTGAAACGTAGAGCAGAACAGCATTTCTTTACGTTACGGGAACACGAAGAAAGTTCGCCTGATTCTTTGCGTCGCGTTCCCAACACGTAGAGCAGAACCTCCCTAATAGTCCGCTCCCAGCCCGTATGGCTGTGGATGCACAGGTAGTACACTAGATCACTTAGAGTGCTGATTCACTACAACCGCCAGGCGCCATGGCCGGAAACGGAGCTGATACGGAGCCCTGGCGACAGCTCTCGTCTTCGACACTGAAGAAGAACACTGTTGTATTCCCCTCGCAAGCCCAGGTAAGCGTGGGGGCCTACATAAAGCTCCTAGAAGAGCAAGGCATCACCGGCATCATTTCGATGCAGACAACAAGCAGGGGTCAATGTAGACTTACCATTGAGTCATATGAAAAAGCCAAATTGTTGGTGCTCAATGGCTTCGATTGCAAGGGCGAACGGGTTTCACCACGCTTCGTTTCCGCACCAACAACACAGTTACACATCCATGATGCTCCAATCTGGATCTCAGACGGTGTCCTAAAAGCTGCGCTCTCATCGTACGGAAAGCTTATCGGTGAGATACGACACGGCAAAATCAAACTTTCAAACGGCACCCAAACAGCAACTGGTGCACGGTGTGCGATTCGCCTCGTTCGAACTGAAACCAGGCAGTTCGATCCCGTAGTACCTGCGTACGACAGAAGGCTCCCACGAGCTCCGCATCATCTACGACGGCCAGGCAGGCATGTGCAGGCTATGTGGCCAGATAGGTCACATCGCGCGTACCTGCCAATTAAAACCGTTGCAGTGCACACACCTCCGCGCATGCCGGCAGAGAAGGCAGCAGCACTGGCAGCACAGAGCGGAACAGCGGAGCTGAAGCTGACTCTCATGCTCACCGTACCGATTCTGCACCAAAAGCGGCCCAGAGTTCGACCCACGCCAGCGCAGTATCCAAAACGGCCTCCGACGGTGCCAACAGAACGCCGAAAGCAGACCTGCTCCCCAGCTCGCACCCAAACGACCCAGTCCACGACCAGTACGACATTACATCGCCCACGTCGGCAACAAGCACGACCGTGCACCTCGGAACGCCGCCAAGCAGCACAGGTACAGCTACAGGTACGACAACATCCAACTCACCGCACACTGACAAAACTACTCCTACCACCACAACATGCAATCACCCAGATTTGGGGCGTGCTGAAGACCTCCTCTCCTCACTGGTGACTAACACAGACACGTCTAAACAGCCAGTAAGGGCGCGCTCACACTGCGACCAAAACCAACGTCCATGCGGCCATGCGGCCAAGTTGCATGGCAACGGCATGAACTTGACCAAAACGTCGCGGCCACGTTTCAAATCGTGACCGCGATCTCGAGAGGGGGTGCCACGACTTGGCGGCAACATGATCGTAGACGTGAAGCGTATTTGTGTACAAAGGCTTTCGACTATCGAGGGGGCTTCCCCACTTTCCATCATAACAAATCTGCAAAAGAAGTGATGAGCAATAGGTGAGCAAAGAAAGAGATAAAGACATACAGGTCTGCGTGTGAAAATCGTACCCACACTATACGGTATGCCCAACTCGGCATTTGTCCGGCTGTCGAGCGGGAGGATTGCAAGTTGCGGCTTCTCGTACACCGCATTCTTCACGGCAATGTCAGTTTGCTGCTCAAATCACTCCTGGAATAGAGTTCACTACCCCGTGCCACAAGAGGTCAGGATGCCTGCAATCTGCCCCTTCCCAAAATCCGCAGTACTTCCGGATCTCACAGACCAGTTTTTGCTGCTGCGAAGATGTGGAATCTTTTGCCCTAATCCTTAAAGTCATGCCCTGCCACATGGCGATTCAAGCGTTTATTTTAAAGTTTACTTTCATGGCTAATGCTAGGATGTTCCCTCTCCCGAGAGTTCTCCATACTCACTGTTTTCTTTACTCCACCTATCCAGGTTATCTTAGATTTATCCGTTTGGGGATGATTATCCTTGGATTTGCAATGCATTAAAATAAACAAACACAGAATAGATGTACTTCGGAATCTCACAGCCTAGCATTCCCCTCTAGTTTTCCTGACCTAGCACATCTAAACTCTCACGTCCATTGAAAGTCTACTTTCATGACCAATGTTAGGATGATCTAAGGAGAGATTCCTAGACTCACTGTTTTCTTCACTCCCTATAATCCAGGATAACTAATCTTGTTCTTAATCTTTTCTCCCTTTCCATCGTCATCATAACATTGGGCATGATTGCCCGTTTGACTTGCGATGTAAAATAAAAGCAATACAAAATACAATCTGATTGTAAGCGTGCAGAACTGAGATAGTGAATGATAAAAAGTGTACCAGAGATAAGCTTCTAAAGAGAACGCAATACGATGTGTTGCTACATATTCAGCCAAGTTCCGCTGCAGTGAAATCAATGCTCGTAGAACTGTTCGTGCAGTTCTTGCTTAAATTCACCTTTAAAACTGGTCAAAGAGTAGATTTTAGGGGCAGACAATCTCAATAATAATAATTATGATGCATTATGAAAGCCATGAGTGTTTGTAAGCGAGGTAAAGTTGAACATCGATTATACGCACATCGACTATCTGACCATTCGATTATCCGTAACAGTTTTTTTTGGGCGCATGTGCCGTAGAGTATGCACTGTGCATGTAGTGAGCCGATCAAAAAATACGAAAATTTTGAAAAATAAAAAGTAAAAAGGTCGTGCGGCTAGTAATAGCCACTGAAAGTGTGTGAGTGACAGTTTTTTTTCTTATCCAGAACATTTGCCTTATCTGAACACCGCCTAACAGTTGTCTGCCCAGAGGTGGTCGGATAATCGATGTTCAACTGTACCACTAATTGCTCGGCTTTTCTTTAGCTTTTGATTCCTTAGGGAAACAGATGACTAAAGGCGAAACAAATGTACATTGAAGAGGCATTGTCCAATTGGAAGTATGGAAAGAGAAGAAACAGGTATCACCACAAACTATGGCAACTTGTTTGATGTTCAGGTGCATATGTTTCCAGAATATAATATTATTATCCTTTTCCGGTCATTGGTTAAAATTACGGGACTGAAGCCATCAAGTGACTAAACATTTAAATATTCAACAGTATGATATAAACGATGTACTGGAACTTCCAAAAGTAAGCTAAAGGCTAATGATCAATGGAACACAATTCCTTGAACAATTGACTACGGAACTAATGAACTAGGAGGTTTACATTCACACCCATATTGTGTGTTGTTCATTTTTGAGAAGAATATTTCCGTGTATTGCCTTATCTTTCTTTGCAGGAGTCTAGGAGAAAACAAAATTACCTCTTTACCTGCCGGATTATTCAATAGCCTTACACAACTATCATATCTGTAAGTTGAGAAGAAACCAGAGAATGTAGTTTAAAATGTGGGCTTCACGGAGAATTTCAACGTATTAGGAAGTTAGAGGCCACATGCCACGTACTGCTCTTTTCTCTCCGAAACTCAACACTTGCAAGCCAGATATGAAAAAAGAAAACAATCATCAGTCACACCACCGGGACTCGAATCAGGGACCTTGCTATTCGCGAGCAATGCTCTAACCAACTGTAATAATAACAAAAGATGAAAATGAGAGCAGTACTACACAGCAGAGCACCTACTGGTTGTGGAGCGAGGAACGCATTGCGTCCCTGCGTGAAGCTCTTGCTACCTGCAATCTGCAGTACGATCCACATCCCACTGACCCTCAGCCAGTAACCTCATTCTGGAACTTCTGGAGAGACCAGATACTGAAACTAGCCGTGCACCACTGCCAAGTGACCAGAAGCAAGTCCCGCAAAAATACTACGCCCACTCGTCCCTACATGATGAAGGATCTCCTCAGCCAGATCAAAACAAAGCACAAACAGTTCCGCACGTACAAGGTGACCCAACTAGACTCAGATTGGAAACTGTACACAGCCCAGCGTTACCGAGCAACCGCTCTTTTGCGACAGGCGAAGTCCGATTTTGTCCAGCAAACAACGCCAGCGGGTACAAACCTCCACCGTCTACTGAAGCACCTGAAGAAATCGCCTAAGCAAACAATTCCCACACTATCGACAGCCAACTCCACTGCAGCCGCGGCTATGGAGAAGGCAACAGCTCTAAACAAGTTCTTTATCTCCCAAAGCCAACAGTCCATCGACAAGACCGCCTGTACTACACCAGACATCAACACTACCCCTAACATCAGTCATACTCTAAATACAATCGCAGCAACAGTGAAAGAGGTCGAGAAGCTTCTAAGCAGTCTAGACACTGGCAAGAGCCCAGGCTTTGACAACATCCCAACTCGGCTCCTGAAAGAAACTGCAAAGGAAATCTCCCCATCTCTCACTAGTCTCTACAATCTGTCCTTCAGAACCGGAGATATACCACAGGATTGGAAAGACGCAATTATTACACCTATCCCCTAGTCGGGAAACACCTCCCATCCTACCAACTACCGACCCATCTCCCTGCTCAGTATAATATCAAAAACACAAGAAAAAATAGTCCACTCTTGTCTGTACAATCGCATAGCACCGCACTTACCCTCCAACCAATCCGGCTTCAGTAAACAAGACGGGACCGAACTGCAACTCGCACGGATCATTCACCAGATATCCATAGCTAGGGATGCGGGGGAGCATGTTGTTACGTGTTTCTTCGATCTTAGTAAAGCCTTTGATCATGTATGGCATCAAGGCTTGCTGAAAAAGCTGAGCCACTACGGTGTCGACGGCAAGGCTCACAAGTGGCTCGAAGCCTACTTGACAGGACGCAGACAGCGGGTGCAGGTTGAAGGCACAACATCCGCCTTCATACCAATACCAGTGGGAGTGCCCCAGGGCTCCGTCCTGGTACCACTTCTGTTCCTGGCGTACACCATTGACCTGCCCACTGCCTGTGAAAATGCTACAACCTCGTGTAGCCAGTTCGCGGACGACACCGCACTAGTTGCCATTGCAGGCAGCTATATTGAGTTTGAGGCTGCGCTACAAAGAAGCGTCGATGCCGCAGCAGACCGGCTAGAGCGCTAGCACCTGCTAGTCAATAAAACGAAAACCGTCATCCTCCCGTTCTACCATGCTGACCGACCCCCACCAGGACTACCTGAAATAAAACTTGGGCAAACCCTACTAGAAACAGTAACACAACATTGTCACCTCGGCATCATCTTTCAGCACGACCTAAGATGGTCAGCCCACCTTTACTTTGTGCTGAAGAAAGCCGTAAATATTTTAATACTTGGTCCACGCCAGCAATATTGTCGTTTATCTTTCGGCAATTTGTTACTTAGACTTTGGACATCAACGCTTGCACTTGAAGTGATAAAACTTGGTATGTTAGAAGGTAAGGTATAGAATGACAACTAGCTATGATAACCGCAATCAATAAAACTAGCTGAACCGACATTTTTGTACTTTATTCATGCAATGTAAAAACGGTGGAGACGATGTGCAATAAAACGATGAAAATATGACGAAATGGTGTAGGGAAAAACTATGGATTCAAACAAGTTTTCGTACAACACTCATCAGGAATCGTCGTTGTACTAAAGGACACTGAAACTAAAATTGAAATATTATAGAAAATCTAAGTTAGAGAAATAACACTAAGAGCAACAGCAGTGAAATTTACAAGTGTGAATTTTAACAATCAAAGCGAGAAATGAACAAAGGAGAAAGGAAGAAAAGACTACGTGATAACACATAACAGCAGTACATTACACCTACAACATTAACAGCCAAGCTTGGCCGCACTAAACACGACACGTTACTTGAACAATTTAAACCCAATTATAATTATATCTTTCTGTACACACAAATTAGGCTTAAATTTTATTGATTCCGGTTATCAAATTATTGTCTCCTCGCCGTGTGTTTAAACTAGCTATGAGGAATTTATTGTCCAAGGAAGGGTTCATACTTTTTTTCGCTTCTTTCGGCGCTGGTGACAAATATGTTTGGTAGGGATCGACTCTCTTGCTTTTGCAAGCTCATCTCTCATCCTTTCCGCTGCCTGGCTATTTTCTAAAGAGAAGTCGATCGTGACGGTCGCTGCTCTATAGGACTTCGCGTGGGCAGCACGACAGCCTGTTCAAATCAGACGCCGTTCTTTGCAAGATTTTAATTTGAACGACGACGACGCGTACAGTACTTGAAAATCTCCACGATGCGCTGGATACTACGAGTGTTGAGCTGGAGGTGAGGGCGCTGCGATCTCAGCTTCACGAGTGATCCCTGAAGCGAGCAATCTTGGCCGGTCAGCAAAATAGACCCTCTCCCATACTTGTAAAATTCAAAGTGATGTAAATCACTTTCCAACTGCTTAACCAACAATCTCACCTTCTCATAAATTTATCTCTTATTGGTGATGGTGCCATCGTGAGAATAAAGAATTCAAACGGAGCTACAGTATGACTCTTATACACAGTGATGGTAAATCTATCCTTCTTTGATCAATTCACATCTGTCTTTAAGAGAGCATGTCTGAGAATACCAAAGTATGTGTGCAAGTGGATCTCTCCGATTTCGCTCAAAATTTGCAGGTAGGTTCCCTTTGGGGTGTGGATCGATTATGCAAAGCCCTTGAAAATGTTTCTGAAGGGAACCTTGAAATTTGCATATCCCTCAAAAATGGCCGAAATATCACATTATTTATGGGTCTAGAAACGAGTCACGCCGCAGCGTATACGAACAAGCTATGAACAAAACTCCATCAAGCCAACATTGCCTCACCTTAGAAGAGTTCCTGGAGCAGTACCGCTTAGCCACGCCAGCATCCCAGAAGACGAGGTCCATCACCCCCTGACGCCACAAATGATCGTCTTGAAAATAGCCAATTTACAAGCGCTGGCAAAACAGCCAGCTACGTTCTCAATTGGCCAAAACTATACACCGGCAGATAGTAAAACACCTCTTCTAGCGCTGAGGACATGTCCCCCATCTTCCTTTTGGGGTTTTCTTGAAATAAACTTTTTTGAATTTTTCCACTCGACCATGCTGAAATACGGCCAAAGTCATACCTGCGCAGGAAAGCTCGCTACTCCGCGACGTCTCCTCAGCAATTTCTACTCCAACACTACTCCCAAGGCCGCAGAACAAAGTGTAGTGTTGACTCTGACAAGGAAAAGCAGCGGTGATCACTTGTCACTCCAAACGACAAGCTTCTCCTTGCGCCACCAATAATTTTTTGTGCGACTGTTGATGCAAAAGTGACTGAAGGCCTGAGCGCAGTTTTTGAATTTTATTGCAAGATGCACGGTGAGATCGCGTGCTGGCAACTCACACCAATCCCAGTGGATATAGTTTGATGTGCTCCCCAGGATATAAAGCGAATGGCCGAGGGCCCTCTTGATTGGTGTGAGTGGCCAGTATGATTCAAGTTTCGGAGAGAAAAGAGCAGTACATGGCATATTGCCTCTAATTTCTTAATAGAGAATGTAGTTTAACCCTTTACTGTTTTAGGTATTTGTACAGCAAAATACGACCGTCATTGTTCATGCAGTACCTTTTTTTATTTTTCACTTTTATTATGTACAATCAAAGGCGCAGATGCAGCGCCTAAACAGTGGGAGGTGAGTAGATCAGACCCACCACCGAGTGGTCAAAGACCGAAATCCTATTAGCTGAAAACGAACACAGATTTCTCTATTTAGCACTAATAATTATTTGGATTTATTGCCGATCGGGCAAACTGTTGCAATATGCAATCAATCACATCCTTGCACTGGAGTGGCTCCCTCAGGTAAGTGGATACCAGGTTCGTTTTCTAGGTAGAATGCAGGAGTGTTACCAGTCACAGCGGTGTCAGCATTGTCCCAAGTATTGCAAATATCGACTAGTGCAGACAGCACCGCTGGCTGTACATAGTACCTGTGCACCACGACCTCTACCGTGATGACGGCCTATTCCACGGCCGAATCCTCTCTCTCTCTCTGCCACGTCCCCTTCAACCATTAGTGGTACTCATCTCAACGACACTGTCGTCGTCTGTGACATCCGTGTCACTCTCACTGGCGCTGCTTTCACTCGCCATGTCATCGTCGCAGTCGTCAGAATAAATATTTTCAACAGGATTGTCTGGCTCCACAAACTTATCTTCGCTGGATGAGGCAGCGACAGAGTCGTCAGGAAGGATCTCCAGAAGGGTAAGAGGTTGCTCCGCGTCCATGGCTTGCGCAGCAGGGCAGACAGTCGTGAGGCCAGCTCAAGCAAAAGTCGAAAACCTCTGCAGGCAATACCAAAAGTCGCAGGGTACGCCCTTTCCCTAAAGCGCATTTTTCAAGTCGCGATTTCCGCGATTTTTTATATTGCATCACACAAAATATTGTCGGCACCCTCTGCGCGTACATCTTGGATACCAGTAGGGAAAATCCCAGCTCTCTGCGGTGAACCAGTCCAGCGCTGTGCGCATAGAAGTCATCGACCGCGAGCGGTCGAAATTTGTACGTACAAATGGTAGAGGGTTAACCTTTTTCATCCTGACCCATAAAGGAATTGTACAATCATTACGAAACTTATACAATCATTTTGGTTGTTTACCCTACGTGTCAAATATATATTTAAATTTGGACCAAGGATACCTGGGTTAGAGGTATGTTCCCATATAGGAACAACGGGATCACGGGTGTATAAAAATACCCAATTTGGACGATGCTATTGCGAGTAAAAGTTTAACCTGAATTCCAGGCTGTGTATGTTTTCCTGCCTGATATTGCCTGTCTTGCTGTACAATTGTGCGCTTTGGACCTTATCGCAAACATTCACCGACGTCGTCAATGTGTGGCACAGGAAGAAACTACGTACCATCGTTGGTATCACGTACCCACAACGAATCTTGAACACAGCGCTGTGCGCCACAACCGAGCAGACCCCACTATCCCAAGTCTGCAGGCAACGAAGACTGCTGTGGTTCGGCCATATAGTGAGGGAAGGCGAAGAATCGTCCTCTTTCCAAGCGAGCGGCGGGAGTCATATGGCATGGTCCGTGACGAGTTGACATTTTGACCTAATTTCTTGTTTTCGGGACTTCTTTTCAATTTTTTCCTCGAATGGAGCGGAATCAAGTTCACAATACCAGTGTTATGTCGCTTTGACACCATGTACCCTCAGCTGTCATGATTCCGGTATTCATCCATTTCCAGTTTTATTTGTTGAAGTAAATAGTTGACATGGCGTGTGTTTTAGGACTGTCTTATTACATGTATATTCCTTTTGACTATTCTGCTGTTGCATGCGTGTGTTCATCTCACTGGTCTCGCTCGTTCCTCATTTCTTTTGTACAGTTGGCTTATGCAAATATTAGCCAAGCTTGCTTGGTGATGCTTGCTTGGTGATGTCAGCGTAAACAAGCGTATAACGATAATATACATCCATGCAAATTGTTAGAGTGATGAATAAAAAGTACTTCAAGTCCCACGCTCTGTTACATCACAACCTGTATGCGCCACATCTAACACCATACTTCTACACTAAGAGTTAGAACCATATTCGTCAACATGTACTCTTCTTATCTATGAGCTATGCTTTCACCTCATGCCGCCGCTCTTGCTGATTGGAAGCTGTGTTGCGTTGTGATCCTATATAGTTCACTGTGTGTGCGTGTGTGTGTAGCACGACATAGCATCACAAATATTATGTATGTAAAGTTCAACTCGGATAGTGAGCCAAATAAATTATTGTGAAAAAGGGGAAGGACAATATGTTACGAGTTATGACTAACAGCCCACCAACTTTACCAGATCTTATACAGTCATCGAGGGCGACAAAATGGCACACAACTGACAAGGAGTACTGAAACATTAGGCGACCTGACACCTAGCTCCAACCATTCTCCAAGGCTAAGGTTTGGAGAGGTCCAAGTGGGGAAGGAAAGCGCAACGAAGAAGAGCACGAGCTACACATTACGGCAACAAAGAACGCCGAAAATGACTGGATGATGACGAAACGAGTAAGACTATTGGACATACCAACCTTGCTACACCTGGACGACGCAAGGCAACAGATCACCCAACTTGGGAGGTTCAAGCTTATGTAATAAATATAGAACGGGGCAGCTAAGCGGAGACGAATTGTGACAAACCGAAAGGTCAACAGCCTACTGAACTCCACTATCATGTATGATGGACTAGTTATGTACAATAACAAGTACTTCCACACGACTTACTAGTTTTGTCATCATCCAATAACTTTCGGCATTCTTTGCTGCCGTGATGCATGGCTCGTGCTCTTCTTCGTTGTGCTTCCCTTCCTCTCTTGGACCTTTCTGAACCTGAGCCTCCCAAGTTGGAAGGAAGTTGGTTTGTGCCTTGGAGAAGTGTTGGAGCAAGGTGTCAGGTCGCCGGATGTCTCAGTACTCCTTGTCAGTTTTGCGCCATTTTGTCGCACTCGTTGACTGTGTAATATCTGGTTACGTTGGTGGACAGTTAGCCATAACTCGTAACATTTTGGCCTTCTCCTTTTTCACAATATGTATGTAACTACTTTTTTGCAAGCTAGCATACCATTTCATAGCTGATGAGGGCAATTTTGCAGAAAAATTGTAATAATTGATTGATATACGAGTTCGATATTGTTCTAGAGAGAATGGGAAAGAGCAGGTCTGCTCTAAAAACCTCTTTCTATAAATGAAACAGCAGGAAGCCTCACCAGAGTCACGACTGCTACTAAATTTATGTGTAGAAATAGCAAAATGGGCCAAAAAAAAGGGCCGAGGAACTTCTGTAAATGATATGCTATAATGTTCAGCAGTTACTTGACAATCAGATATTGCGATAACATTGCATGCCACTGAACGACGGTACTGACGTTCTATATTTAACTGCCATTCAGCTCTAGCCCGTATTGGATGTGCACTTCCAACTTGAAAGGTTCTAACTTATAGTAATAATATACGAGGGGAAGCTGCATAACCTTATTTCCCATTTTCTCTTTAGTGCTCCCGTTAATTTTTTCTAGTTTCGTATTTTTTCTGTTCGGCGCGCATGAGCAGTGCTGAAACCGAGACCCCTGGTCGGTTTAGCTCCTTTTGCCCCGCCTCCAGTGCTTCTGCTGCCATCGCTATGTGCATATCTCTGTGTTTTTGCCAGCGTTTGCACCATGATGGTTTGTGATTACCTTGTAGAAAGAAAAAAGTGCTTATTTTAAGGGGATTGCATTGTATGTCGTCTTCTTTACTTGCAGGGATTTTCGCAAAAATAACATCACCTCTTTACCCCCCGGAATTTTCAGTCAAAATATGAAATTACGTACTCTGTAAGTTTAGTAGAGGATAGAGAATTGAATGAATAGATCCATGCGAATTGTTAGAGTGATGAACGAGAGAGCTTGAAAGCTCAGAGCCCTTACTACGCTTTTTTTGCCTGGGTCATTATGCATGTTATTCGAACTAATGGAAAACTTTAGCAATACTATTATTGACTCCTTGTATTGCAAAAAGCATAGCGAGGGCCCCCAGACTTCAAACTCTCTCGTACTAAGCTATGACATTTAATTTTTTTTCCATCCTTTTCTTCAATGCATAACCTGGGTTTGAACTTGCACTATCGCTCTGCGCTGCATGCATTCCCTTGATACATTGTACAACTAACGTACGCCTCCAATGCATTTTTCCCGTCGCCGACATAGCAACTGCAGAATCAAAACTCCCTGGTCCGTAGAGTTTCAGGCGCTGAGTCGAATGGTGAAGGTCCCACATCGATCCGACCAAGCGTTCTTGAGATATATCAGTTTGAAATAGCACTTTTCGGGTCCGTGCCGTGACTTCATTGAGACTCGGTGATCCTTTGGCCAGCTCCAGAAACACTGGGATTTCGCATCTTCTTTCTGTTTGACCATGAAAGAAGAGGGTATTCGCTGTCACCATGGTCTCTTGCTGTGTTGTTGGTTGCTATAATCTTACTGGCAACCCCCTGGGATAAACCTGCACCAATTTCCGAAGGATTGTGCTTGGCACAGGCTGAGCAGTGCACCATAGCAGCTATCAAGCGACATAAATATATGCTTGACAATTTCGGGACTACAGTGTAAATCCTTTGGGTGTTCCAGCCATTTGGCAGAGGAGAATTTTCAGGAGGAATTTTATGCACCCATCCGATGCGGACGCTGGTGGATGAAACTGTGGTGTATCCTTTTTCGCATGCCATGCTGTGAAGTGTCAGCCGGAAAGCGGAGGTGAGTGCAATAATTATTTCAAAAACACTAGCTATGTACTAGTAGTCCTTTCTTTTGCAAAGCATTTGTAGAATTGTTTTGGACTACCTAACTACGAAATGTGAAGCTTTCCGAAACCATCCTGTTGACAGGTGGACGGCAGTAGATCTACTGTTTCCCTAGGTTATACTGCGTGCGATCGATGAACCTGTCTGCGATTGCTGTTCTTGATTTTCACAGGAAGAAAAGCAACAGTGGCTGTACCATTTGTCTCTGAGACTCACTGTTGAGCTACGACCACTGCCATCAACCAAAGGAAGGACTGTTTGCGGCGCCAGCGCCTCTAGCTGACGTGTGTTTTCATGTATGAACAGACAGTATGTACTGCTGATAAGCTACATCAAGCAATGACCTGCAGTTCAAGGAGGGAAGACAGTCCATCCTCCCTGGCGCCCATAACAGCAGGTGTGCCCCAAGGCAGTATCCTTGGCCCGACACTTTTCACTTGTATGTGTCTGACGTGGATCAGTGCCTGTCTCCTGACACACGACTAAGTTCATTTGCAGACGACACAACCCTCTACAGCCTCATCCGCACGCAGGAAAATATGAATCACATGACTGCCGCCTTGCAATCCAGCCTCAAGCATCTTGAAGAGTGGGGAGAACGCTGGCGCATCAGATTTGAGCCCTCTAAATCGCAACAGCTGCTGATGACTACGAAAGCCACACACCCCTGCTGTCCCTGACATCAAGTTTGGAGGTATCGCGGTTCCGCAAGCCAACACCATCAAGCTTCTTGGAGTGACATTTGACGCCAAGCTGTCATTCCGGGATCACTTGCACTCGATTGCAACACGTGGCTGCCAGAGACTGGGTGTTCTCCGTGGGGCTTGCCGTTTTAGATTATCATGGCCGGCTTTGTGCGTACAAGGGATTTGTGCGACCTATCCTTGAGTATGCTCCCCTTGTGTGGATGAGAGCATACAAATAAAATGGCCCAGCTGGATAAGGTTCAGCAACGTGCCCTGCATTTCCGGGGACCTGGAACCATCCTCCAAAGTCTTCAGCTCCGCCGGATGGTGGCAGCTCTGTCATATTTGTACAAGCTGCACTACATTCCTTGGCCTACCCAGGTAAATTCCATGCTGCCACCAACCAAGCTCCCTGCCGTAGCTAGCATGTGCACACGGCAAAACGTCAGATGCACCATGGCTTCCAACTGAAGTGAACACCACCTCGCGCAGCCCCTGACTACCTCCTGTGATCCTTCCCCTTCTCTCGCCATTACACCCTGGAACAACCTGCCTGCGGCCCTCCTGCTTCACGAACCTCATTCAAGGCGCCTCCAAACCTTCAAGGTGTTGACAACGTATATAAGGATCTAATCCGAAAGAAATGGCTGTGGTCCCCACAGTACCTGTGATGATGAGATTGAGACCCATTTGCCTTTCTAGTGCTACCTCCGACAAGCGAAACTTGGCGCGTTTTTTAAACTTTAACCCTTTGGAGTCCGTAACTTTTTTGCTTCCGCATAATTTGTGGCAGTCACGAAAATGCGCACTCCATTTCCACCATAACTTTGGTTCTACTTCACCGATTTTGAAGATCTTGGGCTCGTTGGAAAGCTCTTGATGAGAGAAATACAATGCACCCAAACTTGCCAAGAGCACTTTTCATTGTCCGCCACAACGCGCCCCAAACGCGAGTCAAGCTCCAGATCTGAGACGAAATCGGTCTCCTGTAGCCATTTCACTGAATCTGGCTCGGAACTGTTCAATTATTTTCGAGTAGAAGCTTACCTTGCCGTGACTTCGCGCCGCGCCGGTCCTGGCACGTGCCGCCTGTCATGAAGCTGGGAAAATCCCTTTTTTCACGCACTGCTGACTCGCAGCACGCAGCGCAGAAAATTCGAAATGTTTGATCGCTCGCCGCTCACTCAAACTTCATCGGAGAGACTTCGGATTTGTTCGAGGCGATAGCTGAGAGTTTTCTCTACCATCTAGACCCTTCGATTGTTGAATTTGGTCAAGATTTGGCCGAGAACCGAAAGTTTGACTGCGCCCACATGCATACAAAATGCCCATGGTTCGAAATCGAACCATGGACTCCAAAGGGTTAAATAACTCGAAATAACTCAGGCTTTGCAATTAAATGTAATGATTGACTCACCAAAATTCAGCTTTGTATTGCTCAGCAAGGACATTAGAGAAATCAGTTAGGCTGAATCACTCTCCTCTGATTCAGAGATCCCAGTTTCTTCAGAGTGGAGTTGTCCGTGTTTTTAGGCGAAAGTGCGACTAGAGCGGATTCCGTTGCAACAAGTACCTCTGTTGTGATCGCTCTGGAAATCTCGACATCGCTCCTGTGTGCTGTGCTTGAGCCACGGGTCGAGGGTCCTTTTTTCCACCGCCACTATCCAGGTTGATGTGGTAAGAATTATGCAACACCTCCACATGCACCTGGACTCCAACCTTTTGGCTGGTATTCTCGCCAACTGTCCGAAATTGCACGCATCGATTCCTGGCGATTTTCCTTAGCCACGAGAGATGCATCGCTTTGAAGGCTATTGAAAGACGCTAGGATTGTTTGGCATGGATGTATGGACTTTGTGCTGGCTGAGTAACCAAGTGGAGATAAAGAGAGAGAACTCCTTGGTTTTGCATTGAAACGCTAAATCACGACGATTCTCCTTCGCAAAATGGATGCGGGCACTGTTGTGCTGGTACACCAGAGACTGGCCTGCTACTGACTAAGACTGAGCAATGTGTCACTCACCAGCTTGTCGCTTGGCTTCCTGCACCCAGTTGCATAGAACTACAAGTCGTACCTCACAGCCTTGTGAAGTTGTGGTACCAACAAAAAATATTTAAAAAACAGCCAAGTTTCGCTTGTCGGAGGTAGGAGTACTTTGCTTGTCACGATCCTTTTTCTTTTTCCTTTTCCCTTCCGGTTTAGTTATTACATGTATTTATATTATTTGGTGCCATATTAGCGCCCCTTTCTCGCACCAAATTATCATTTTTGCTACTTGACCATGCAACACCCCTTTTTTCGATGCCAGGCTGCAATGCTAACACTGAGACCTCTGGTCGGTCGAGTTGCTCCCTGTACTGTGGCACGTCGTCCCTACATCCCCTGTGTATTGTTTTGTGTTTGTCTCCACACATATGTACATGTCTCTTTGTAGGGCTGTGTTCCCAGTAAAAAAAAAGAAACGAAAAAAGCATGAACTGAAAGTATCAGCTGTGAAGGGCGTTGGCGGACAATACGGTCAAAGCACGATTCCAGGACGAAAAGGAAAAATCCACGCAACTTGTGTGGCTCAAAGGTGCGAAGATCAATAAAAGGGGAAGCCATGCGAACAAGAATCATGCAGAACCAAACGCCTCAGTAAAACAGCACTGTACTCCAACTATGACAATTTAGATGGTCAATAAGCCGCGGTAGCAAACAGCAGTTTCACATGACAAACGTTTCGCCGTATAGATAAGGATGGCTTATCAGGTATGCAAGATTGGACTCGGATGAGGAGATAAGGATAAATTTATAGAAAAGAAAAAGGACCAAAGAACTAAATGCTCCTTGGTCCTTTTTTTAAATATATTTATCCTTGGCTCTCCATCCGAGCCCATTCCGCACAGAACTGATTGTAATTTGTAACCAGTGTTAATCGAGCTCCAGCATCCCAGCATCCCTTCCTTTCATAGGTGCCGCTTTGCTTGACATTCTTCCCTCATCTATGAACTTTTAAAAGCAGTGTGCACGCAATAACCCCCCCCCCCCCCCCCACACACACACACACCTATTCATCATACACTTCACTACATTAAATTTTAATCTCTATGTGCACTGCTTACACGTACACCCACCCACTTGAATTATATCAAGAGTCCATAAACAAGAGTATGCAACTGTGATCTCTATTCTATGGGCCAGATGCACGGCACGCTGCCTTCATTAAATCATTCACTCATGATGCAGCTGCAGTCCACGACCAGCGGAAAGTCAAACACCCCACTTCATACTGACCAACCACCACAATCTTAATCCCTTTTACAAGACATGCAGAATCCCTGGATGGCACAAAAACAAGTGAAAAAGAGCTTTTCCCGCCAAAAAAACGTTCGACTCTGCAGCTGTGCGTACAGCACAGATCGACCCTGTACTAGGCTGTAGTGCAGTTTGATCAGTCGGCGCCCGCCTGTCACTTTGTCAGTGCAGATCTTGCATGGTTAGGTCTTCAAAGTGCTGTGCACAGTTCGAAGTGCAAATGAGCACCGTACATACCTTTGAAAAAAGTTCAAAAAACCGGGACATTTGGGGAGAAACCATGGAGTTTTCAGGAAAATCCTGGATCAGACAAATATTTGGTCTTTCCGGGAGTTAACTTGAAATCCCCGGGACCCCGGGAGGAAAAACAGGAGGGTTGGCCAGTATGCCACTTTCCATTTGGTTTGAACTGAGCTTTCGTACGAACTGGAGTTCACGCGCCAACATTATGAGATTGCGTAGGTGCTGAAAGGAATCGAGCCAAAACATATGGGCTTGCATGAGAAATTGCGGGTTTGAGTGCATGCTTTCAGGGCGTGAAGGAGGCAAGTTACGTCACGAAGGCAGCGTGTCGCGCACTGACCCATCACCATGGTTGCATACTCTTGTTTATGCACTCTTGATTATATACTTTGGAATTCAAATTCGTTGATCCCCAAGCTGCAGAGAGTGCTCAATGTCAGAGACAGAGCTTAGTACACAATGCATGGTATGCATGGTCCTTATTGCCACAGGGATAACAATGCTCAGCCCTGTGGGTAATGCCGGATCCTGACTTGCCTCGCTGTCTACGTACAGGTGGCTGTCTCTTGTGCCAAATGGCATGGACATCGCTGGACTCGGAGGTAGATCTACCCTCGGCCATCAAGTGCACAGCCTCGCAATCGACCATCTCCTGAGCTGCAGTCGTTTTCAGAGCCGTCTCCAAAGTGAGGGCATCGATGGTCAGCATTTTTTTAATAAACGACAGTGTCTCGTGTGCCACAGACGAACCTGTCGCGGATGGCATCTTCCAGACCATTGCCGTAGTCACAGTAGGGATCTCAGCGCGTGCAGTGCGCAGGGTGGTTGCGCATACATTGCGTCATCGAGTTTTGAGTGCAGCTCGCGGACACAGCAGAAAAATGGCGACAGTCGATTTTCGACACTAGGGGACGCGGTGGACACTAGCGGAATCGTCATCTTCATCGTCGTTCGAACATACTTTGTAATTCCCGCCGAAGGACAGCGTGGCCAAGGCAATATTGCCCCGGTCGATTTTCCTATAATTTTCCATGCGGCAAGAACCCACTTCAACGATGATTGGGTCAAAAATTCAGACGTTTTCTCCGGTTAGATTGTCCTAACATCGATTTTCAGTGCATCAGCCATCGCGAACATCGCCGCCATTATCACTCGGAAAGAAGACATCGCGCTCAGTAGAAGAGGTGTTCACGCTGCGTCCAAGAGTGAAAGATTGTGCTCTTTGACCCTCCATAGTTCCTCTGAGAGAGTGTCTGGGAGATAGGTAGCTTGGAGATGGCCGTAGAACGTGCTTTCCTGGACGCAATATTCAGCCATTTCTACTGTCTTCTTCAACTTGATTTATTTCGAAAAAATGTTCTTTTCCACGATTTCTGCACTGGACGCGTTTGGGATCGAAAATCTCACCTGTGCAGCCTGGCTGCGCAGTTCACGCGCTGAGATCCCTAGTCACAGGTCTTTGCCAAACGTCGTAGCTCAGCGACATAGTCATGATAACTCTCACTGGCCTGCTGGCTGCGGCTACACATTTTGGATGCGATCAGTGTCACTAGCAACCTGAAAGTACTTTCTTCTACAACTGTTAAGAACACAGATTTCTCCCGCCCGTCCATAATTTTATTCGCTTTGTAGAATTGATCCAGCCTGGCCAGATAAGACTCCCAGTCATCAGCATCCGTAGATGTGAAGGGGCCCAGGTATCCGAGCAGCGCCATTAAAAATGAAAAATTATTGAAAAACCACAAACCTTCAGACATGTGAATGTGCACATGTTAACAGTGTACATACGTATGTATCGAGAATGTAACACAGAAACGGCAGTGGTGGTGAGGACTGGGCAGCTCGTCCGACCATGGGTCAACACTGGGCAGACGCACCCGGGGTGGGGGTGGGGTGGGGGGGGGGGGGTGGTAGCTTAGGAGATAAGCAATGGAGCCAGCGTGATCATAGTATGTAATGCATATGCAGAGGTAATAGTTATGTTCATCTTAAAAACAATAGTGCGGTGGACCTGCGCAGAGGAAAGGCATCATGAACATGATCTACGTGTATAACATTGTAAGTGAGCTAGGGCACATCATACACACACACATATGCGTGTGTTCAAATAGGAGATCAACCTGATAGGCGTTCGCCGGCGTTGGGTAATCTTGAAATAAAGATATTAATAATATTAAAGATATTATTATCGTACGCTCACATAAACACCTCAAACCAACCATGTACATACACACACACCTTGACCTTGATACATGTTGCCTTGATAGGTTACACGGTACCCGTCAGGGAAGAGGGGTGGAAGAGGCTGAGGAGCAGCACTCCTGATGGCATACTAGATGGTGACGTAGTCGGAACTTCCTTTGGCAAGGGCACTGAAACGGGAAATCGGCCCTTTCCGACACTGTCCTTCGTTTCGTGCGGACGCACTTGTGTCTGGCCAAGCGGCTGCTGGACTTGAAACTCCGGTGGCAGGTGCTGCACTACGGAGTGATCGGGTTGCCGGGGTGCTCGATGTCGGGAGCAGCACACACACACACACACACTTGTACTTGTACTTGTTGCTCACTGCCAAAACTGTCACATGGGTCTCCCCGGGAGAGGGCAGAGAGACTCAAAAGGAATCTTGGAAAGATGACTAAATTGGCTATTGAACCGCCCAACGGCCGAAACCCCCTGAAATCCCCAAAACTCTGGGTGGCCTAAAAAATGATGCCACTTATGGGCTCACCACACCTCAGTGAGTGGGTGAGGACAAGGTGCAGAAAAATCCACACACACACACACACACACACATGCTCGCACGCACACACACACACACACACATACACACATACACACACCACATACACACACATACACACACACGTGCACATGTACACAGACGCATAGTCATGCATAATATTTGTGCACAGATTCACTCTCTCACAGTAACGTCCACAAACCACCACGCTGAGTCCCTACAGCCGGTCGGTCGCCCAGTCCCAGTGGCTCGAGTGCAGGAATCGATGGACGCTGCACTTGAAGGACTGCAACCTCTTCTGGTCTGGCTGATCCAGGAGGTGTTGGCGAGGCAACTGGTTCCAGGTGTCCAGCACTCCTTCAGGGAACGACCGGCGGACAATGTTGTGAGAATTGGCTGGGATATCAGACTGCAGCTGGTAGCGGTGGCCGGCCGCCACCCGCGCCTGCTGCCTGGTGTTGGCAGGATTTTGGTCGTGGTCTGGTACTGCTTGGGAGGGGGGCAGCATTCGGGTTAGCATCTGTGGGCCTGTCAGGTAGTGAATTTTGTAGAGATTGTGGAGAGCAGCCACTTGGCGCCGGAGTTCGAGGCTTGGCAGATATTGTTTGTTTGTTTCTTTTATTTGAATTCGTTTAGAGCACAGGCAATTCTGCCTTCTCACCAGAGGAAAAACCTCCGGTTTCTGCTAAATGGGTGTGTGTATGTGTAAGCATGCAGTGAAGAAAACACCGAGAAAACATGCAGTAATGTGTAGGGATGCCGAGCAAGGTGGTTACAAATTACAATTAATTCTGTTCAGAGCCAGTTTAAAGGCAACCGCCGCACTGTGGAGGCGAATGTCGCTGGGAAGGGAATTCCAAAGAGTGCTTCCCACAAATGTCAATGACTGACGACCGGAAGGTCCAGGAAGGAAAGGCACTTGCAGTAGCCTCTGCTCCTGTCCTCGAGTAATTCGGCGATCATCCCGGGATGCTTGGCCTGTGTTAGCCATCAACTGAAAGTAGGTGCAGAAAAGAGGACTTGCAAGATCATGTAGGCAACGGAAAACAAAGAATAAAACCTTGTAGTTAAAAATGTGAGTTAGGGATCGAATAGATAAGCGCACGAGGAGGGGGGCTGTGGATGCACGGCTGGAGAGTCGGAAAATTGCACGAATTCCGGATTTGCTGGATTTGATTAAACGACTCTGCAGCTGCTGTGTCAGCGACGGGAAGAATGCATTGGATGCGTACGTTAGTCCTGCTTGCACAATGCCAATGTACCAAAGTCTGCGGGCTCTTATGGGCAGAGATCGCCCATGGCGCCATAGCTGGCTGATGGCGACTGACGCCTTCTGCACAACACTGGAGACATGGGGCTGCCAGGATAGCTGGTCATCAATGGTTACGCCAAGGTATTTGGCAATGGAGGTAACAGTTAAGGCTTGATCCTTACATTTCACGACTGGTATGTCGCCAGTGAGTCCCCGAGGTTGAATTACCATGATTTGGGTTTTGCCGGTATTCAGCAGAAGCCCAATTTCGGAGAGCCAGTCAGACAGACGTGTCACAGCCGTAGTCAACGTCTTGCAAACAGTGTCCAGATCTGAATCAGAATAATCTAGGATGATGTCGTCCGCGAACTCCTGATGAACAACAATGCAAGGTATGACGTCGGAAATGTCACTCGTGTAAAGGACAAAGAGAAGCGGCCCAAGAACACTGCCTTGGGGCACACCTCTTGAGCATGGGACTGCATCAGAAAGAGCCTCACACACCTTGACACGTTGAGTACGACCAGACAGATAGCTAGCCAACCATAACAATACTCTGCCATTGACTCCCAGGGTGAATAGTTTATCAATCAGACGTTGATGTTGGACACGGTCAAACGCTTTTGACATGTCAACCATCACAATACCTGTGTATTTTCGCTCTTGTTTGGCCAACAGCCAACGGTTGGCGGCTAGAACTAATGCATCTTCGGTAGAGTGCATTTTCCTGTAGGCAAACTGACTGCTAGGTAATATGCTATGTTGCGTGAGGTATGCTGTGAGTTGCTTCTTTACAAAGAACTCCAAAATCCGGGACAGAATAGGGAGCAATGACACTGGGCTATAGTTAGTAGGGGATGTTGCATCTCCACTCTTGAACAGTGGACTAATGTGTGATGTTTTAAAACACACTGGCACAGTACCTGATGTCAAGGATGCATTGACTAGGGTGGTAAATGGAGGTGCCAGGACATGTGAACACTGCTGCAGTACAATTCCAGGAATGTTGTCACTCCCTGATGCTTTGTGAGGACTCACAGTTTGCAAGCATTGTGCAACATCAGACACGCTTACCGGCTGAAATGTTGAGAAGCTAGATGCAGAGACTGGACCATGTGGTATATGCAGCTCAGGTGGCCGCATAGGGTCATGCACAATGTCTCCAAACAATTTACTGAGTGACTCGAGCGGCGCTTCAGGTTCTTTCCGTGTCTTCTGTCGGCCTGTGACATCGTTCATGACAGCCCAAAGTTGCCGTTGATCTGATGTATCACATCTCTTAGTGAAGTACAAGTTGCGCAGACTCCTGTCCAACTTCCGTGCTTTGGAGCGAGCTGATCGGTGTGCTTCTTGAAGGTTCTGATCGGTTTTGTCTCGGAGCCAGAGACGATGCGCCCGGTTCCGTTCACGAACACTTGCCACTAACTCATCTGTAATCCAGGGGCAAGGACGTCGAGATTTGCGGCGCCGTTCCCGAAGTGGAGCATGTTTTTCTAGAGTGGTCTGGATTCCCGCAGTGAGTGACGACGCAAGCACATCCACACAGACAGAGTCACAGGTAGTTAGCGTCTTCTCCAGGTCACATGTAAATATACTCCAATCGACTTTGTGCAAACAGCGAGTCTTGCGCAGATGCTGTCCCTTCAAGTGGTGACTTGCTGAAATTGGCAGCCTGGCAAGTATTGCAGAGTGGTCACTGATATCCAAATGTATGGTCTCGCAAACACCCTGGATCGGGGTGGTAGACAAGAATAGATCCAGTAGTGTGGCAGTACTGCTGGTTACTCGGGTAGGAGATGTGACGTGGTTGCGAAGGTTAAACTGGTTGAGTACATGATGCAAAGGAGTCACAGCATGGGCATCATTAAAGTATACGTTGAAGTCTCCTACTAGCACAGTTGTGGTCTGCGGTCCACTGCAGGCAGTCTCTAGGTTTGACTCCAGCCCATCCCAGTAGCCCGCAGATTCACTAGGTGGTCGATAGCAGCAGCCCAGTAAGACCGTCTCATTGCCGATATGCGCCTTCGCCGAGATGCAGGGCTCTCCACTGTACAGCATCGAGTTGGGCCGGCATCGCCTGAGAAGCAACCATCCAGACTAGCATATTAGCATGGATATTGAATTAAACTGTACTCAGTGACTCTTTACATTTTACAGGCTACTTTTTATTATTATTATTGTAAAGCTTTCCTTTTGATCTTGTCTCTTACTGTTGTGACCTTTCCACAATATTGTGTTGCATTGTTTAAAAAAATCCAGACTAGCATGCCATGCTCTAAGACTGGGCGAAAAAAGCCGTGAGTCGGCAGCCAGGGTCAAGCACTGCTGAGGCCTTCTTCAGGAAGGGCTGACTGTCGAATCTGCTGGCAGAATATCAGTTGACTGTCGAAGGCTATCCCAAGAAGCTACAGGCAATGGGTTTCAGGAACCATTTCACCTTGGAATGTGACCGGAGGGCAATCCCAGGGCCGATGGTGGTGGCTGACGTGGAGTAGGTATGACTTGGCGGGCTCGAATGTCACTCGCCAGGTCGCACCCCAGGCAGCAAGGGCATTGACGGCGGCCTGGAGATCATCACACCTAGCTGCGAGGTTGCCGAGATACCGAATACATTTGTAGAGCGTTGTGTCGTCTGCGTACGTAGCAAGGCTGGTCGATTGGGGAAGGTGGTCCTCAGCGTCATTAATGTAGAGAAAGAAGAGAGTTGGCCCCAGGATGCTTCCTTGAGGCACACCTGCTCGGATGACGTGTGTGGCTGATGTTTGTCCACCAACTACGGCCCGGATCTGGCGGCTCTCTAGGTATTTTTTCAACCATGGGAGCAGGTGGTCAGTTAGCCCAAGACATCTGGCCTTGTGAACTACACCGCAGTGCGACACTTTGTCAAATGCGCCGGCCCCGTCGGCACCAAGGACTCGGGTCACACCCCCAGCATTGGACGTATGACTCCACTCATGCTGAAGTGAGAGGAGAAGATCAGTCGTGCCCAGGCCGCGTCGAAACCCGAATTGCCGTCCGGAGAGGACCTAATTGCTTTCCAGGAAGTTAGTGATGCTCCGATTGATGATGGCCTCCATCACCTTAGAGAGTATAGAGAGGAGGGAAATCGGACGGTAGTTCTTCGGGGAAGACTTGGAGCCTTTCTTGAAAATAGGGACAACGTTCGCGATCTTCCAGGGTGCAGGTTGCACCCCGTCCCGGAAGCACTGGGTGAATAGCTTTGCCAGAGGGCTGGCGAGTTCCTGAGCACTTGCCCCGGAATGCCGTCAGGGTCAGTTGCTTTAGAAGCGTCCAGGTTCTTGAGAGCTCGCTGGACTGTGGCAGAGCGGAAGTGTACGGTCTTCAGCCTATTGCCTGGGCGTTGGCAAATAGGGGGCAGAGGTGTGTCTGGCAGGTCACTGGCACCAAGGCTACATTTCTCCACGAAGTAGTGACCGAGGCAGTTTGCTTTCTCGATCAGTGTTTGTGGCATGTTCTTTGCCAGCAGGGTCGACAAGAATTGGGATGGAGCTATTTCGGGAGGTTCCGATGGACTTCTTGATGGTTGACCACCACTGTCTGTCTCGAAGGCTGCCGGTCTGGAGTCGTGCACGGACTATTGCTAGATGGTGATTCTGGGCATCACGTAGGCAATCAGAAGACCTTCACGGCCTTGCTGCAAGCCGGCGTCCACCAAACGGGATCAGAGGGCCGAGTACAGAGAAGTTGAGATGGGATAAACTGGTTCATTCCATCTATGATGGCAGAGGTAATATTTGTGCAGCTGCTTTTTGCATCCTCAGACATGAGGGCATCCCAGTCCACACTTCTAAGGTGTTGGTTTAGTCTGTCCAAGTCAGCGTGGCCATATTGCCAGACTGTTTTGGCCGTCTTGGGCCCTCGACATAGTTCTGTCGTGAATTCTGCCAAGATGGTGGCGTGGTCAGATCTACCAATTGGGGGCCAAGCCGGACCGTAGGGTTGCCCAGGTCACTCATGATGAGGTCGAGGAGGGCATTTCCACGAGTTGGCTCCGTCACATGCTGCTGGAGGTGATGTAGTGCGCAGAGATCCTCCAGTTTCTCCCCAGCTGGAGTTGTTCTACTGCTGCCCAGCCAGGCAGTGTTGTGCGCGTTAAAATCGCCAGCGATGATGATGTGCTGTGCATCCACTCGGGCAACGTCAATGGTCTGGTCCAAGTAATCCACCATACTGATATCGTTGCCAGGAAGAGACCCTGGGCGGTAGGCAGCACACAAGACAACTTTGCGGCCAGGTCTTATGCGGATAGAAAGCCATACGACTTCTTGATCAAGGGTTGGAACAGCTTTCAGTTCTTGGAAAGCTAGGTGGGATTTCACCCACGCAGCCACGCCTCCACCCTGTGGTGTTCGGTCTCGTCTTACTGGAGGGGCGTACCCAGGAAGAGTCACTTCGGCTTGCGTCATCTTATCCAGAGTCAGCTTGGTTGGGTGAAATCCCACCTAGCTTTCCAAGAACTGAAAGCTGTTCCAACCCTTGATCAAGAAGTCGTATGGCTTTCTATTGCCTTGCGAAAAGCTACCCCAAGGCCAGTTCAAACACCGCAGGGTACGGGTGCGGGTCCACCTTCGCGTAGGCGTACCAAAGCAGGCACTGCGGGTTCAGGTACTCGAAAGCATGACACCACGATGTCCCGTTCTCTGACGACACCATCTTCCAGCTGTCATCTGCGATCACCTGGAGCACTAACTGCTTCCTGCTCCGCTTTGAGTTCTGGACTGGTTGGAATCTGTCTTCGTCAGGTTGCATCTTGGTCGCCATCCCCTTCACACTCGTCACTGCTATGGGAGATGTTGTGTTATGCGCATCCTATATTTGGATCTCGACCCCTGCATGCAATAGTTCATGCACACTTCATAACCCCCATAATTGCACCATTTCCCCCTACCCCTGCATGCAATAGTTCATACACACTTCATAACTCCTATAATAGCACCATTTTCCCCTACCCCTGCATGCAATAGTGATACACATTTGTAGCACCGTACACACTTCATAACCTCCATATTTGACCCATTTCCCCGCTGCCCCTGCATGCAATAATTTGTACCATACACATTTGTAGCCCGTTTTCCCTCCTTCTGCCCCTGCACATAAAACCACCGTACATTTGATTATCCATATAAAACCGCTCTGTGAGCGGTTCTGAAAAACCTTTACTGGTACTGCCCCGTCGTAAAAGTAAGAAATTAGAACTGGCCCATTGTCCCCCCAAATGTGAACTGATCCACCTAAATCGCGAATGACGGGACCCGAACGCACCAGTAGCACGAGGTCGGGAGGGCACAGGACAGCAATTATCATAGGGTAACACCACCTACCGCTAGTACAGTACATGGCCTATAGTCCGGACCAACGTCCCCAGCTGCATCCACAGGTAGGAACCTCGTGCTACTGGTGCGTTCGGG
>NC_088647.1:25113240-25223240 GCF_964019385.1 Sycon ciliatum
GAGTTCAGATAATCCCTAGTACAGACTGTATGGATTATCAACACTCGCCTTCAGAACAGCTTGCCCAGAAGTGTTTGGGTAAAGCCGGCTGAAAATGACTCCTTAAATGCTCCCGGATCCCTGCTGTAACCCAACAAGTAGCACAAGTATTGTATTATAATTTATTGTACTACTCCCTGCTCTAAGTCTAAGCTGACAGCCTGTCACTGGTCCATTGTCACCATGGACATGGCATGACATTGTATTCATCACCCACTGCCAAGCGTCCTGCCACACGGCAGCAACACCCAGCAGATCTCGACGTGTCGATTTCAGAGATGTGCCTAGCACAATCGTGTCCAATGCATAATATCTCACCTACAGTGCATGCACATGTAGTTGTGTTTAGCGGACTCTTTACCATGGGCAAAGGTAGAGCTAACCGATGGCAGTGAGCTCGGCTGGTATAGCTGATCTACACGTAAGATAAACTGAACAGCGCAAATACTCCACCAGACTCTGTGATGCAATCATCCAACACGAGCCGCACCCGGTATCAAAGTTTAAACACGCGCAATGACACGGGGATAGGATCTCTTATCTGGCCTTCATTGTTCACTTCGTCAGCACGTTGGAATCATGTCACATTTTATGAATGCACACACACGTGTATCATGCAGGATAATTATTATGTGCATGTGTGCTCACTGGTCTTCAAGTGTTTTGACCAGGGAGTCGTATATACACGACTCCCTGGTTTTGACCTGGATTTGTTCTACACGTCACAAGGCTTGGAGCATGTGCAAACAGTACATGTATTGCATGTCTGTGTTTATTTCGGGTATGTAGAACTACGCAAGCGGTTATCGCATGCAGTGGGGGTGTAAAGGCGGACACGTGCATGTCACTGGACGACAGGGGTATCTTGGGACTGTTCAACTTCAAGAACATGCATGCACATACAAGTAACAGTTTAGTGTAGAAGTGAGAGTAAGGGAATGTGGTTGTCAGAACGCTACTGGAAGATGATTCAAAGAAAGTTTACTACCCACTCATTCTTGATCAGCGCCATCACGAAGGGTCAAGATAACCATTTCCCTCTGCCGTGCCATTCTTTTCCTGAACACTATATGAATGGATGGATGCGTGCGGTACAAGCACTTGTACAATGTACCGATGTGGAGGTAAACAGCATCGAGAGGCAGCTTACCATTCAGCTATCCGTAATGCCTCTCGGGTGTCAGTACACAGTACACGGACAGCCGTGCAGGTACTGAGGCCCAGGCTTTCTTCAAACCACCGCTGCCGAGCCGCACTTTCAACAGACTCAGTAACTACATTGTATTAGCAATTTAGCGACGCTGCCACCTGCAGCGTTAGGAGTGAGACCAGAACAACGACAGCTGCTCACACATCGGTGAGATTGTCAGAATCAATGCAGAAACGGACAACGCCACTCAAACAAAACAGGACGCAACGCATCGGCGGAGCAGCCTGCGCCAACAACAGCGCCAGTACACAAAATAGCGGCACGACATATCAAGGTTTTATGTTCGTTTCCGCATGCCCACCTACTCTTCACACCGGTGGAGCTGGGCATGCCACAAATAAACAGTGGGTGTATTAGACAAGACTATGCTCTTTCATTGACCTCACTCATTGCCTGCATAAAACAGTGCAAGCACAGGGCATGGTTAATTGGCGAGTACTGTAATTTCACAAATGTTCGGTGTACTTTTATTTTCGGTACTTTCGGTGCGTCTGTTTCATACCTAAAATTTCAATACACCGAACAAACACTAACACACATAAAACAATAGGGAACTGCTTCTCTGTACCGAAAATTTCTGTTCACCTAACCTGGCCTTTTGCCCTCATACCGAAAATATTGAGCACCGAAAATTTCTGAAATTACAGTAACTGCACACATAACGTTACTGTGCAACATTTACGAACTGTTTACCACGGGCACTACACCGGGCATATCATACTACATGTACATGTACATTGTACTGATAAACAATTACAGATTGACCACGCCAGCATGACAATCGAGATTAAAAAAAATGATGCGAGAGCGTGCCCAGCAAAAGAAGCAAGAGGGCAGCATCACGGGCAGATGCTATTACTAACAGTGACAACACAATAACACTTCTAACTGCTATGTTTGGTCAGGATAACAGAGAACAATGGAAGAGAGATGTCACATGGATGATCAGCGCAGCTCGACAGCTCTGGACTATTTAAAAAATCGCTTCAATGGATTTCACGCCATGCAAATGACAGGGTTCAGTCAACGTCAATATCGACCTGGACTGTGTTACCAAATCTATGAGCATGAGCATTACCTGCACATTGCTAACAGTGTGGGAAATAAAAATTAAACGTCAGGTATACGACACACCAGCAACAGCCAACTCCAGGACACTCTTAACAGCCGACCAGCATTCAAGATACCAACATACCTGCCGAGCTAAACAACAGGAGGGAGGCAGCTGTCGGTAATTCGTGCACGCGTACATCGTCCGGCGCCGCTACGCCGGGATGATAATGGATGACTCGACGAAGAAGTCGTACAGCTTCCGCGTCTTGTTCACGTCGATCGGCAGGAGCCTCCGTGCATCTGCCAGCCGTAGGCGGCCGTGTTTATCCATTTCTTGCGAGACGGCCGCGCGGTAGGACTCGTACACATGCGGACGTAATCGCAGCGATGAACACAACTGTAGCAGATAACGAGCAGAGAAGAGAGAAGCAATTGGAGTGCCGGGCACGTAGTCTAAACTAATGTAAAGACAATATTCTAACGAGGTGCAAAAATTAACAATTTCCTTAAATGGACAGGTTATTAAACGGGGACAAAAGTTTTCATTCTTTCTCTGTGTGCTGTGTGTGTAGTTGGATACAGAGAAGCATACCCTGATGCCGTCAATCCTTTTTCTGCACTTACTGAGGTGTGGTGAGCCCGTAAGTGGGACCATTTCCAAGTCCACCCAGAGTTTGGGGAATTTGGGGGGGGGGGGGGTGTCGGCCTTTGGGCGGCTCAATACTAGCCAATTGAGTCATCTTTCCGAAGATTCCTTTTGAGACTCTCTCCCCTCACCCGGGGAGAACCACGTGACCAGTATTGGCAGTGAGCAAGCACAAGCAAGTAAGTAAGTAAGTAAGTAAGTAAGTAAGTAAGTAAGTAAGTAAGTAAGTAAGCAAGTAAGTAAGCAAGTAAGTAAGTGTGCGTGTGTGTGTGTGTGTGTACAACTGTACTACAGTTGCGCTCAGTGAAATCCAACCCAAAGTGCAAAACTGGCGCCCTGTGCCAGTTTTGATTACATCATCGCATCTCTACATGTGTACGTCCAGCCGCATCTGTGCCACTCCCAGGGCGTCAAGGGCCGTGCGAAAGCAGCAGAGGCGGATCTAGGGGCCCCCTCAAATATTTTGATTTTCTTTTTAAAGTGCATGCACGTGGGTAGTTGCGCAAGTGTTTGCACATGCTGTCACAAGTAGTTTCTAGTGTCAGATAAGAAAGTTCTTCTGAACACGGAATAGTTGTTCTCTTAGACTTTGGTTGACTTTTAGTTTTGAAATAAGTGTTCAGTTGACGAACTTGTATAGCTAAGTCGGTGAAGGGGATGGCGCACCGCCCGCCCAAGCGGCCAAGGAGCCAACAAACTCTCCACTCTCCACGGATTTTTCGCGAAGCGAGCTTGCGCTTCGTCAGCTGCTCAGTCGAGCGGACCACAGCGAAGATCCTGAGATCGAGGTCTGCTCAGACTCTGATCTTCCAGAATGAAATTCGAAGTAGATTCTGACGACGATGGTGGGACTGTCATTAGTAGTGATGCGAGACAGGAGCGTTTTACCTGTTGAAACTATCACAGATGACGACGTTGTGCCTGTCACGAATGTAGCTGGTGGCACTGCTACGCAGCGAAGTTACTAGGAGGGATGCTGTTGATGCAGCTATTAGTATTAGCGGTGCAACTCTCAGCGATGCAGAAAAGCGCAACATACTTGGGAACCGGAAGCCTGATAAGCAGACGGTGTTGCCATCTAGGGATTGTACCGCATGGGTTCCCTGTCATGAATATTACCCGCGCCCTCCCCTCAGCTGAACTCTGGATCCGCCGCTGAGCAGGGAGCCAAATGTGCACTCTGGGTCGGATTTCACAGAGCGCAACTGTAGTAAAGGAAATCATGGATGAATCAAAAGAACTCACCTCACGCTCGGAGGGGCTCAGTCTCTCCAGGCTGGCGGCGTGCTCAGCTTGGTCTAACCTCTTGCCACCACCACCACCGCCGCCAACACCCAGTGGCGCATCACTGTAGCCAGTGAAAGAAAACACAAGAAGGTGCAGCACTTAGCCATCAACAACATTGCTGCTGGAGCTTCTTCACGTGCACTTGTTCAGTACGGTGTTTGTGTGTATGTGTATGTGTGTGTGTGTGTATGTGTGTGTGCGTGCGTGTGTGTGTGTTGATTGTATTACCCAAAGCAAAGGCAGAGAAATCAAATCCTCCCTGAATGCACTTAGTTGGGTCAGGGGTGAACTTAGGTCAGTGCCCCAATCGTTTGCAATAACAATAAGTACTAATAGGTTGTAGGCACTGTTGCAGAAACAACTTTGAAGAAAAGTCACAAGTCACAGTGCTATCAAAATCAGGATGCCGTATTAAAATGAATCAGCGACGTCGTAAATATGTCCGAGGTGCCCTAGGTCTACATGCAAGTCCCCCAGCTCTCCAGTCCCCCAAACACTTACAGATCGCGTGGACACGCCGACAGCATCTACACCAACACACAATCCAACAGACAGACAGACAGACAGACAGACAGACAGACAGACAGACAGACAGACAGACAGACAGAGAGAGAGAGAGAGAGAGAGAGAGAGAGAGAGAGAGAGAGAGAGAGAGAGAGAGAGAGAGAGAGAGAGAGAGAGAGATAGAGAGAGAGAGACTAGTAAACTGCCTTCTAAACTGTGCTTAGCAATTAGACAAAGGTGCCCAGACAACATGCACATTACTAAGCAGGTTGATACATGAGAAATCACTGTATGGGCCTAAAGGTCATCGCAAAAGTGACTTGGTTGTCGCTTAAACAAACAGGGTTCATTTAATTAGTACTCTATGGTTCACTTCGTACATGAGCTTAGGCCCAGGATTTCCGTTATACAGTAATATCAGGGTGTGCCAAATTCTCCCTGGGCACTAAACCGGAATCATAGCCAGGAAGGTTTTTTCCACAAATTGGCTCAAGCCACTACCACCTGAATCTCAAAATCCTTGCGTAACCTCAGCCAGGACCAGGATAACTTTGCCATGTTTCATCTCAGAGAGAGAGAGAGAGAGAGAGAGAGAGAGAGAGAGAGAGAGAGAGAGAGAGAGAGAGAGAGAGAGAGAGCGAGAGAGAGAGCGAGGGAGAGAGAGAGAGAGAGAGAGAGAGAGAGAGAGAGAGAGAGAGAGAGGGAGGGAGGGAGGGAGGGAGAGAGGGAGGGAGGGAGGGAGAGAGAGAGAGAGAGAGAGAGAGAGAGAGAGAGAGAGAGAGAGAGAGAGAGAGAGAGAGAGAGAGAGAGAGAGAAACACACAAGGCTGCAATGCAGCACCAGAAACACAAACTCACAACAACCAACCTCCATAGCTCTGGACACATCTTCATTCGACTGCAGACCGGTGGAGTCATCGAATTGCCGTTGCTTTAGTGTTTCGTAGATCTGAGCACCTACACAGGAAACCCACAGGCAAAATGTTACATCGCGACTGTCTAAACAGCTCATACTCAAAAGCAGAATGCCGGTGAAAATATGTACAACACCATGCCGTACAATTTCAAATTTGGACTTCACGGAGAATTTCAGTTTTAGGAAATTAGAGGCCACATGCGATATGCCACGTACTGCTCTTTTCTCTCCGAAACTCAACACTTGCAAGCCAGATATGAAAGAAAGAAAAAATCATCAGTCACACCACCGGGACTGGTGTGAGTTGCCAGTATGATGCAAGCCAGATAGGGATTGATCGAAGAAGGATAGATTTACCATCACTGTGGATAAGAGTCATACTGTAGCTCAGTTGGTTAGAGCATTGCTCGCGAATAGCAAGGTCCCTGGTTCGAGTCCCGGTGGTGTGACTGATGATTTTTTCTTTCTTTCATATCTGGCTTGCAAGTGTTGATGTTGTGCTCTGTCACAACATTGACGAGTGCACAGGGCTTTCAGTTGACGATGCAAGTGCCAGTGTACCGGACATGCTGCACAATTTCCTGGTGTGGCTTATGTCAGACAAGTATCATGCTGTTGTGCAGTCAACCAAGATCTCAGTAGAAGATCCAGCAACGTGTCGGCGTGTTCAGTCCATTGCGCAGGATGTAATGTTTGCCACTGCCTCGGCAATTCCACCCAAGCACATAGTCTTGGCATTGACCCTGCACCATCTGTTCCGGAGTGAGAAGTTGACCACAATGTTAAACCGCTTGGGGCATTGCATTGCCTACTCGCAAGTGTTGGAAAGAGAGACCAAGATGGCAGAGGACAAGCTAGTTGCCGGGCATGTTGTGGATCAGCTTCCAGACGTCATCAATCCAAGTAAGGGCTTGTGCATAGCCATGTAGTTGAATGCTGTTTATACTTCATAACCCTACACTGCTTTCGATATTGCATATCCTTGTAATGGTCAATTTGACAAACACCAATCCTGTTGCCGAAATGGCATGTCCTCTGTGCAATGTTTGTCGCCAAGTATGTGTGATAATATGATATCCCTTTATCCTACAAAAAGGTCTGTATGTGTGTGTGTGTGTTTGTGTCTGTGTCTGTGTGTATTGTGTGTGTATGTCTCTCATTCTCTCTCTCCCCCCCCCCCCCCTCTCTCTCTCTCTCTCTCTCTCTCTCTCCCTCTTGTTTCTCTCATATTCTGCAGGTACACCATTCTATCATGTTGCTGACAATAATGACTTGAATGAGGAGACAGTGGACGGGAAGGGCACCACTCACTGCACCAACACGATTGTTGTGCAGCCAATTCTGAGTAGTGAGGGTGATGGCACATGGCTGCCTGGAGCACAAGGCCATGAGCGGAGCCGGAAGCGCAAAAGAGCCCTGGATATACAGCCAGAAGTATTTGCAGACATCGTTTGCGCCAAGAATGTAAACCCTGCGAGGCGGCCGGGTGTGACACAGCAGCAACTGGAAGGTGTTATGTCGGATGGTGATGCTGTGGCGCTGAACGACTTCACCTGGAGGCGTTGTCGATCCAGTCGAAGTGGAGAGCTCCTTGACCCGGTCGTTGAAGTGTTGTCTGATTTACCCGAGCAAAAAGTGCCATCATGGTCAGCATTCAACGCACTGGTGAGCCGCAAGGATGTACCACCGAAATCCAGGATTGGATATTGCCCTGTGATGAATGCTTCACCAACCGAGTCTTCAACCGTGTATGCATTGCTGACCAAGTGCCTACGAAGGTGTCAAAACTCTGATCTGAGTTTCACATTGATTGTTTTCGACCAAGCCATTTACGCCAAGGCCGTGGACATTGTCACACAACGAGGAGAAGAGTTTGCGCCTATTGTACTGAGACTAGGTGCTTTTCATATTGCTTGCACCTTTCTGGCAATCATCGGGAAGAGGTTTCGCGATGCCGGTCTGTTGGATCTGCTTGTGGAATCTGGTGTTGCTGGAACTGCATCAGCCTCCTCTGCCCTGGATGGTCGGCACTACAACCGGGGTATGCGATTCCACAAGATTGCTTCCGAGGCATTGGAACGGTTGCGCTGGAAGGAATTTGTGGATGCCAGCAACTTGACTGAACTTGACATACCTCTCTCCTCAGCCTTTCAAGAGTTGGAGATGTGCATCACCAGTGACAACCTGTCACGGGTTACTGCTTCTCCTGCTTTGCGGAGCCTCTACGTCAAATACCAGGAATTTTGCCAACAGCAGTCCCAGCTGGTTCCAAACTTTGGACTATGGTCATCGTACATCAGCATGGTGGATCTGCTACTGCGGTTTGTCAGGGCTAGTCGCACTGGCAACTGGAAGTTGCACCTCGTCTGTGTGCGGGATATGCTTCCCTGGTGTTTTGCATATGACCGAGTGAACTATGCCCGGTTCATGTCGTTCTACTGGCTCGACATGACCCAATTGCCAACGAACCACCCAGAAGCTCATGCCTTCCTGGAGCAGGGTGGGTTCTCGGTGCAACGGTCATCCAACCCTTTTGCTCGAGTAGCGTCCGACCAAGCTATTGAGCAATCGATCAATCGAGCCACAAAAACCACAGGCGGTATAATTGGGTTCAGCCGCCATCCTGCTACTGTACAGCGCTGGGTGCTCACAGCACATGACCGTGCAGCAGTCGCTGATGTTTGCTTGGAACACTGTGGCCTTGATGACAGTACTGAAGAGAGAGATACCTTTCACAAGGATTGCCAGAAGGGCAGAATGGTGCGGGATGAGAAGGATGTCCTCCAAGTGATCGATACCGTCTCCATGCTTCGCAATCCATTCATTTCATCATCCAAACAGCCATGCATGGAGTTAATCCATCTTGCATCCGGCGTTGAAGCATCCAAGGAAGCTGCCCAGGACCTTCGAACGGCTGAAGAGCGTGGCAAGGTGTGTTTTCATGAGTTCCTCCATGAACGGTTGACTGCTGGGCAATCCGCTAAGGGATTCCATGATCCACTGAAGAAGCAGAACCTGCAGACCTTCACCAAGAAGAAAGCAAAGAAGACGGCATCGACCAGCAACACCGACATCCTTCGTGCAGACAGGTCTACTTTCTCTCGAATGGCCTTGATTGCTCAAACGCGTGAAATGGATATGCGGCAGGTGATGTCATACCCACTAGGTGAATTGCCTTGGGCAATTGCCTCTACATCAGGAGCTCTCGTGAAGACAAACAAGTCTGCTTTACTTACTCTGCTCACCGATGGCATATCGTCTGCACCTCCAACCAACACTGCTGCTGCTAATGGAGCCCTGATTATTGATGCTATGGCAATGATCAGGACCCAGAAGCTAAGCGAAGCGCCTGCATCATTTGGAGAGTTTACTGCAGTAGTCCTGAAACAGATCTGCGGCTACTTTTCTAAGTACACCCGAGTGGACTTCGTTGTGGACACGTACCGTGACATCTCCATCAAGAACTTAGAAAGGAGCTCTCGTGCAGCCGATGGCGTGTTGCGACTGCATCTGACAAACCGGTCCCAACGAATGCCTCGGCAATTTAACAAGTATCTTTCGCTGGGCACGAACAAGGAGGAGCTGATAGCCTTCTTGTTCACAGAATGGCAGCGTCCCGAGCAGATGCAGAAGATTCCTGATGGCAAGGAGCTTGTGACAACTTCCGGGCAATCATGTAGCACGGTAAGATGCGTCGATGGTGTGGGTGTCCATACTCCTGTTCCGAGCCTTAAATCGACGCATGAAGAAGCTGATACGAGGCTCCTTCTCCATGCCAGCCATGCGGCGGCAGCAGGTCACGCGAACGTGACCATCAAGTCACCGGACACCGATGTGTTAGTTCTTGCTGTGTCAGTCACGAATCGCATCCCTGCTGCTCTACACTTCCTAACTGGAACTGGCAACAAGACACGGAAGATACCGGTCAATGCCGTCAGCGAAAAGTTGGGCAGAGAGGTGTGTGATGCTCTGCCGGCATTCCATGCCTTTACCGGCTGTGACGCAGTCAGTTCCTTTGCGCACCAAGAAATCTGCCTTCAAGTTGCTGTGCTCCCCAGCCCACTCCGACTACAAGGCAATCTTCGCCCGTGTTGGTTGTACCTTTGACGGACTTCCTGGTGATGTCACTGATTCCCTGGAGACGTTTCTGTGCCTTCTCTACAATGCAAAAAGTTGCACCAAGGTCAACGATGCAAGGTATCAGTTGTTCTGCACGAAAACGTTGCAGTCGAATCAGCTTCCTCCATGCCATGATGCCTTCGTCAAGCACTGCGCCAGGGCCAACTATCAGGCTGCTGTGTGGCGCCTTTGTCTTGTTGCAATACCAGACATACCTGCTCCACACGAGAATAATCAAGGTAAGAGGCTCAAGGTTACTGTTTTAGAATGTGGTGCATGGAAGCTAGGAAGAAGCATTATTTAAAAAAAACTGTGTTAACTTTTAATATTGCCTTGTGGATGATCAGTTCCTCTTTCGGTGCACTCCTTTTTGTACAGGCTGATGTCTGAATAGCGATGGCAATCTTGCCGTTTCTTGGTTGAGCCTACCCCCAGCGCCCCGAGCACTCCTTGAGTTCCTCAGCTGTTGCTGCAAGACAGGCTGTAGCAGTGGGAACTGCTCATGCCGGCGCCATACTTTGAAATGCACAGATGCCTGCCAGTGTCGCCACAACTCGGCAGGAGTTGCCTGCACCAACTGCCCAACTCTGGACACGGTTCAGGAAGATGTTGCTTCATCTCTGGAAGCAGATGACACACTGCAAGCTGTGCAGTGAAACACTTCTTCGCTGGTCGCTTATACAATGTACTTCCCGGTACAGCCATCTACCATAGCAAATGATCCGCTCTTGCTATGTACTGTTAGTCTCCTACAGAGAGGAGTAATATCTCTGGATTGATTCGATGCTGTAAATACTGTACATACATGTACATCATGCTAAGCTGGAATGTATTACTTTTCATGATTAGGATAATTCTACTACAGTCGTTCTGTGCATGCCAATTGCCAACTCGTTACTATGTTATAACTTTGATGTGTGCTATTGAGTAGTCTAGGTGGTGCTATCATGTTGAAACTTGGCACACAGATTACATTTGCTTGTATCTATTTAATGTTGAAAGAATTTTCCTTTTTAGCCATGCAGAAGTGGCTTTAATACACGATTTTGCTTGTTGTTGCCATGGCAACGCAGGACACAATTTGTTTCCATGTGTTGGTCAACAAAGCCCCGGGTTACTGGCATAAGTGACACATCATGGGAAAGCCCTCTGAATGCTCTATCTGCTCCACACATCAAATCCTTGTGCACTTCACATGGGAACGAAAAATAAATAAAACCCGGCTGGCTTGTGGACTAGTATGATGCAAGCCAGATATGGATTGATCGAAGAAGGATAGATTTACCATCACTGTGGATAAGAGTCATACTGTAGCTCAGTTGGTTAGAGCATTTCTCGCGAATAGCAAGGTCCTTGGTTCGAGTCCCGGTGGTGTGACTGATGATTTTTTTCTTTCTTTCATATCTGGCTTGCAAGTGTTGAGTTTTGGAGAGAAAAGAGCAGTACGTGGCATATCGCATGTGGCCTCTAGTTTCCTAAAACCATGCCATACAGTTGGATATACTCAATCTGTTGGACATATAATTATTTGCTGGATTACAGCGCTGAGCACGGAATTAGTTCACTGTCTTCACAAACACAATGATGTGATCATGTTCTCCTAGACAATCTCCATCACTGACCTCGCCGTGACCGAATGCCCAGCGTTCGATAGTCCTGCAGCCGTCGGATCTCCGTACGCAGGAATTGCTCGTCTGCAAGGAACACACGCACAACACGAACACAAAACGTCTTCTAACTCTTCTTTAAAAATAACCCCATCAACAAGACTCAATCACAAGAGTTATGTGACAGGCAAAAGGTGTGTTATGATCATGGATGGGGCATGTGCAATGTTAGTTTACTTAAATAACAATACAGAGTACAGACACACTACAGACACTGACCAGTGGTAAGTCACATGAGCAAAACCCAGCCAGGACAAACAATTGACGGAACATCATCTACAGCCTACAGATTACCAAAGTGTACAGGCGTGTACTGTAGTGAAACTGCACCACAAGCATTCCGGGCTTTTAGGAGAAGGTTGCGAAAGGAAAACTAACAGAAATGTACGTGTACACAGCTTGCACAGTCAACATCAGCATTCAAGATCCATACAGTCTTAGTGGCTACCATTGCAAATGAATTGGCAGTGCACTCATCTCTCTCTCTCTTATCCGGGCCTCACAAGTCATGGTGACGTCAGTCTAACGGCCACACTGTGGGTGCGTTTTAGTAGAAATATTACTACTCCTTTGCCATTTTTTGTGGAAACAGTGATGTCGTATGCCGGATTCTCTGGCCCTTCACCTTTGAGACGTGTGTGATTCAGAGTTATGGACATCTCAAAATTATGGGCAGTGCCCTGTCCTGGATAGCCTGGATAAGTGAGATACGAGTGTAGTACGCAGTAGTGATATGAATGGCTTTTAACTAATCTTTTCAGGCAATTTTTCTTTACAGTACAACCGTCACTGTTCGCTCTTTTATAAAACATATTTTTAGTCTTGACATCCATGTGTACATGATTGTGCAACAGAGGCTTTTTTCACTGAGTGCAGAACAGAAGTAATACGAGTGTAGTAGTAGTAGACACAACAGTACTCACAGCACAGGCTCTGTAGAAGCTGCTCGTGATCGCCAGCACTCTGCATGCGCATGCACGGCCGCAGGACGTTCACCGAATTGCTGCAAGCAGTACACACGGCACACACACACACACACACACACACACACACAACACACACGCATACAAACACGCACACAAACATGCACGCATGCACATACATGATGTCATGATACATTTCACAAGAGCTCGACTGGCACATGCATAACAGCGTGTGTAGTGGACAACATAACACATGCGTTATACAGCACATCCTGACCTGTGGATGTGTACTGCAATTCCCCAATACTCGAAGTCAAGATGGCATCACAGTATTTGAGTCACAAATTATGATGCCATGTACAGAAGTCACGTGCAATGGTCACAGTCAAGGACCCAACAGACGGATCGGAGCGCAGGGGAAAGGATAAGGGCAAGCTCCAATCCAATGTGATAACCACTGATATGATGCTATTGTGCTTAATTCCGTTCTGTTTGGGTACCGGATGTAAGACAGACCCAACATGGCTCCAGGATGCTTACCCAATATGCCGACATAGCTCCCGTTCATGATCTGCCAGGACAGCATGGACGCATGCACAAACAGACACACAGACACAGACACATACACACAGACACATACACACACACACACGGAAGCACAGAACACAAACACTGCTCGCAGGTGTAAGAGCACAAAAAAACAAATCGCACGCCATCAAAAGCTGATACGACGAGGGCCAACAGCTACAATCTGGTCAGAGAATAAAACGAGCGCACGGTGAGCTATAAATTGGCACATTAATGCACGGTGCCCCTCCCTACACAGACTGAGCTCAGGCGGTCATATTTCATTGAGCAGCACCGTAGCATATGCATTAGAGGACCCAGTATACATACTCTGATGGCATTGAAGATTAATCAGGCCATGATCGCGTATAGACCTGGAGAGACAATGGCACAAGTACAGGCAGAACACAGTCACTGCTGCGTCAATCCAAGATCGTGCAAGTGCCACCGCCACACGGTTACCTGATGCTGTCTAAAAACGTTGGAGCAAAAAATCACGGTTCGCGCGAGACTCAGCTGGACTGAGCGTTCTGCATCCGTATGCTAGGAACGCCACCACCCCCAAGGATCAAGGCGCAGATGCATCTCCTAAAACAGTGGCAGGTGAGTAGATCAGACCCACCATCAAAGGCAGTTAGAGTAACAACAACCGTGCGTAGGAGTATGCTGATCTGATCACATAAATTTCATATGGGAACAGCAGCCGCATCCAAAACTGTTTGATGAAACTCCCAGCCACCAATACGACAGTGGATGAGTGATGGTGTACTAATGAAGACTGCCTCTACCATTGTCTGTACAACAGAGCACAGCATGTCCGATATTACGACGATATAGCTTCAAGTCCAGTCGCTACGGTAAAGGATCCGGCTACCGAATGCAGTTACTTGAACTGAATGGCATTGGAGTACTTTCAAAGTATGCATTGTATAGAGGTTATTTGCGAATGATTCCATGCGGTGAGTCAGCGGAACCGCGTATGAGCGCTAAGTATACAGTGGGAGTCGGCGGATTCGCTTTTGGGGTCTATGCGTCGCTAGTGCAAGTGCAGCGCTGTGCAGCGACTTCGCCAAAGCATCTCAGCTGATGGTGTAATCGCATAACCTCAATGCGCAAGAATACACACAGTACGTACGGAACTTTATGGGCGCAAACCACAATAATCCTGCGGAACGCGGTGTTGAACTCACCGCTTTCTAGCCTCTCGCTGCTCCAGGACGTTCTGGTAAATATCAATGGCAGCCAGCTTCAGTGCTACCAAGGAAAAAGAAACACACAGAGAAACAGGATCGGTCATAACTCGTACCACACTATCCTTTCCCTCACCCATTCTATTTGATTTCTGTTTCAGCCCGAAGTGTGACCACCAAGTCCTTTGGAAACCATGGATGCTATGGCTGATGATAGCCACCGGGATGATTCACCTGCAGGATCGGCGGCAGAGCACACTGAATCCAGTGTCGGTGTCGCCCGATCTGAGACACTGAATCATTCATGCTCAGCAATGCCACCGCGAGCATGCGAACCAGAGCATGGCCGTGACTGTGCGGCATCGCCTTCCGATATCAGACCCTTGTGGCAGTTCCGAGGAACCTGCCGGGATGAAGATGTGGGCCCAACAGATGATCCATCCAGTGGCTTGTTCACGGGTGACAAACGGACCATGCCGAGTAAAGAGCATGGCAAACCATTCGACCCCAGGGGTGCCCAGGGTCAACGAAACATATACAATGCCCCACCCGAAGTGAATGATTATTTAGAGACCCACTTCCGTCGTGTGTTGCCTGATGATGAACGCCGTGAAATGCAATCTGTGCATCCTCGGCCAAACACTGACGTGCTACACGCCACGGGTGGATGAATCGGTTTTGAATGGGTTGGGGCGCAAGCACCCGAAAGCACTAGACCAGAAGCCATCCCAGGTACAAACGGCAGTGCGGCCGCCGACCTGTGCATGGAGTGATGCGATAAAGCATCTGAACAGCACGCTTGTCCCCATAGAAGAGATGCTGGACGTGTTCCAACGTACATTAGTGCTCTTGCCTCTTGGGGCATGCTAATGCAGATACGCAGGAGCATTGTGCTGGAGGCTAGCGATCCGGAGATGGCCAAGTCAGTGAAAGATGATCTGCCTCAGTCTGGCAAGCGCCTATTCGGTGAGGCATTCACTGATGAGCCGACGTAACGGGCTAAAGAGAGTACGGCACTGCAAGAGGCGTCCAAGGCATTGCACCAGCCCTCGCATAGTAGCGCATAGTGTGCATGGGGCTATCAGGCGGGCCGTGACTGCGCTCACACAGATAGAGTCACCCGCGGCCAAGTCAATAATTCCCTTTCTTTACCCATTGTGCAAACTCAAGCTGGATACAAATCTTTTTCATTCCTTGGTGCTGACCGCTTTAATGCGCTTCCCGAATCCCTTCGCACAAATCAGGGGCCGTTTACATGAGGAAAATAAGCCTGGGCTTATTCGCATCGGGCTTATTTTTCAACCGTTTACATGACGGTTGTACGGGGCTGAGTTCAGGTGAGTGACTGCGAGTTCTGCGCGCATTTTATTTTTTCAAATCGCACATGAACGCAGTGGTAAATGTTTGTGTCTGATGAAATTTGGATCAAGAAATGCCGGCTCAGGTTTCTACTGCCTTTCCAATTGTCACTTATTTTTCGAGAAGGTGAAGGATGGGCTAGGACCTTCCACTGGACAAAAACCAAAAGAAAACATACCAAGAAATAAATAAAAGAGACGCACTGTCCACGGCCACATTCTCTCAGGTTCACGAGGCAAAATCGAAAAATACGGAAAAACTCGCTTATAAGCCCTTCTTGACCGTTTACATGACAAAATAAGCCCTGGGGGTTGGATAAGCTCGGGGGTCAAGGGTAGGGCTAGTTCAGCTCGGGGCGAGCTGAATAAGCCCGCCTGACCATGTAAACGCGCGCTCTAAAATGACTGGGTGACAGATCAAGGCGGGCTTATCGTAAGCCTAGGGTTGAATAAGCCCGGGCTTATTTTTCTCGTGTAAACGGCCCCTCATATCCCCAATTCATTTCGCCAGGAACTTACAAATTCATTCATCTTGGGCACCCTGTAAGAAGACCTTAGGGTCTGTTGGGAATGCCCAAGTCAGGCGCGTGCGCCGGTGCCCCCTGGGGGGTTCCCGGTGGGGTTCCGGGGGCCTGTCCGGGAAATTTTTCAAAACATGAAGCAAAATCCTGCATTTTGAGCGAAAGGGGGGGGGGGGGGTTCCGGGCACCCAGGAACCCATACGGGGCATGCGCCTGCAAGTACAATAATAAAATACAATACAATACAGTACAAGACTTGCACTACAGTTGTGCTTGATGAAATCCGACCCAAAGGGCATATATGGCGCCCTCAACTTGCACGGCCCTTGACGCTCTGGATGTGGTATGGATGCTGCTGTACATACACATGTACAAATACAGTGATGTAATCGGAACTGGTGCAGGGCGTCAGCTTTGCACTTTGGGTCGGGTTTCATTGAGCACAACTGTATGTACACAGGGCTGCCAGGCCGTACAGTACAATCATGTGGTGCATCAACAATACATAACCCCCCCCCCCCCCCCCCCAGAGTGTGCAACTCCCACATACAGTCAACTTCACTCGGCGGGACATCAGAAAAGTGTCCTTATTCGCGAAATGTCCTTATATCCGAAGTCTCATTATATGTACTACAGTTAGATGGGACTTTGCTCTGTGCATGGAAATTATGTTGTTATTCGCGAATTGTCGTTATATCCGCAGTCGTTATTAGCGAAGTTGACTGTACCCTGCTGTCCCGACAGAATTTCAAGTTGACGTCATATTTATGATGTAATGCTCCTTGCACCAGTGATTTTTTAAAGACATTTGTACGGGGTGTCAACACATCACACGCTTTTCTTTGCATGAATTTGTACCGGATCAAACGGGGCGCTGTCCACCACAGGTTCAGGATACGTCTGACAGTACATGTACAGTGAGTGCGCATTGCATCATAAAAATGACGTCAACTTGAAATTCTGTCAGGACAGTACCCATAGTCGAGTTGCACACTCTGGGGGGGGGGGGCTATGTACTCTTGATTGCATGCATTGAGGCACACACTGTGCCATACAAACACAGTGAAATGTGCCGAGCGCACGCAGCAGCACCAACGAGACACTACACCAGAGAGTGCATCGTAAGCGGCCGCAAACGCAGAGAAAATCCCGCCCGGGCCCCGTGGCCGGCCAGGACCCACTGTGCCGGCGTAAAACCCCAAAACCATCATCACCAAAACCCCGCCACGGCTAGGAGAACGCCAGAGGCGAGTGCCGCGACTGATCATGTCTCAAAGAGCAGTGCCCCACTTGGGCGACCGTGTGTTGCTAACAGGCAGGCTGTCGTCAATGTAACAGCACCACTGCACCACCAAAACCCGCTTGAAGTCCCTCGATTGGCCGACGTTTGCTGGCTCGAGGCTACAAGCATTCAAGCACCTTGTGGATGGCAGCCAAGAGAACTCGTACCTTCCGATAAATAAATAAATGTCACGGTTCGCGTGAGACTCGGCTGGAAGCCAAGTTTTCCGCATCCGCCGTGGGAACGCCACCACCCTCTAGCATGCTTATTGTGCATGCTGATAGCATGCACAATAAGCAATGCTCGTACTTGTCGGTCGTACTGCAAGTGCATCAACATACCAATGCTGAGGTCGCAGTCGCTCGGATCAAACTCCACGTCAGACACGACCGACTCAGCATCGTTGAGATGCTCCTGAAGGTGATCAAAAACATGTACCCGCGTCCGCACACACACACACACACACATGCACACCAGTATGCATAAGTGTGCACTTGAGGACGCAAGCGAAATGTACACACACACACATACACACACACACACACACACACACATGCACACCAGCATGCACACCAGCATGCATAAGTGTGCACTTGAGGACGCAAGGGAAATGTACACACACACACACACACACACACACACACACGTGCACACACACACACACATACGCACACACAAATATGACACCTGACACCAGCCAGATTAAGACTAACCGTTGCAAAGTCGCCACGGCAGGCCATGAATTCGGGTACGTCCAGATCACTGAGGTTCGGCCGCAGATATCCATTCGTGAAACCTGCAAAGTACAATCGAGAAAACATGGAGACAAGTGTGTGAGGCAGAGTGTGGGACCAGAGAACTCTGAACACGTTCTGTTAATGTGGAACAGACGAGAAGATAGTCACCCTGTGATCAGTAGCCTAATACAGTACCAGTGGACACATTTCAACACATTCGTCTTCAGACTGATGACATGATGCACAGGAGCGAAGATTGGGAAAACAACAACAATAATGATAATAATCTCATTCTGCTTGTATTGTGGAATTTGACTACTCGAACAAAGTGGTGTGTAATAGTCCTGTGAGAATCAAGCTTCTGTGAGTTGTACGAAAGGGAGTGAAAGGGCGTGAGTGAGAGAGAGGGAGAGAGAGAGAGAGAGAGAGAGAGAGAGAGAGAGAGAGAGAGAGAGAGAGAGAGAGAGAGAGAGAGAGAGAGAGAGAGAGAGAGAGAGAGAGAGAGAGAGAGAGAGAGAGAGAGAGAGAGAGAGAGAGAGAGAGAGAGAGAGAGAGAGAGAGAGAGAGAGAGAGAGAGAGAGAGAGAGAGAGAGAGAGAGAGAGAGAGAGAGAGAGAGAGAGAGAGAGAGAGAGAGAGCACCCACTCATACACATACACACGATTATATACAGGTCCTAGAGGGAGACAGAAAAGGCAGATAGATGGACAGAACAATAGGGAAACATTCCATAAACATTTACCAGATGATGAAGCTAGCCCTACAGTAGCTGGCGGTTCTATTCCTGGAGAGTGAACAAGAAAAACGAGGTTAAAGGCAAAAGAAGGTAAACACTACAATCATAATTGGCACCACACTTCCCCGATTAAAAGTTTCAACACACACACCATATCAAGACAATAGATATGCAACCCTTGAAAAGTAGAAAACTAAATTAATGTCAAATGTGCAACGATAGCAGACACAATTCCTTCATTTCTTCAAACGGTTTGGTGAAGGCAAGCCTCAACGCGTGTTGTACCACTCACTTGGCATCTGCGGTAACGGACTGTTCACGTAGGTCTGCAGGTAGTGTTGCTCACATTCTGTACACGGGCACACACATGCATACACATGCACACACACATGCACAAACACACATGCACAAACACGGATACATAAACACAGATACACACAATACACAGACGCACAGTCGTATAAAGGGCAGAGCAACATATACGCACAAGGGAACGAAAAGTCACACCACACTTCCATCATGTGCATAACCCAACACAGCGGTCGCTTGCAACGCCAACTGTGTGGAAAGAGAGCTGAGCAAAACACCACAGCCCAGTCTACTGCTTACAACAACTACAACTTTACTTGAAGAAAGGATGGGTTGTTGATTTGATACACCGCACGCACGCACGTACGAGTACACATGATACGCCAAGCAGCACTCACCTTTCGCATCTTTGGATTGCACATGTTGCGCTATTTCTGGCCTGTGAACACACGTGCACGCAAACAGGATATCGTCACAGTTGGGGCGAAAAGCTTCAGATAAATTACATAACCGAAGAGAAATTAGCGGTAAACTTGACGATTACGTTGAAATCAGTCACTTCACCACTCCACAACGTGCTCTCGGCCGCCCCACTCCCCTTGCTTAGCACTACCATAGCAAGGACAATCCCAATTGAGATTCCAGACCCTCCAGACAGCTGTTCCCCTCCAACAGAGCTCAGGAGTGGAGGCAGTAGAAATGAATAATTGGAGGTGAATGAATGATATGTTATACAGGGCAAAGCTGGCACCATTGTGCACTTTATACATAGAAGTGTGGCATGGTCTGTCAAACGGCGGTCAAAACATGCTAAACATCACATGATTTATCTAGCTGCAAACAGTTCCGTCACATCTTGCAAGCCCATCTCCTCTCATCATCACCATCTGTTCGCGCCTTGCATGTGGCATGCCCTAAGAAACCGAGGTGCTCGAGGTGACAACAGGTCTAACAGAGGAGATAACGCAAGCGTGTATTGCCAGGACATGACACGCAGCACTGGAAATGGTGCAGGTAGCAATCCACAGACTGCAGCTGTGAGAGGCACTACTAGAAAGTGCGCAATCGCGCCAGTTTTGCCCTTTGGAACATGACTCATTCGCCTCAGATTAGATTAGTCACTATCTACTACCTCCGCTGACGACCTCTGTCGGAACTGAACAGCTGCCTGGACGGTCTGCCATATAAAACACTGAACGGAATTGTCCTCGCTATGATGGCGGCATGCAAGCAGAGTGGGTCGGCCGAGGCACATTGTGGAGTGGTGCAGTGACTGATTTTAATACAATAATAATACAAGATTTTGCTTTCTCGGCCCGCGTTCCACAAGGTGGCAAGGAAACCAAACGAACAAAGTCGACACATTGGGAAACCGGACACCTTACACATGGGAAAACTTACAGTATGGACTCATCATTGATAAAGATGGTATTTTTGCCCGTACAAGAGGCTTGAAACACTGGACTCGGATGGAGAGCCAAGGGTAAATTTATAGAAAAGAAAAAGGACCAAGGAACTACAAGTAGTAGTTAGGCCACACGTTTTTATTTCTATGTTTCTCGTCACCTGAAAATCTAAAAACGTATGCGAGAGGTGGAAATTTTTTTAAAAAAATGACCAAAAAATAAAAATAAAGGTTTACTAGACCTTTGTTCGCACTGAAATCCACCAATACACCATGCAAAATAGCATCCATACGACCATAGTTAGCAACTAGTACGTGGTAGGAGCTTCTGTCACAGTCTGTGCATGTGCAGCTAGATTGCGCACAAAAATGCCGACCTCGCATAATGTGTCGCGCAGGCCAGGCCACATATGTACATGTGCATGAGTGTGCTGGTCCCCACAAGCGCCCACATGCACAGTCAGTGCAGCACAGTTTTTTTTCTTTTTTTCTTCCAGACTCCTGAATCGTATGCGCGCGGGTGACGAGAAACATAGAAATAAAAACGTGTGGCCTTACGCTATAATGTCCACTAACACCACCAGTCACTAAACAATCAGCTCATGCGATAACATTGCACGACACTGACCGGTGGTACATGTACTGACGTTCTACAACGTCGGTCAGTGTCGTACAATGTTATCGCATGAGCTGATTGTTTAGTAACTGGTGGTGTTAGTGGACATTATAGCGTAACTTGTCGTTCCTTGGTCCTTTTTCTTTTCTTAGATTCTATTCCTACAATTTGGTATCATTTCGGGAATACTACCGTTTGCTGCAAAAACGAAATTTGATCCTGTACTGTCGTACCTGATTTCTCTTATTTTTCCTCTACTCTCTGCATGCTTTTCATCTTACCAATTTCCAAATCCAGAGTTCGATAAAGCCTTGATCAGTTTTAGCTCCTCTTCCGCTGTCCAGTTGTCCTCCAATATGGCAAAATTCAAATGCTGTACAAACGAAACAGTAGATGCACAAGTACTGGAAGACTTGAAGAGGAAACGCTGCACACATCACACATGAAGCATTCTGACACTGCGACGTACAGCACACATCGGTTAAAAGGAGGGCGCTCACTCGATCAGCAATGTTGTGAGCCTTGGTAAATCTCGGAAACACCCAATTCGAGCAGCCTACTCCACTTTCGCGAAGCTTAACCCAGGACAGCCAGCTGAAGTATGCATGTTAGCACCCAACATAACATTCTTGTACTCAGCAAACTTTGGAAAAGTTGCAGCCCCTTACGAAATTTGCACAAAATTGAAGTATTACCAATCCATGATTTCTTCATGCATAGAACACACACACACACACAGAAGGCAGAGGGCCTGGACGTTAAACTTACCACCAGCTGATACGCATGGTCACTCTGATGTGCCTTCACTTCCACGCCGCGAGAGAAACACTATATACAAGCACAGGCACAAAAGCAGCATGCATTACTGTATTTCGCACACAAGGCTGCAAGTACGGTAAAAGAACGCACAGCGGTAAAAGAACACACACGCCCGTGCGCGTACGCACAGACCACTTTTGTTACCCCTTCTTCCGTAGGCACAGTAAACCCTGTAATGGCGACCACTCGACCATGGCGACCACTTTTCCTTGTCACGGACGCATTCACATTCAAAACAGCTCGGATAAGGCGACCACTCGCTCAACGCGACCGACGACCACCCACCCGCGACCGCGTTGCACAGTGCTAGTACATGTACATGTCAGTGTATGCATTGCATGGTGTACCATGCATGGTAGATCTACACATCAGTGCAGTGCAGGACGTGTAGATGTGCGTGGTGCAGGCACGACACTTGACAGGTCTGAGGAGTCAGGACCCCAGGCGCATGAGTCGTGCGAGAGTAGCATACTAGTAGCAGTAGGTGTGTGCACTGTGATACACTGATCAAAATGATGTATCACATGTACTAATAATATTATGACGTGGATATGGTCACGTGACCCACTGAACCTGGATAAGAAGACCACCTGGCCACGGCGACCACCTTTTCTCGTCTCTTGAGTGGTCGCCTTAGACAGGTTTCACTCTATGTGCAATGTGATAAAATTGAATTAAATTAAAAAAAATTCACGGTTCGCGTCCCAGGCTCGGCTAGAGGCCGAGTTTTCCGCATCCGTAGGAACGCCACCACCCTTCAAGGATCAAGGCGCAGATGCAGCTCCTAAAGCGGTGGGAGGTGAGTAGATCAGCTCACCAGCAACTGGTCAAAGACCAAAAATCCCATTCACTGCATCCATGTTTTATGTTTTGTTTGAATTTATGCAAAAGAGAAAGACCAAGGAACTGTTTTTGTTTAAAAAAATTGTTTAACTCACCGATGTGCAGAGACGAATGTTCTCGCTGCACTCCTGGCAGAGAATGTAGGGCAGGCGAAGAGCAGCAGAACAGCCAGAGCACACCTCTACGTGCAGGAGACATTAACACAACAGACAAGCCAGAATTATTGATCAAAACCATATTCAATCTGCAGACAGCAGGGCTGTTTCGTTCTTTGTGAACTCATCGGAGCAGCACAGAGAAAACGAGGCCGAACCTGATACACTCACACACACACACACACACACACACACACACACACACACACACACACACAAACCTGATAGCAATGAAAAATAAAATAAATTCCAAAGCCAGATTTAAACCAGGCCCAAACATACCTACCAAAAACCATACAGAGTGCACACTTCACAGCCAGGGACATTGAACATGCCATGCCACGGCTACTACAGTACCGTAGAATCCCGCGGATAAGCCCACCCGCGTATAAGCCCATGCTCGCGCATAAGCCCAGGGAAAGTTCGAACATCACAAGGCTTCGTCGTACAAGCCCATGGGCCTAAATTGTACCATGAGTCCATAAATTATGGACTCTTGGTCGTACCATGTACATGTATGATGATTGTACCTGTACGTAGTACGAGTGTTTAGGGTTTTTTTTTTGTACATTTCAACACAATCATCGGTTGTTTTTGTTTGCACAGTGGCTTTCAGCAATGTACTTCTCACTTCATTGGCACTTTTCAATAGTACAATGTTGGTGTCGGCGGATAAGCCCATGCCCGCGTATAAGCCCATGTTCTTGTATAAGCCCACCGAAATGTCCTTGTGAAACAGATAAGCCCATGGGCTTATCCGCGGGATTCTACGGTATTGAGGGCTGGCACCGTTGGGGGTACTTCAGATGGATGACCATACCACCCTAAAATACCTTGACCCTATGTATCACTTTTTGCCCCAGGTACCAGTTATTCATATTATAACTATGAACCGGTAAAAAAATGTTGGCTCTATAATTTCAGGGGAGGGCCCATTGGGGGTACTTCAGATGGATGACCGTATCACCCTCAAATACCTCGACGCCGCCTCAACCCACACTGGCCACAGCACATCTTAGTGCAAATGAGTAGTATCCTGTTTGCCACGAGATACACAATAGATTGATAAAGGCATTCTGTGGTAATAGAATGGCTGAAGGTGTACAAGCGGAGTTAATTCGAGGGGGTGGATATAATTACTTCGCTCATCAATCACTTGTGATTACGTGGTACATCGTATTCGAATAGTAAAAGGTATAGATTCAGATAAATTCTAACAACTCGTCATTGTTCCGTTCACACCCACCCGTCCGCTCTATCGCAGCTTCCACTTCGGAGATTGTTATCTCCTTCGGAACAATATGCTGCCCAGAATCGTCCATAACACAAGGCTAAAATTCAAATTGAAGTGGTAAGACGCTGGAGGCCCGGTGAAAAAGTAAGCAAGACACGGAAAGCTGCTTCGTGTTCGGGTGAACCACTACCATCAACAGTTGTGAGAATGCAAAGACGACGTAAGCAAGTACATGTAACAATGTAGATCAAGTAAAGAAGTGAGTAATTTACAAGTAAAATAGGTTGTTGCTGTCAATGAAATCCAAAGAAGGCATTTTTGGTACGCTTCATGCGCCTCAGTTCAGGACTTCATACCGGTAAAAAAATCCGTGCAAAGCTATGCTGCTGACTTGTACTCGTACTGTTGACTGTTGTTGTAGTTGTACAGCTGTAGCAAGCAAGAGACTACATGGGCAGTACCAGGGTCGTAAAATACCGGTATTTTACGACTCCCTGGTATGTACGTACTCTTGATGCAAGCTCCAGCGCCGTTGTCATGACTCTATCATCAGTAGACTCTACGTAGATCTAGGTCTGCGACTCTGGTTGTGACGTCGTTGCAGTTTCTTCTCCTGACAAGTGACATGATGTGTTTCTTTGGTTCCAAAATTATTTCCTGTAGAAGATGAACGTCCATATTATGATTATATGCATACGAGACTCGAATGTAGTAGCTGGTCTGGTGTTTCTGTTAGTTTGACTGACTAGTGAGTTGCAGTTTGAAAGTATGAGCAGCGTTTTTGACCCTGCAGTTTATAATGAATCGATATCCATAAATTTGTGATCGATGCTTTTAAATATACCTCAATGGGGACTCAACGGATGTCCCTGGGCCTGCGAGCATGTTCTACGGCAGGTGATAACCCTTATCTGGTTCCCAATGCCGACATTGAGTCTGCGACTTCGTCAAAAGTAGCAGGGCTGAGAAAAAGATTCGCCAAAGGTGAAGGTCAGACAACTGGAAACTTCTATTCAAATTTGACAGTACGAGCATTTCACTCACCTATCAGCATTAAATCAAAGACAAAGGCTGACCCTGCTGCTTATGGTATAAAATATTAAAACTCAGCTGGCCATCTCCAGAGTGGTAGAGATTCAAGAGGGCAAAATGCTGGCGCTGGAAATGCCGCATGATTGTATGCTGGATGTTGACAGTAAAGCACCCATTGAGGGTGGTCTGCAATCTTCTTCCAACACAGAAGTAGATCTGGATAAGTGGAAGAAGTTTACTTATCAGTCACTGCACTTATCTTAGAGATAGGGCTTACGTTCAAACCAATCTCAACACAATATGCTGCAGACGTTGTCTGGCTGTGGGGCTTGGTCATGTGACTCGAGAAGGACCTGAAGCAGCATCATAATATGAGCAACAGTATAATACCCCCCCCCCCCCCCCCCGGTGTGCAACTCTTGATCAGTCCCTGTATGGAAGCCCGCTAGACGGAATTCCTCCATTGCGTCATTTTTTGGTGCAGTGCGATGAGTTGTGGCCGAATCTGTGCAAAAATGTGGAAATGTGCAGTCAACACGAGAAGCGTCCTCAGAGACTGCCTAAACTGCGATATTAATCCGATTTCTCGAGTAGCAAAACAAAGCTCCTGATGCCCGATCTCTGTATCTCTTGCGCTGTCCACAGTGCCACGTGCCTCAGCATGTTTCAGGAAACCTTCGAAGATAATTTCAACTGACTGTAGTGTACAAGCTACATGTATGTACACAAGTAACAGTGTCCTAACTGTTTCCTGTCAATGTGCGTCGTATGCCTGGCTCACACCACACTACATTGTAGGCCGATTTTTCGGCCAATGCTCCGACACCGATTTCAAACCAGCCGACTGTGTCTGGCAGACTCGGACTACCTCTACACACGGTCTGTTTTCTCTTACTTATTTGGCTGCAGACAGATGGAATATGGACTGGGACAGGCTGTCTTGCCATCACTAAAAGACAATAATGAAGAACAGTAGGTCACGGAAAACACCCTGTGAGAACGAAAACATGCCTGCGATGCTATGCTTCCTATCCAATTCCACCGGTGCACCGTAAGACACAGCCACTAGTTTCAAATTCAAAACACAGCTTTCGCAGCATAAAATGCATTTGACAAGTTATTTTTCATCCACTAGCAATCCTTGAAGCGATATCAAGAGTCCATAAACATGCACTCTTGGTGATATCCAACAACTAACCGTTACTTCAGAACATTGATGACCGAATATCCCGGTTTGGGATGCCATTTTACCGGTACACATTTGTTAGAAAATGACAGACCGATTATTTGAATACTGAGAATACTATGAAAGTAGGACAGGATTCAAGACACTTTTCAAAGTTGGATCATTCCCATTTTTTGACACAACGGGCATGAAGAATAGCACTTCCAGTTGCAACAATTCATTTGGATGTAGCTATACAAGTCATGTAGAAGTGGCTGAAAAAACGTCATTTTACAACAAAATCACCTCGTACCGTATTCACAGACGTAATATAAGCTATGTATAGCCCATGCGCTCGCTTATATCGGGATTTTTTAGAGCATTTCTTTGATGCTGTCCCTGCGATAACACCGTTCAATAGACACCCTTAGCAAACAACGTTATGTTGCGCGGTACAACCATATACGCGACACAAGGTGAACTGCGTACGGGCTAGCTGCGGACTATGCAATGTTTAATATAATAAATTCGACGGGGTTCGCGTACCGGGTAGGTCAAGAACAAGGAGTCGTACAACTCCCTGGTCAAGAAGTATATAATAACACATGGTACGCGGGCATTATGGCTGATTTATGCCCTAGTGCGTAGCCCGAGGTCGTGCACCGTAGCCCAAGGGCCGCAGGCCCGCGGGCTACGGTGCACGACCGAGGGCTACGCACTAGGGCATACAATCAGCCATAATGCACGACGCACCATGTGTTTATTATAGTTCATACATGCCACGTGCCTAGTTGTAGACAAATAAGGTAAACATGGTCAAGGGAAGGTTCCAATCAGCTGTCATATGAATGAAGGGTCAAACAAGATCGGAAGGAGCTTTCTCCGTGGAATGATAGAACGTTTTGTGTCAGATTTACTTGCAGTTCCAGGAATATGCCTTTGCATTTTGGTGCATGTTAGTGGTGCCTATTGGGCGGTACGGAAATTAGCTGATTCGCTGCTGCTTTGGAGTTAGTTGGACGCAAACAGCCTTGACCAAGTGGCACTAGTAATAAGACTAGTTTTGAGAGTACATTTTAAGTGTTCTTATTCGGAACAATGATACTTTTTCACATACATGTACATTGAGATTGTGTTCGCATTGCTTTCAGTTTACTTGACGTCCATATGTACACTGGACATGTAGCTAGGTACATTTGAAGTACATGTACATGTAGATGTAACTGTATATTTTGTAGGAGTTCGAGATACAATCTGATCTATTCCAGATACTTTGTGATGCATGTTCACCTGTCGACTTGTTCGTCTCTGACTTGAATTTAGGAATGCATTGTAATGACATGCTGTGTACTATTGTCGCGTTGTTATAAATTACTTCTCCTATGTCGACATTGCTAGTAAAATATAATTGTTTTGGACGGTGCACGTAAGTAGTTTCGTTTTGTGTGGTGTGTGCGAGTGCATGTGGTGTCCTTAGGAATGGTCCCATGTGTTCTACGTGCGCTGGAGTACTGCCAATTATGTACCAGGTCACTGCCCAAAAGGCATGGCTTGGTGCATATTTGGCAGTGCACCAGCGTACGTAGTACGCCTGGGGTCATTCCTAATGGGCATGGGTACGCCGTACCCGGGCATTATCGTCTGATTATAGAGAGGTTCTGCAAAACGAAAATGTGTACGAACTTTCGCTCTACGTCACAAAGTGAGAAACTTCGCACGAACTTTCGCAACTTTGGACGCGAAACTTGCAGGGAACGCGAAATGAACTTTCGTAGGAAGTTTCGTGAGATCGGATCATGGCGTACGTGCACTTGGCGCATGCAAACTACGAAAATGTGCAGAACACAAAGTTCGTGCGAAAATTCGTACACATTTTCGCAAGGCCTGTCGCGAAACTTCGTTCGAATTTTCGTTGTGCAGAACCTCTCTAATGCCCTGGTACGGTGGTGCTCTGATTGGCCAAATGCTAGCAACGACCTGACAACAGGCACGTGACATGTATGAACCACCTTTCCGCTTCCGTGGGACGCCACCACCCCCTGATCAGGCGTCAGATGCGGCTCCTAAACGGTGGGCCATGGAGGAGGATAGATCAGATCCACCAACCAGAGGCCAAAGGCCTCGATCCCATTTGCAGCACGGTTGGAAAAAAATCCTTCCAAGCAGGACTCGAACCCGGTACCTCTCGTTTCTCAATGATTGTCTTAGACCAACTCACTGTGCCTGCCTGAGCTGATGCAATATTTGGGCTATTATATGCAATATGTCCCATAACGTTTTTACGCTGCAGCTTCAACGCTATTTGGGTGATCAAGGTACGAGTACCGTAAAAAATAACGTTACCCTTGTTTGCTTTGTAATTCCAGAAGGAGTCGTCATTACAGGTACAGTGATACGTGAAATGTGAATTCTGTTCAGTTACAAGCCCAGGCGCTTACCGTAAAGCTGTCCCCTTGGAAAAACGCGATTCCGCGGCCGCGGCAAATTTCGCAGAAGTTGCCATCATCCGCGGAAATCACGGAATCCACACTTTTGCCCGCGGAATCTGAATTTTTTTAGGGAAAATTACTAAAATTACTACTCAGAAAGCAGCAGAAAAACTACTTTGTGATCTGTTTGAGCACATTTCTCTTGCCAGTGCAGGTCTCTCCATGACGATGATTCTTCACTCTTATTCAGTTTGTGACTGCAAAGGATAGTATGAAAAGTACTCCTTCATGCGACTACGGACTAGTTGTCATATCCTCTACGAGGAGGGTGAAAAACGTGCAGGAAATGCCGCAGATTTTTGATTTTACCGCAGAAAATGCCGCAGAAAACCCCCCTTTTCCCCGCAGAATTTGCCGCGGAATTTTGAATTCTTCGCCGCGTTTTTCCAAAGGGACAGGTAAAGTACCGTTGATCCGCCCCCCGCCATGTCGCTTCCCAGCTGGGTTTTCGGCAGGGGGCGGGAATTAGATCAAGGCTGTCAAGTGCAGTGCAATGTACAACAACGTAGAGGATCAGACTTGATGTGCTGAATTGTGCACATTTTCATCCTGGATTGGCAAGTATTGTGTACAGCAGTGCATGCGTTGGTTCAACATCGTATTTCGTTGTATACGCCGAAGTCGCTTCACAAGTAGAAAATCGACAGGGGGCAGGAATTAGAGAGGGGGCGGATCAACGGTACTTTACAGTATACGCAAAGAGTGCGCTTATATCCGGATTAGGCCTGTGCGCGTTTATGCACGTGAATACGGTACAGACACGCCCTCCGAAAGTAAATACTATTTTCCAGGTGGCCCCGAATTTTGGGCATGAGGGATAATCATCAAGTATATTCTTTGGCTTGGGCTTGATGGCAGTTTTAGCCATACACACATTGCATCCCAAAACACACAAATTGGAGTTATGATACGACATAGTCACGTAGTTATAGTTGAGGTCAAAACATCAATGTGGCTCTGCATCGTCAACTAATGAAGCCAAAGAGAAAAGACGAACAACAAGAAATATATCAGTATGACAATACCGGGAGCATAAATGCATAGTGTACAAATCTTTCAAAGATACTCAAACCGTCAACAAGTCCGAAGACTTTCCTAAAATAGAAGATGCGTGCATATAAAATAGCTTGCAATAGGCATATGTACTAAAAACTACCGACCGCATGCAATCCGTGCGGAGAGCACTGACAAACAGAAGACGGGCAGAGTGAGCTGGTGAAACTCAGCATCAAGTACAAACAAGATGTTACGTGTGAGCAATCAGCAGGTTCACTGTGACCTGCCTGCACTAAGTATTTCTCTGGGCCGGGATTGAAAAAAACGAAAGTAGAATGAAGATGCACACCCTAACATGGCTGTTTGACAAATCCTTTGTACAGGCAACGACATCAAGACGAATTAGACAGTAAAAAATAATGTTCACTTTGGTGTAGGTGGAGAGTATTTGTTTGTACATATAACAGCTATTTACAATGCAGAGTCGAGGCGGCCAGTCTACCAGAACGGACACCTAAACAGCAGAACATCAACACAAAGAACACAATCAATGAAAAAATGCAATACTCTTCTCCAAAAGGAAGAAGGCACAATGATAACTGATAATAAGCAAACACAAAACTGCATTGAAAGGGAAAAGAAGGAACCTGGTAAAGACTCTGGTAAAGACTCTGGTAAAGACTCGCATTAACACAATTCACCATAGCAGTCGATTCCTTGCTCTACGTGGAAGGAAGATAACAGAAGATGGTCTACTCTACATGCATGCATAGAAATCAGCATGCAGGCCAGTAAGCATTTTCGTTGCACACTCGCCTCTGCTTAGAATGTAAATGTCCGACATACTAACGACTCATAGCACCATTGTATATAGTGAAACGAGATAGCGGTACGCGATTGTAATATTGCGGTTTGGAAACGCCAAACGACAGGTCGGTATGCCCTGCCGTCTGGAGCTGAAACCGCCAGAGGCAAGAAGGGAGAATGTTAACATTACAACCAGCCTCAGTAATAGGACCCCCTCCCCAAAAATTGCAAAAAAGACTCACCATCCAATGTAGCACTGGCAAAGGTTCTCATTAGCAATGGCCTGCTTGATGAGCAGATTGACCTGGGTGCGAGTGTCACAATAGTCAGACTCAGCAAAGTCATGACCAGTGAGCTTGTCACGTACTCGCTTGGTTATTTCAAGGGCTTTCTTATTCATCACCTCTGGCGGCTGAAGTCCATCTGCAACAAAAATGCAAGGAACAAGAAAGATTGGTCAATCAGAGACTTGCTCCCCTGCGCATATTCCCCTGTATCTAGTTTGAGAAAAAAATGATCAAAAAATGACAGGAGAAAAGAAACAACGGTTGCTGGATGACTACGGCATGCCAAGCTAAAAAGTATGGGCGACTTACGACTGTTCTGAAACGAGACACTTGACACTTTGTAGGATCTACTTGGCTGCGAGACATGCATCATGGAGTCATTGTGTTGCAATCCAGAACCTGGTATAAGCACAAAGGAAAGATTTGTATTAGAACACAATTCACTATAGCACAAGTAGATTCCTTGCAATAGTGTTCTACATGGAAGGAATATTACAGAACAAGTTCTACTCTGCATTCATGCACAGAAATCAGCATAGCAGGCATTTTCGAGGCACACTCAATGGCACAAGCAATGTAAATGTCCGACATACTAACGACTCATAACACCATTGTATTTAGCGAGACGAGATAGCGGTATGCGATTGTAATGTTGCGGTTTGGAAACGCCAAACGACAGGTCGGTATACCCTGCCGCCTGGAGCTGAAACCGCCAAACAAACAGGAGCATGTAACATAAAACCCATCCTCAGTAACATATGGAACTGGACACTCACCATCTTCTTCGATGTTGTTGGTGCTGGTTTGAGGCTCTTTCTTCGGACCAGCGGCTGTAAACAAAGGAAACAAATTGAGCGAGCTTATTGAAGGCTGATAATTTCAAAAGGGGAAAGACTGAACACGTGATGATATGCAACAGCAAAATCAGAGAAATGCATGTGTGCAAGAGTTTCACAGGGGCAGAAAAGAAACAAGACACCGAGAGACTTCATACTAAAGAAAAATGAACTTACTTTCCATGGTTAGCCTCCAGTTCAACAGCGGGTCGTAGACAAACGCCTCGAGGACGGCCATGACACTGTCCTTGTTGTCACGCAATACACGCATAATGCTGTGACAGGTGATGCGGTAGTTGCCCTCAATGCCAGTCACCTCCATGGCATTCGTAAGCATACGAGTAAGGCGGAACGGGATTTTCTCTGGATACTTCTCACGAGTCATCGCCACCTGATACACACACACACGACCGTCCCCAAACACAAAGCTAAGATCGACTGTGAGCAACATATACAGCAACTATGAACTATGAACATAAAACCTACAACGGTAACAAAAATCCAAAAATCACACACAAACATTCGAAAAGCTGTCTGAGGACTTGGAGCCGCGGCAGCTTGATACGAACTGCAACGGATAATGACGCCCCGGTAGCTTGGTAGAGCATTCGCTATATGCAGACTGGACAGGGTAGAAAGCGGCCAAGGTCCATAGCAAAACGCCATGTCCTTGGCACGCGCAGCCAAAAAGCTCAGGTTGGTAGAGGCCATGCATACGAGATGCAAGACGACACCTGCCCACCATATAGCCCAGAATGCAAGGCGTGTATGTGTTTTCACAGCTACTAATCTGAATTACCTCAAAGCAATCGCCAAAGTCAATGTGCAGGATTCGTCCCGACAGCCTCTCCAACATCAAGTTCGAAGGATGCCTGTGAACATGAATGAAAAGAAAGAAAAGTGAAGTAAGGAATGGTGGAGAAAAGGAAACATAATGGACAATGAAGCATTAGAAAGTGTGTTCTCAGACAAATGCCTCGCAATAAGCATCAAAAGGCTCCTTGTAGCACATGCTCAGAAGGCCATGCATAGACATAAAACATGGCAATGCAAAACCAAGGCACCAAACACAGTACAGACAAGAATTCAGACTCGTCATCGAAATCATCAACGAACACAAAGACTGCAAGGGATTATACAGCATGCACAGCCACAACATCTATGGTACAACATACCGGTCGCCGAGACCCAAGACGTATCCAACCATTGACATCACAGCCAAGGAGCGAGTAAAGTTTGTTCGGCGGTCGAACCACACCTGCAAAAAGCAAGCAGCAGAGCCACACACATTGAAAGAGAACTACAATAGTACTTGCCAACCCCAAAACAAAATAACTATTCAAGATCACACACACAGACAACATGCCATGATAAACAAATACATGTGGACGCAGGTGAACCAGATCTCTTACAAGCAAACAATAATTTCACAACTAGAATGTTGGCCAAAGCAGTGAATTGGGTCACACAGGATTTAGTGAGCCAAACTAGTCACCACCCAAAGGACTGAGTTCAATATCTGTGGGTAGGTGGGATGTGCGGGTGGGGGGTATGAATACAAGTGTTAACCGCACAACCCTAAGAGCCCACAACCAAAGAGAGAAGCAAGTAGTAACAAAGCAGCACAGTGCACAGTTGCTCCTACCCGAACCAAAAGGCGGTGTCCAACATTCAAAAGACACACATACACACACCAATGGAAACGAGGCACGATCAAACTCACCTCGGAGCTAGGACTTTTCAGCCAAAGCACTTTCGCCAAGTCATCACCATCTGTATGGGAGATTGCATGCTCGAACACTTCCACCTTCTGCAGTACAGTGAGGTGGTCATACTCTGGGGCCATCTAAAGAAAGATTAAGCACACAAGAGATAACATGCAATGATAAATATAAGTGGATGCAGGTGAAGCGCAAAACGAAATGAAGGAACACCTAGCTATTGGCTTGCCTTCTGAAGAATCAGGACTTACAAGCAAACAATTATTTCACAAGGTAGAATGTTGGCCAAAGCAGTGAGTTGGGTCACACAGGATTTAGTGAGCCAAACTAGTCACCACCCAAAGGCCCGAGTTCAATATCTGTGGGTAGGTGGGATGTGCGGGTGGGGGGTATGAATACAAGTGTTAACCGCACAACCCTAAGAGCCCACAAACAAAGAGAGAAGCAAGTAGTAACAAAGCGGCGCAATGCTCTTACCCGAACCATAAGGCGGTGTTCAACATTCAGAAGTATTTTTCTCTTCTCTCGATAGTCTCGTATGAGTGCATGTAGTGTATCACAATGGGGCACCCAGCCAATCAGACCAGAGTTGGTAGACAGTGGAATCACAGAGTATCGCAAGATGCTCAGGTGGCGCTTGAATGTCTCTGGGTCGTTGGCAAGTAGTGTGTTGACTAGGCCAAACAGCTGCATGACACGCTCATCCTGGCGCAGATCCTCGTGTCCCTTCAGCAGAAACATGAACTCTGCACCATCACTGCCGTACAGTGATAATTTCCGTGGTCTCTGTTTTGACGTGATCACGTTTAGCGCTGGAGCAACCTTCTGGATACGCACAATGGGCTTGTTTGCATCATACGAACCAGGCACAGCCAGCTCAAGGTCTCGGCACGATAGTAACTTGGGAGACACATACTGCAATTCAAGTGATGTAAGCTGCAAGGAAATCAAAAGACAAAAATGCACTGACATTAGGAGTGCATATAGGATCCACATTAGAAAATACCAAGAGTACATTATTGCAAAGAAAAACGTGTGACGCTTGACACCTGTACACATGTTGTAAATAACTGGTGCAAGGAAAATTGCATCATAAATAATGACGTCAACTTGATATTCTGTCAGGAGGGGTATGTGGGAGTTGCACAGTCGTGGGGGGGGGGGGGGTATGTACTCTTGACAATACAACGGTAAGGCATCTAGGTAGAATGGCCAAAAAGAACAGAGAGAGGGTATAGACTCAGTCATGCTGATAGAATAACACATCAATATGAGGCACCCACCTGTGGTAGCTGTTTCGCAATTCTACGGAAGATGTGATAGTACAAGTCCCAAGCTTGAGTAAGATCTTTCTCGTTTCCATACTTCTTGTAGCGCCGACCCCATTCATATGCTTCCTGCAAGTCTCGACCATACGCCTGAAAGACGAGCAAAGATCAGACAACATTTCAGCTATGTGCACTCGACCTAAACGACAATTCAGCAGGAAACAAGTCCCTGCCAGACTACGATTATCTATTGACGATCCATTTCTATTCAAGAGAAAAGGAAACCCAATGGACAATGAAAGTGTGTTCTCAGACAAATGCCTCGCAATAAGCATCAAAAGGCTCCTTGCAGCACAGGCTCAGAAGGCCATGCATAGACATAAAACATGTCAATGCAAAGCCAAGGCACCAAACACAGTGCAGACAAGAATTCAGACTCGTCATCGAAATCATCAACGAACACAAAGACTATGTGGGAAATTCTTGCACTAAACGTTTGACCATTCTGTGACTAGACTACAAACCTGATGGAAAGAAGTCTCCTTCAGAGTCTGGGCGCCTTTCTGCACCATGACGTGGAGTGGATCCAGGACTTCAAACATAGGTGTAATCTTCTGTTCACCAAAGTACAACCGAGAAGCATCTTCCAAGCCTTCATGCCACTGCTCATGCCAAAGAATGGCAACACGAATTAGCTCCTCGCTCACCTAAACATACACGGATAAGAAAAGAGGTACAAACTTGTCAAGTACAAATATACACTTGGCATTATTATAGGCTTTTCCGCATTGGCTTGGCTAGCCTTCGCAGAAGCTGCTCCATGATGACGTGACAAAACAATGAATGCATGTATATAGGATCTAGGACAGAAAAATGAGCTACCAGTTGAGGAACACATGCTGTAGGGTAGTAAACTGCAGAAAAATTCTGGGGTTAATGTCCATGATAATTATATTTTAGCAAAAGGAAACACAAAATGCCACACAAAAAAACACATTGGGTAAACATACCATAATGGCTTGGCTGACTAGTGTGTTGCTGTGCTCACGCATGTTCTGTAGAACTAGATTGGCGGCATTGCGACGTGCCATCACTGTAGACTTTGATGCAACCGTCAGTGGGTAGATTAACGCCTGCGGATGATGCTTGCCAATGTCCATCAACAGGTGGTGGATCAAACGTCCGACAAGATGACGTGGCGTGTCAATGCGAGCAATAAGCTGGGGGATCACCTGGAAAAGAAAGGTGCAAAGGAGGCAGAAGAGGAAACATTGACACTCCGGAAATTGATGAGAATTTTTTTGAACGTCACCAGCTGGGTCAGCCACTTCTTAGATTGTGTCAATTCGAATCCCGGCCAAGGGATATTTCCAAACCACAGGGAAGATAGCTCATCCCACCCATTACCATCATAAGCACAGACCTATCGTTCACAGAACTACATGTATATGCTTACCTGAAGCCATGTATCGATCTGGATGGTCTTTATTCCTTCTTCCAGAGAATCATGAACATCGGCCCAATGACCATATTCGAACCAAAGTGTAAGCAGCCTACACAGACACAATAATAATACTTGTTAAGTTCCAAGAAAAGACAAAAAAAAGGAAGCTAACACAAACATTTGTGCAGTCAGCTGGTAGTGCATGTTGTAAAATCATCGACATACTCAGAGAATATGGTGAGGTTTTATGCATCATCCTGCTCTCCTTTGGAAGAAGTCATTCTTCACTAGGTCAACTAACCTGAGAGTGTCCTGCAATGAATTCATAGCCTTCTCCTGAGACAGGGAGATAGATCTGAAGAAACCTTGGACTGCAGGAACAGTGTACTTGTGTATCCATTCAGTGGCAAGTTTGCTAGACGAGGAAGGCTCTCCGCTTGCTTGCTTCTTGTAGTGCAGTACAGCCTCAAAGTTCATCATGGCCCATGAATGCCAAGCCTACACACAGATCGAACCAGAAAAGGAACCAATGAAGATATTACCTTGTTCGATGGGTGTGAGTGACAGTCAAAACAACACGTAAGGGTTGTGTTCTCAGACAAATGCCTCGTAAATAACTTCAATAAAGTTCTTGAGTGAAGAGCACGAAAGGCAGAGGGACAACATAAAACACATTGCCACTCCACCTGGGTTTCATACATTTCCATCGCAAGAGTTCAGACTCGTCATCGAAATCATCACCGAACACAATAGTAAGACAAGCGGCAAGTTACTAATAATATATTACCTTGTAGCAATCCCTGTCAAGCTGAGTTGCTTTTTCGTAAGATGTCAGGATGTGCGGGATTGTGTCTTCATTGTAGCCATGCAAAGATGACTGCCAATCACCCAACTTCTTGTACAGTCTAGATGAGAAAGAGTAAAGAGAAAACAAAAAGAATCTATTTACGGCAAATACCAACAGAAAAATTCAACATTAAAATACAATTTTCCACTGTTTCTTGTAGCAGGCTCACCAAAGATACACGGGCATACGCATAGAGAATGGGTACACATATTGAAGATACATACTTTGAGAGAAGGCTTTGTGACACTGCAGGCCGGCGGGCAAGGCCCGATGCGTTGATAAGAGCATTTGAATCAACCTTCTGAGAAGCTAAGACAAAGGCATCCAACTGGGCATAAGCATCAGCCTGCATAGAACGAACACAAGAGTTCAAGAATGACAGCTATAATTAACTACACTACTGGGAGCCCTGAGAATAGTGTACAATGGGTTATAGTACAACTCTCAGGTGGTCACATTGCACAGACAACCAGTCTTATGTTATTGCATGGCAATGTAAATGTCCGACATACTAACGACTCATAACACCATTGTATATAGCGAGACGAGATAGCGGTACGCGATTGTAATGTTGCGGTTTGGAAACGCCAAACGACAGGTCGGTATACCCTGCCACCTGGAGCTGAAACCGCCATGTGAGAAGCAATTTACACACCCATACAGATACACTGGCTGCAAAACACACAGCACCACTGACCTGCTGGCCTGATTCCCACATGTGCTTGATGAAGGCAAACGCCACAAGTGGGTGCGCACTGAGCAACGGCTTTTCGGGCGCTGTTGGCTCTACTCCCAATAGCCGGCACAGGGTTTTCCGTGAGAGCTCCATCCGGCCACTCTTCCTGCAAAGACTAGCAAACTTGATCAGAGTGTCGATGTTGTCCTCATCAGCAAGAACGAGAGAGCGGATACGCAAGATGCGCTGCCAATCCTCAACATTCCGCTCACAGCCCTGTAGTAGGATGCAAAATTGCAAAACTATGAGTACCTGTTACGCATAAAGACGGCGGTCATGCAGATTATTTATAAAGCATATAGACCCAGGGAGTAATAGCCACCTCACAATACAGAGGAGCTACATTTTATTGGGACTGTCAATGTCGGCAAGCTACGAGCCTTGTGACCAACAGACACAGCCACACGGAAAAGCAATGCTTGCCAATATAATCATACATGAACACATACACAATAATCAGTAATTGTTTCAAAAAAAGGAAAATTACCTGCAAACGATCCCACCAGATCTGTTTGATAACGCTGCTTCTTTCTGGGTTGAGTTTGTACCAGACAACTTCCTCAAGCTCTGAAAGCATTTGCACACACACCATGCCCTGGAGTGCGAAAGCAAAAACAGTAAGGCCAATATTTACAATCAGAAAATATGAAAAGGACACAAGCTCCTGCAACACAATACAACACGATTATAGAAAAATCCTATGAACAAGATGTACCTGCAGATTACAACACGTGCACCACATAACGAGATGCCAATGCGAAAAGCTGCAGTTCTCCTTTGCCCTTCACATGGAATCGATCACGCAACAAGAATGCATGTCAACTATGGGTGAGGGCTTGTTGAACAGAGAAAATAATAAGCAAATGATATCTGTCGCAACGTTGTGTGGATGCACTACTTACTCCGTATGCTCTGTTGTAACTCTCGCCAACCATGGCTGTGAGCTCACTGTCAATGATGTCACGAGCAGTGTCTATACACTGTGCAAACACAGAGGAAAGTCAAAACCAATCGTAAGAACATAGCTAAATGTATTCCCATCGCAACAATGCGGAGAAAAGTAAACCATATGCCTTGGTCAGTTCAAGGAAGGCAATTGTCAAATATCACACTGAACATAGTCCAGTCATACAGTGATAGACAAATAGAATACATCCTTCCAAGGCAGGAAAAACTGTGGCGGGGAAGAATGAAGGAGAGAAAACGTACATACCTGCTGTGCTACATCGAAGTGGTTGTTGTGAACAGCAATGACAGATCGATAGAAGGCACCGTCATACGTATCTCCAGGAATGATACACGTGTATTCATCCATTGATGTCCAGTTGCTCAGACCCCAAGAGGCCGACGCTGCCATGCGAGCCATTTTCAGCTGCATGTCCTCAGACGCGATTGACCACTTCTCCCGGGCTACATTGTACAGACGGTGCCATTCGCCCATGGCTTCCAGGCAGCGCATTCTGCCCAGAGTCAACTCGGAATTGTGTTCATCCTCTTCCTGGCGCATTTCATACAGTGCCAGCGCACTGTTCCAATCACGGAGCTTCTCGTACCAGGTCTCTTGAACACGCTGAACAGCACAACAAAAACAGGAAACAGGTTAACCCTGCAATTGGTGCAAAGGGCCAAAGGAAATCGTCCACCACAGTACAACTTGTGTATGCATGTGACAGGCACCAAGTCTATCAAAAGGCCAAAAGTTTTACTTCAGAACCACCAAAATTAACAAAGGCAACTCGCTCAAAATTACTCACCAGATCTGTGCCGTGATGTCTATTGGCATAGTCAAGAATACCAGATGCTGCTTCAGATAGACCCAACTTGTTGTTGATACTGATTAGTGCCTCGAGTGTTGCCGTGGTTGGTCCAGCGTGGAACTCTTCCTCCTTGTAGTGCAGCGCCTTAGCATAGGCCCGGACCTTCATAGCACACTCACCCATCAGCTGAGTGTTCAGTGGTAGAGAGCCCTATTGCAAAAGGAAGCAATGCAAATTACACAACTAATGAGGAAAAATAACATATTGTAGGACAGCATGCAAACTCTCATGTACTCACACTGCACAGGCCACCGGTGTAACTAAACCCGATCATGTTTCACTTGGGCGAATGGTCACATTGCACAGACAACCAGTCGTATGTTATGTCATGGCAATGTAAATGTCCGACATACTAACGACTCGTAACACCATTGGATATAGTGAGACGAGATAGCGGTACTCGATTGTATAATGTTGCGGTTTGGAAACGCCAAATGACAGGTCGGTATACCCTGCCGCCTGGAGCTGAAACCGCCAGAAACGAGCATAGCCATGGCCAATAATACCACCCACTAGTAAACATACCCATTAAACATACCACCCACCCAGTAAACATAGTACAGCTTTAGTACACAACATACCTTGTCTGTATGCTCCATGAACTCGGCCAGGTTGAGCAAAGTCTGTGTGATCTCAGGCAAGCTTTGAGTCTGAAGTGCCATCTCCAATGCATGCACTAATTCGTCTTGCTGTTGCTCAGCCAGCTCCAACCAGCAGGATACAAATGAAGCATTAAACAGATCCCTGAAAGCAAAGGAAAGAAGACGACCAGATGTGTTGATAAAAAAGTCCGAAGCTGTGAATACACCAGATACAATCACATGAAAGCAATCAGCTGGTAGTGCATGTTTTAAAATCACGGAGACCCTCAGAGAATAGGGTGATGATTTCTACATCATGTTGCCAACAAAACAGAAAACAAGAAACCTCTGAAGACGTACTTTGCAAGTGGATTGTAGGCATCAGCAACTGTGCGACAATTGCGGATGAATGGTGATGAAGACTCTTTCAGAAACTCCACACTCAAACGGCGCAGCCACTCTGCCCAGTCCTCCTTTGACACTCTGGATGAAGTTTCCCATGCCTGTAAAAGGAAAGGATAAAGTACAGATATAGCAAAACATAATGAATGCAAGACAGTTAAACTACGAAAGAGGCAGGAAATCTGTGAGTAGGCTGGTGCACACAAACAAAATATGTTGCTACCCTATATATCGCGATATTGTTTGGAAAACAGTGAAACCAGTCAGTCCAAGGATCAAAAACATGCCATGCTGAGAGTTCTGGTTTATCCCCTTTCAAACATGTGCCATGGTCGCGTACCACTTGCAGATTCAATGAATGGACGTTGTGCTTTTTTACACTGGAGTCTGAAGCATCTTCAGTTGTCTCTGGCTTCATAGACACTTTCGTTCGTCGATAACACGTGACTGATGTGTCGTCGGTCAATGGCTCACGACGCACTACTCTCATCACCAGGCTATCGTAATCCTGATGCTGGATTTTGTTCTTCTGCATCACCTGCACAAACAAGTACAGCATAAGAAACGACAAGTCAAGAATGGAAAAGAAAAATGTGCAACAATGGATGCTCACAGAAGTAATCAGCTGGTAGTGCATGTTTTAAAATCACGGAGACCCTCAGAGAATAGGGTGATGATTTCTGCATCATATTATATATATACAAATGAAAAACGAATGGAAAATGTCTTACCCGACTGATAAGTGGAATGAAGTAGGTGTACTTCTGACCAAGCACAAGCACCATTGAGCACAGTGTCGCCATGGCCAGGGAACGAAGAGCAGCAACATCGAGAATGCGAACAATCGGGTGGATGATACACGAAGCAAATTCCGACAAATCAACAACAAGAAAGAGAGCGTTGAGCGTCTCCAAAGCTTTCCTGCACACAAAGAAGAAAAGAAACTTGTTCAGCAGTTTCCTCAGGAGGGAAGCATTATAGCTGAGAACAACCAAAGGTCAGAAATGGATAAGGCTAGGAAAGGTTGTTCTCAGTACCGCAACTAGCAGTTCGAAAACCGTGGTAAGCCCATCATCCCTACGAAGGATATAAACACAGGAAAAAAAAAGGGAAAGCGAGCTTACTTGCGTATCTCCATGGACATTTCCGATGATTCAAACAGTTTGACAATAGAAGGTACGATCAGGTACAGGTAGTCGTCAAGAGTCGGACCAAGCTTCGTCAAGGCAAATAGAAGCTGCAAGGGAAGGAGAGAAAAATTCAGTATGTTATCAACCCACACCATGACCACCAAAGCATGCAGAAGTGGACTGGCCAGACTTAAGAAAGTTAGGAAAGGCTGTTTTACTACCACAAATATATTATTAGACAACCATGGCAAGCCAATTAGACCGGTATTGTAGACAAAGCACCAACTAGATTCAGAACTGACCTTGTCAGTAATGGCTCGATTTGCACTCTTGTCGTGGCTGCAAATCTTGAGGATCTGCGGCATTAGCCATGGAACATAGACCTTGAACTCGCTACCAACTGAGCTAGCAATGTCTGTAATAAGCTTGATGATACTCTCCTGTAGCCGAGAACTGTCTGGTGTGACCTGCCAAAACTCCTGTAGGCAAGGACAACAGAAAAACAGCAAAAAAGTAGCCAACAGTCAGGGCATGTTCGGGGGCAACCAAGGAAAAACAATTATGGGTGAAAAGAAGAGGTGGAGTCGATAGATGGGAAACTGTTCTCGACTTGAGGCACATTTTACAAGTAGTTTCTGCAAGTACACGTGATCCAGGACTTTGTTTCACAAAGCTGAGGTCTGTTCGCACGATGAATCCTACAATGTGGTTCTATTGTCATGCATGAGGGCAATGCCAGTGAATCAAAAACATACCTTGATCACCGTGAAGATGTCTTTTAGGTATGGCTGAATGTTGCCCTTTACAATGGTGGCCAGCACAGACAACTGCTGAAAGAGAAGCTGCAAGGCAAAACAACACAACATCACACAATCAGCTGAAAACATTCATGATGATTCCCAAGCCCAAGGCATGCAAATATAGTAGAGTGCTGGCCTTGGTCAGTTCAAGGAAGGCAATTGTCAAATATCACACTGAACATAGTTCAGTCATACAGTGATAGACAAATAGAATACATCCTTCCAAGGCAGCTTTCCAGGGTGACCAAATACATCCAACAGGTCAGATTGATCACACCACACCATTCCTCATTAAATTCAGAAAAGCAGGAAACTACATGGCCTAATCTGCAGTGTTTTTTAAAACTGGGACACTATCTTCATTCATACAACACACGTACCTCACGACTTTCTTCGCAGCTGTGAATGACACTCAGGTAAGGAGGAATAATCTACAGAACACATATAAGGAGAACAGATTTAATAAGACAAGACAAATGATCACAGAATATGTTCCCTATCACTACGGATAACAACTTCAACCATGGCTAACATAAAAATCCAGAAGTATGCAACTCTGCAACTGCATTTATTGTGTGCTCACTGTGGAAAAACACCATGCGTTCCGTCGGGTTGAGATTGAGTGAATGAAACAGTCAGTGCAGATCCACAGATACAGCTTTATGCAGCAAAATTTACAAATTGACTTACATGGCCGAGGAATGGAATGCACAGTGCACCAAACGTACGGATATTCGCTGCAAGTGCCTGCACAAAGATCAGGACACACAATGATTTTCTGCATGTTATATACCGTAGAATCCCGCGGATAAGCCCATGGGACATTTCGGTGGGCTTATACGCGGGCATGGGCTTATACGCCAACACCAAGTAACATTCTACATTCAACATTCTACGGTATACGATATATGTACGATCATATGGACATGCATAAAACGCACACTTGAACCAAGAACCCTCCTAAAAATACCAACACAGGGTGGAGCATATGAAATATCCTTACATGAATGCATAGAATGTGATGCTCCTTTAGTGTGCTGTCCTTGAGGATTTTCATCAGCGCTGAGAAAGCAACTATGGGGAAGAAATCGTCAAGCTGACCACTTGCAATCGTAATAAGCATCTCAGACGCATTCTCATACGCTGGAGATAACACAACCAGATCAAAGAGAAGCAACACATTACCAACGACGAAACATGTAACAGAAACCCAACGAGCATGACCACACAAGAGCCATTCCAATCAGCTGGTAGTGCATGTTTTAAAATCACGGAGACCCTCAGAGAATAGGGTGATGATTTCTGCATCATATTGGTAATGGTTATCAATGTGAAAAGGTTGAAAATTACTCAAACCCACCTTGGTCTTTCTGCTGAACATCTCTTGATCTACTGTGTCCAACACCACTGATGAGAATCTTGTACTTGTACGGATCCAGGGCTCCAAGTAAGCCAAGAACTCGCATACTCTGCAGGGGCCAAGCAACGGATAAGGAACAGAGCATAAATTTCCACACACATTATGTTGCTGTTGCGAGAGTCCGAGACTCTCATACCCCAGCATCAAATTTTTGCTAAATCACACTAAATCACACATTGAAAGCTCAAATTATAACCCACCTCTCTACGAATTGTTTGCACAGTTTCGGTCTTCAGAATGTTGAGCAGGACTTCGAGAAGATGGGGATATCGACAATACGGCTCACTGATACAGCTGCAGCAGGCAACACAACAATTTGGTTTGTTAACCGTTGTAAAGTATATATATATAATTATACAAGAGAAACAAAGGAAATTGAGTCAGCCACTTCTTAGATTGTGTCAATTCGAATCCCGGCCAAGGGATATTTCCAAACCACAGGGAAGATGGTTCATCCTACACAGTGTACATATACGGAGATAGCAAGCGATACGTACTCACCCAGTACTGCCGACAACTTGACCCAAAGTCCACAAGGCAACCTGGAAGTAACAATAGCCAGGTCAAAAAATACATTAGTGGCGCCAAAATACCATACGTACATACATGCCTTGCAAGGAATACGTCGCCATTGTGACACATAGCAAAATCAGGCACAAGCGTATACTGCAAGATCAGATGCACAATTCCTACAACCTCTCTTCATGAAGTGCTCATTTAGAAAATTCTCTGAGATAGATCTCAGTCCGCACGCGGTAATCATAGCACATGAAGGGATGAAGGAGGTTAATGCACCCCATTAGAAGATGATCACTTCACTATAAAAACAAAAATTGAACTGAAACATACCTCTCGTTTTCCGGACGAGATACTGTCTTGGAGCATGCTGATAATGATAGGAAGAAGGTCGTCAACGTACGGCTTCATAGTGACGCCCGACACCTGAGGACAGTGAATTCAAATAGGTCTTGTTGAGAAACAGAAATCACGGAACTAAGATAAACACCACATTTCAATTGTACAATATGTTGCTGTAATTTACAACACTGGCTCCACGTGCCACCGGCTACGATAGCATTACGGAACAAATGCGAAAAGATACAGCCAGTCACTATCCCCTACCACTGGAATCACTACACAACTTGGTAATGTGAAGCAATTCTTGCACGAGGGTAAACAGGCTAAACCATGATGCAAATCATTGAATTACCTGTGCTTGCTCTCCAATTGCAGCCAGAATGTTGATGGTGACGGCAGGATTAGGATCCGCTTCCTTGAGTTTCGGTATCAAGGCCTAAATAAACGAGAAGATCAAAATTTGCTCACATAGAAGTCCCATCCAAACCATAGGAAGTTAAATACTCTAGAAAGTTAACCAAAGCCACTCTAGAAAGTTAGCCAAAGCCACTAGAAAGTTAATGAAAGATGCCCTGAACTTCACCTAGCAAACGGATTGCTGATGGGAGGCCAAAATCTTACCAACACCATAGCAGTTGGCAGATCATGTTTGCCTACCCAGCACATTTGCTCTTGCGCCACCAACTCACCCCAACATTGATAAACAAAAACCAATGATGGGGCAGAACAAGGGGCGCAAGATGAGTCCTAGTATTATTTGAAGGTAAATGAGTCAAAAAAAGCTCTTGAACAATTTCCAAAAATGGTAGTTTACAGGCAAAGTTCTTCGAATGTGTTTTTGAAAAATGGACCATTAACTCACATCAAGAATGGACTTCATGTACGGTTTGATCAAACGCGGAGTGTTCGATATCAAGTTACTCAGTAGCCGAGCTGCTTGTTCCTTGTTACGACCATTCCCGCTGAACTCCAAATCTGTCAGCAGCTAACAAAGAATGAAGAAACAAGGTGATCAGGACTAAGCATTTTCAAACTAGCCCCATGATACGACAAACAAGGAATGCATTTACAAAAGGATGTAACAGCATGCATATCCCACGTGATAAGCATTGGACATTGAGAAAGAGGTCCTCGGAACAAATCACGGCAAGATACAGGTAAGCTGATGTTGATATACCCTGGCAGCCGGCAAAACTGTTAATGGCAACCGTACCGGCAGACAGCAGTGCTTGAAGAGAGAGAGAGAGATGGATATTGCGAGAATGTCACACCAAGCTCAAAGACAAGCACTGCATACCAATACGGTGCAGCCTACAGAGCGCCACTTACTGCATAAGGGATCTTTGGCAGAAAACAGAATACACTATGGTACCACACAAGTACAATCTCTGCCATATAGTACAGGACACGAATGCCCCAATCACATGCTCACCTGGATGAGAAGCTTTCTCAGAGATGGCATGATAAAAGCAGGGTTGAGGTTGCTCAGCCGCCCGATGGTGCACACAGCCAGTTCGCGGATTTCAAACTCCTCGTCGTTTAACGCCACAAACAGAGCATCCAAGTTCTCATGCTGAGCCAGAAAGTGATCAAAGCGCTCGTCGAGATTGGAGAAGACGCAAAGCCTTATCTCAGACTCTACAAAGTAGAACAGGAGCAAAAACATGAAACCAGTAAACAATCAGGATGGGGTCTTCTTCAGGCAAGAATCATTCAAGAACCATAAACGTGCAAGAATAATTATACTGGAAGATCAAATGCACAACTCCTGAATTAATGCCCCAAAGATGCTACGCCTCTTCTTCTTCAAGTGCTCATTTAGAAAATTCTCTGAGATAGATCTCAGTCCGCACGCGGTAATCATAGCACAGGGATGAAGCTGGCATTGCACAGGATGTAAACCGGGTACGTTATTGTGTACATTGTCCAGAAGTGCGATACGCAAACCTGCTATAACAAACAGGTGTACTCACCTGAATCAGTGATTCCAACGGTCAGCAGCTTTGCCAGCACTTCTGACACAACCGGTACACCATATTGGCCACTGATTGCATGCAGTGCATTGGAGCTTGACCCAGACTGCAACATGAACAAGCACAGCATCCACAGCAGTATGAGTATACTGAACCAAAAAGTGCAAGTGAAAATTTTCCACACTGTTAAATGCTCATTTAGAAACTTCTCCGAGATATATCTCAGTCCGCACGCGATAATCATAGCATAAGAAAGGATGAAGCTGGTTATGAAGTCTTAACTCACCGTCAAGGTAGGCATGAGCAGTCGTGCACAAGTACGCACGGCTTCTATCCTCACAGAGACGTACTCGCTGACCAGGAAGACGTTGGCACAGTGACGGACGAACTGAGTGAGCGAATGACCTGAAAAAAATAAACGCAAATTAAACATGGAACGTGCTGGACAAAGGGAAAGTATCCTTAACAAAATGAATATTCCACAAATTCCACACATGAAAATACAACAAGACTCACCGCTGAAATCAAAGGAGCCAAGGGTGTGCAATGCTAACACAACATTGCTGGTATCCGGTGAATCTCCTGCCAAACATACAGAAAAATCAAACGTAGTAGGTAAACAGGAAATGCAAAATGCACATGGGCAATAGGCAACAACAATCCTTGCAATCATATTTATATCCGGAAGTAGGAATGTCCGACATACTAACGACTCATAACACCATTGTATATAGTGAGACGAGATAGCGGTACACGATTGTAATGTTGCGGTTTGGAAACGCCAAACGACAGGTCGGTATACCCTGCCGCCTGGAGCTGAAACCGCCAGAAACGAGCATAGCAATGAAAAATAAAAAGCTGTTTGCTAAGCATACCTGACAGAGAAGAAGAATTACTGGATGTATTCTTTGCAGATGAGGCGGAGCTTTTAAGTGCCTTGTTCATTAGAATTAGCGACAGCATCTTCAGGAGACCCTCTGCAAAAAAGAAGAATAGAAATATACAAGGGAAGACCATGAACCTCACAGTAACAGGAAACGTTGTGATCAATCGAGACAGTAGACAACAGCATTATAAACACGATGGGTGGGATAGATGGTGACTTACCTTGAATATCTTTTCGTATCCTTGGTATTTCTTGTGCCATGACATGGAGACAACGTGTCAAAGCAGGACTTAGACCCACTGCAAGCATGTTTTCCAAAAGCTGCTTCATCTCATTGAAGAGAACACTGCTAGCAGCACGTGCCAGCATGCTGATGCACGAAAAGACAGCCGGATCAGCGACGACTTGTGCTGCCTTATGCCGCCTAGCAGAAGATAAAGGAAGGTAATCAGAATACTTAATGAGTACAACAGCCACAGAGTTCAAACAGCTTACATGAATGTACAAAGAAACTTCTAACAGCACAAATAGGAATGTCCGACATACTAACGACTCGTAACACCATTGTATATAGTGAGACGAGATAGCGGTACACGATTGTAATGTTGCGGTTTGGAAACGCCAAACAACAGGTCGGTATACCCTGTCGCCTGGAGCTGAAACCGCCATGGCAAAAAAAACGTTGCTCCGTCAACTCACTTTTGAGCATTCATGACATCTTTCGAAGCCGGTAGTGCTTGGCGGATAACATTTACAATGTTATCCAAGTACGGACGGATGTGATCTTGAACTGCATACGCCATAAGGCCAAGCGATCGGAATGCACAAGCTCGCTCTCTTTCCTACAGATGAAGAAAACAAAAAAAGAATATACCAGTATAAAAGTGACGCAGGCTAAGGAAATCATAAGCGCAAGGGACATATCACACAAAGCATATCGGCAGTTTCTAACGAAAGAAAAATTAGAGAAGGCCCAAAAAGTACCTTTTTCAGTGCGGCAAGCAGATGCATTATTGCATCATCCAAAAATCTGAGGGCAATGTAAAGAAAAAAACAAGAATAGCAAGGTGAGAACACAATGCAAGAAAAGCAGGAACAAAAACTGCAGTGACAAACTAGAATACAGCAATATACAGAAATATAGACCCAGGGAGTAATAGCCACCTCACAATACAGAGAAGCTACATTTTATTGGGACCGTCGATGTCGGCAAGCTACGAGCCTTGTGATCAATGGACATAATCACATGGAAAAGCAATGCTTGCCTTTATAAAAAGCTACAATGTGATAAGAAAAAATTCAAAATGGCTACCGGTTCGGTCCTAAGAATAAAGGGCAGAACTCACCGTTTGACAAATCTGGTGCGATCAAAAGCAGCTAGACGGGGCAGGAGCTGATGAATAGTTTGCTGAACAAGTACACTCTTGCTGGATCGAAACTTCATGACAATGTAGCAAACCTAGGAGGAACAGAGCAAAAACTCATATTAGGAGTGGCAATATTGCTACGGAAGATTACATTCCAGTACGAAATTTGGGTCAGCCACTTCTTAGATTGTGTCAATTCGAATCCCGGCCAAGGGATATTTCCAAACCACAGGGAAGATAGCTCATCCCACCCATTACAAGCATCAGATGCCGACGTCAAACCTTGGCAGTACATACCTCATCAAAGTTTTCCTTCATGAAGTCTCTGCAGACCTTGCTCTGTCCATGTGCGAGCTCACTGGCCATCAGGGACGAACCAGAGTTCCGCCATTGCACTGTAGAAAAAACCGAATTGTCATAAGAATTGACCGACAACTGACCACGCAATAAGGTAAGCACAGATATGACAAAAAAACATGTATATCACTGCATGGAACAAAAATGCATTATCCGGCGATATGACAAAGACATGACAGTGGCATTGGGAAGACAACATGGCATGAGGATTGCAAAGTACCGGTTTCAGGTAGCTCGTGTAGAGAGAGTGGCGGTGGCGGAAGGGTAGGTGACAGCAATGATAAACGACGTGAAGTACGCAGCTTTCGGAACCAGCTTGAACCAGCTTCGCACAGGATACATTGAATACATCACAAGAATGAGCGTTGTTCAGGACATTAGCCATTAACATGTGTTCTCAGTCAAATGCCTCGTTCTTGACATCATGTCGGCACAAAAGCACCAATGTCAGGCTCGTCATCCGAAATCATCACAGAACACTCTGGTCAAGTTAGAAAGATAGCACTACCACACCATGTACCACACCATGTACCACGCCATGTACCACGCCATGTACCACGCCATGTACCACGCCACGTACCACACCACGTACCACACACCAATGAGCGCATCTCAATTTTAGTAGAATGCATGAATCCAGATAATTATCATATCAAAGTTATTACTTGTATTATCAGTTAGTAAACACTTCAACTCAGTTATTAGCTTACTTTGCTGATTATAACGTGTCGCATTCGCTAAGCTGGCAGAAACAGGTGGGGGCAGAGCTTCATCTACATTGAAGTCAAGACAGGAAAGAGGCGTTAGTGTGTCCGACATCTCAGCCGCAAGCTCCTTGCCCTGAAAAGGATCAAGAGGGGAGAGAAAAAGATGAGTGACGGAAAGGAGCTACAAAAACCCAGCTCAAGACAATGCAAGTGGTGTTCTTTCAGACAAATGCCTCGTTCTTGACATCAATGACCATGCCCAATGGATTGACAATGGTACTCAGGCTCGTCATCCGAAATCATCACTGAACACATTATTCTGGGAGATCTCCAAATAAAATTAAAAAGACACTTACCTCGCCTTGCAATTTTCCAGAGTTGAGAATCAGCTCCATCAGGACAAGTAAAGATCCATGCGCAACTTCATCCTTGATGGCAGCTTTCGATCCAGAAGCATCCTTCAAGCCTTTCATAGCCTCCTCATAGCAATGCTGAATGATGAAAGAAGCAATAAAGAAGATGTCAAAACATGTGGTGTTGAAGTTTCCGAGCCAAAAAATACAGTAAATAGAATGGACATGAAGAAACAAATGTGCGACGTACTAACGACTCGTAACACCATTGTATATAGTGAGAAGAGATAGCGGTACGCAATTGTAATGTTGCGGTTTGGAAACGCCAAACGACAGGTCAGTATACCCTGCCACCTGGAGCTGAAACCGCCAAGTAGTGAAATGGCCCAAATCTTTACAAATTAAAATATAACCATCAAGTCGGAAGTCATAAATTGGAGAGATCAAAACAATTTATTATTAGACTGAAATATTGACTGACAAATGCATTATTTATTAGTTGACACCAAATTAGTCTGTCCAAGCATTCTTTCAAATTAACTCACCGAGTACCATGTTGGTCGTTGGGTCTCCTTGGTCTCACGTTGAGCCATGAGCGCCAAGCAAGCTCTGAGAGCTGCGATGGCATTTTCCCGGATAATTTGCTGCGAGGCAAACAAATAAAAGAAAGTCATTTGGAGCAAAACACCCTGATGCCAATAGGCTGAACTGTACAATGCTACACGACACAGTACAGCATGCCAAACCACAAGACTTTCATTGTCAATGTCATGTATACTCAGAAAAATCAGTATAACGGCCAAACACATTACAGGAGGCACTAGGAATGTCCGACATACTAACGACTCATAACACCATTGAATATAGTGAGACGAGATAGCGGTACGCGATTGTAATGTTGCGGTTTGGAAACGCCAAACGACAGGTCGGTATACCCTGCCACCTGGAGCTGAAACCGCCAAAAAAACATGCACTGAAACATTGGCATTACAGTGCATTTCAAAACTATAGACGCGTAGGGTTTTTGAAATATTTCAAACTTGGCTGGAACTTTTTGAGAATAGTTTTCGGAATATTGCTCAGGATCGCTCCACAATTACTCTCATATAGTTTCTAAAGGATTGGATAACAGACGCCCAATTTGGAAAATTTTATGCACAACGTGATCACAGATTTTATGTGGTATAGATGCTGGCATAACGGTTTTTGCCTAGGGACGCGTCTATAGTTTTGAAATGGACTGTAGTAGATAGTAGATAAACGCACCTTTGAGTCTCGCACTGCATTGAATATATGGTCGAGGAATGGTTGCACTTTCTGGAAGAAGAATGTAGGTGCATTTACAGCTAGCTCGCGAAGTAAAAGAACAGCTGCATGACGTTTGACCTCCACCCGTTCACCGCTTAGCCATTCCAGCGCCCGATGAACTTCATGCTCAACAGACTCCGCAGCTAAACTTCCTCCGGATGAAACCAACCGGCCAGCAACTTTCGCTGCAAGTTCCATAACAACCGGGTCACTAATACAAAACAGAAACAAAGAAGAAGACAGAGATAAGCCTGCGAAGCCAGTATATTACCAAACAATTGCTTTCTAGCATTCTGGATTTGTCCGGCACACTAACGACTCACAACGCCATTGTTATTAGCGAGACGAGATAGCGGTGGCCAATTGTAATGTTGCGGTTTGGAAACGCCAAGCTATAGGTCAATACCCTATAACCTGGAGCTGAAACCGCTAATCATTTTCCAAATACAATAATCTACAACCTATAACAAAAAAAACTACATACGAAAGCATACTGGCAACGTAGCACAATCATCATGCATCCACGTACTGTAAACAACATGTTGCTGGTGAGAAATTTTTGCTGTCTGATTTTTTTGATCGAAAATGCTCTATGCAGGCACTCATTTTCCATTGTTCGCAACTGACGAAATTCGAGCAGATTCATTTTGTCCAAACGGGACCAGGAGGCTAAATAAGTGAAATTTAGTTCTTGTGGCACAGTGTACTGCAAAAACAAGATGGCCACCAGAAAACGAGAGATGCGCATTGCATCGTTTGCCGCTAATAATGTACAAAGAGAGGAGGAATCCCCTTTCAAAGGTAGGCAAAAGTCTAAACGGACTAGTCGAAGACAATTAAATTATAGAAAATGGTGCTCGTCAAAAGAACAAGTACGACCCAAGAGTTAGAGTACGGGGTACACTTACTTGCTGGGTAGGAGAGAGCGCATGTACGTTGTAAACCGATTGAACTTGTTGTTACTCCCGACATCGTCAAGGCCGATCAACGCCACTGGAGGGAACGAAAAGAAGTCCGGAGAAAGAAATAACCAACAATGATTCCACCTAAAGTAGTGCCCGAAATAAGCGGCCGCTTACAAATCGCCAAAACGCCTCCTTTCTTTTCATGCACCTCGGAAGATGATGAAATGAGAACGAAGACATTTTTGTTCAGCTCCTCGGTGAAGGCATTGGCGTCCTCCGCCGACATTTCTCGTAATTCTGTCGTGACATACTGGCGGAGCTGCTGGGCAGTCTTCAGGCGAACCTTGTCGCTTCGATGCTTTAGTCCTGCTACAATCTGGGATATCATCGTAGCGGGTCAGCATACGAGGAAAGGCGGGTGGAAATCATTCAGCTCCGCGGAAAGAAGCAACGAGAGCTTCACATCTCCAACGCCACTACATAATGTCACCTCTTTTGCTTGCCAGACAAGGCAGTAAACACATGAAGCCTGGCACCTTCCCCATCAGCTACCGGCCAGTGGAACCTCGCATGAAAAAGCCAACTCCGGTGGGAGAAGATGCTGCAAAAACATGTGCTCAAGGCACTTGGCGGCCATTTTGCGAAGAATTTTTATCGTACCACCACCAGCATGTTTCGTATAAAGGCACGCGAAAAATACGGTAAAGTACGATAGGACCAATCCTGGACACCGCGATCTCGGCCTTCGAGCAAAAACACCAATAAATTATTACTGAAGGCGTCGCCATTGATGATTATGAGAGAAAGTCAAACTGGACAAAGGTGCGAGCTTCCTTTCTGACAATCGCTTCAAGAACAGTATGTCGTGTTTGTAAGCCAGCCATATGGCGAAGTTGGAGCGGAAGGACAAGGAGTCAACCATGATTACGTACATACGTGATGACACGAAAAGCACTCCAAACTTCACCGACACAGTGCTAAAAATAGTGTACATACATACAAGTACACACACACACTATTGTTTTGGAAACATACTACTTTTATACCAACCTTGCTGCTACAGCAAAATCAAGACAATTCTATACACAAAATAACCATGACAAGAGGTATTTGCGGGGCTATGTCCCAGCGCAATATGACCTCGGACATACATTTCAAAGCAATGATTATGATACTCACATTATGCAAGGAGTGGCAAGCAAACTTGAATAAATGCAAACATTTATGATTACTTTACAGAGTGCAGAGGTACGATACGATAAAGAAAAGCATGCTACTACATAGTCTGTGTTTCGTTTGGAATCCCGGAGTTGTTTTCTTTGCAGCATGAAATAACAATTATTATTTTATTGAAAATCATGTCAACAATTTGTACAATATACAATGGACGAAAGAAAGTGCTTACCACTGTCGGAAACGTATTATACACACTGGTAATTCTACAGTCCATCGATGCACCACTGGGATTCATTTCTCTTGATGGGTGGATTGTACAGCCTCTCCATGCAAACAAATGCATGCACGTGTAGATTGCCGCCATGGCAGTCACCATGCGACCGGCATGTTCTGCAAGAGAGTGAAAAATTCACAGTAGAAAAAAATATTGCATCACAGACAAGTAGACAATAGCGGTTGGTTGTGAATCAAGCATACCTGCTGAGAACATCCGGCCGAAGGGAGTTCAAGAAACAAACTTCCATGTTGTCCTCTGGCTGGTTTTATGTTCTGGTCTGGAGAGCTGCGATCCCTTTTCTATCGGCGCATGCGGTTTGTGCCCTTTTTCGAGATTATCATTTCCGCCAATCTCCTCCGTGGTCATGGCCACAGCACGCAGCGTCACGACTCTTCCGTGGCGTACTCAACCATGTCAACGGAGTCAACCCCACACCAAAAGAGGCGTTTCGTGTCAGTGTGCAATGTCTGTATGAGAGATTGAGACATAGAATGATTGATGATTGAGAGGAGCTTTACTTTGTCTTTGCCAAAGTCTTTGGTTTATGTATGAGGAGCTTTGTGGCTGATTACCGACAGATTGCTGCACTGGACACACCCAGTTCAGCCGCCATGAAGCCCTAAATCAGTGTAGGCTGTAGAGATAACCAGACGATCGTCGATCTGATAGGTGATCGAGAGATTCGAGACCTCAACTGAAGCCAAGGCGAAGACTGGCAAGACTCTCTGCTGACTGCTGAGTGTTGGGAAGGTGGCACGTTGCTCAGTGTTGTGTGACCGGTCCTAGCATGAAGGATCGAAGCACTTGGCCCTTGGGAAGTAACGTTAGTTGTGACACTGTACTAACAGCCCCGCCTGGCCTAGATCTACCATACTTGCTCATGCACGTAAAGTAAGTGCATTGTACAATGTAACACTTGACAATGACAATGCCATAATACTACACTGTATATCCACATGATTGCACATGATTGTAAAGCCACATGACTGTACTGTGTAGACCTACACAATTGTTCATGTTGAACTTTCAGCATAACACATGGCTCCTAGTAAGACTAAGTAATTAGTTGCAGGCAGGAGCACTGTTTCTTGCAGAGTGTCCTCCGTCCTGTGATAGAGTATGCTGTCATGAAATCCTCGCCAAGCCTGGCAATTTCTTATCTGCGCAGACTGCTCAGTGCCTATGGTATCAGAGCGCTTTCCACAAGAATAAGGACAACTTGACGATTGTTCACACACCTTCACAGCACTCTCAATATGATTTACCGTCTCTATAAACCAGAACACAAATCAATCAAGAAAACTATAAAATATCCGAATTTCGGGCAAGGCCCATCTTCGATGATAATGCATGAAATCAGTCTAAACGGAACAGAGTTTACGTATCTAATATTGACTGAGTACGAGGTCAATATAGGAAATAAAAGCCGAGTAAAAGACCGAGGCAAAGCCGAGGTCTTTTACGAGGCTTTTATTTCCTATACTGACCAAGTACGAAGTCAATATTAGATTCATCACGTCAAACAGTCCGTATTTCAAATTCCAGAACGATAACCTCATGAGTCCCGATTTTATGATTGCACAACCGTTGCACCACCACCTACTCATGCAGTGACAATGCTGCACTAGGCACCGTTCAACTGCGCAACCCCTAAGCAGTCAATATAGCCCTAAGGAGTGAAATATGCAGGAATATTTGACTGCTTAGGCATAGCGAAAATCAATGGGAGTCAATACTAAGAGAGTGATAAATGACTGTACAGTCAACTTTGCGTATAACCGTAATAAACGCATCAGAAAAGTGTCCTTATTCGCGAAGTGTCCTTATACCCGAAGTCTCATTATAATAATAATTATGACTTTCAGCTACAGTAGAGTCGCGCGCCCAAGAACGTTGTTTCCAAGGGGTTAGCCTGGGACGTTCTTATTTTTCTGCAATCTGGCTGCGTTCTTATAGCACGTTCTTAGAAACAATCCGTACTGGATCATATGTATTCCACAAGCTGCCAGAAAACCAACACCGCCGTTCTTAGCTTTAGGCTGTGGTGTTCTTAGAATTTCAGGCTGGACGTTCTTGGGCTCCGCGTTCTTCAGCGCGCGACTCTACTGTAGATGGGACTTTGCTCTGGACATGGAAATTCTTCTGTCGTTATTCGCGAATTGCCGTTATATCCGCAGTCGTTATTAGCGAAGTTGACTGTATATCATAATCATATGACAAACACAAACAAACTGGCCGTTCGCATCTCGAGAAATGTATTGATGAAATGTTGCTGCTACATTATAAAGTAACATTTCATGTGAAGTTGCCAAAATTCTTCACCAATCGTTGCAATATTTACAGCACGATGTGCGGCGTTTTGTGGGAAACAGCTCCATTCCCAGGGATACACAGAATGATGGGCTGAGAAATCCCGTAGCTCTGCCATCTACCGACTCCTACTTGCCTCTAACCGGGTAGAACCAGTAAGGGAAAACACTGTAGAATCTACCGTTTGGTGTAGAAAAATGAATTCATCTACCGACAGCTACTGTTTCTACCGAAACCTGTAGATCAAAAACGAGCTCCCCACAGTTTAACCCCACGTCCAACGAACTTTTTACGGTTCTCGCAAGACTGCACCGGCCAGTCCAACTGGCTTGTCCACATCCGCACAACCACCACCACCCTAACTCATATCTCAGACGCATGCCTGTTAACTTGTACCGATAAGATCGTTTCATATCGTCATACAAGGATGTATATCACGCAAAGTAGAGTACAGTGACGCAAATCATGCTGTAAGCAAAATCTCCAGGGCTAAATAGTAAATACACAGAATAGAATAAAATAAAATAGAATAGAATGGAATAGAATCCGAATTGGAGGTTTTCCCCAGGCAGAAAGCTTCAAAAGTTAACGATGCATCTCCTGTATCCTCATTCTTCATATCCCAAAAATATATCTAGTGTCAGTGTAGTTGCAGGAATGAGTGCACGAGACGTCAGTATAGTTTTAAACGGCCAGAGCGAGTGCACACTGCGAAACACAAGCTAACCAGGCAGCACAACACACGGGTGTACTGAAACAAGAGCATCTATGACGTGGGTAGGTGACGGAGCACCCAGCTTTCTCTCCAGCAGCAATTATGTTTAGCAGTGGGCAAGCGCAATCGCAATACTTGCATGGAACGGGAATTGTGCAAGAAAGGTGCTTCAAATAATTATGTCCAAAGTAGGTGAGGGAGACAGAAAAAATAAAATAAAATGTTGCGGCGAAGAAACACGGTCAGAACAAAGGAGATTCGAACCGTGCAAATCAGCGTGTACACGACAGTGAGGACAAGAAAGGAAAGCTAACTTCAGGCATGGATCGCGGGGTAGTAGTAGTGGGTGAGTGCTTGTGACAGTGTGATTCGACACAGCCGTTAATTGACCTTGTAGCGGTCCTGGCGAATCCTGTGCAGCTGCCTCTTGGCAAGCTCCAGCTCTTTCTCCTTCATCTGCAGCTGCTCCATGGCTTCGATCTCCTGTGCCATGCCGCCAACCTGGACACCAGAGCAACGAAGAAACTCGATCACCTATCTGGAAGGCACTTGCACTATCACAGGGTTGGGAACAGTCTGGTGTGCACATACTGACATGGCCTAGGAACTTGTACAGTTGCGCTCGGTGAAATCCAACCCAGAGTGCGAAACTGGCGCCCCGCGGCCCCGGGTCATTTCTGATTACATCATTGTATTTGCACTGTGTACGTCCAGCTGCATTCGTACCACTTCCAGGGCGTCAGGGGCTGTATAAGCTGAGGGCGCTAAACCTTCACTTTGGGTGGGATTTCACCGAGCGCAACTGTACATCAACATGACAATGCAGGCGCGTGCCCCGTATGGGTTCCTGGGTGCCCGGAACCCCCCCCCCCCCTTTTTCGCTCAAAATGCAGGATTTTGCTTCATTTTTTGAAATTTTTCCCGGGGAAGGCCCCCCGGAACCCACCCTTGAAGGGCACCGGCACACGCGCCGGCTATGCATATACACATTCTTTGCAATAAGACAGAAACTAACTCAAGGGATAGGGCACGGAAAATTGCATTTACTCAAAGTCAAAATCAATGGGATATACCTGACGTCTTTTTCGCGAGTATGCAGACAGATTGCCCTATTTATCACGGTAACACATTTTCCGTTTTTCTCCGAGAAACCTGAGTGATCGAAATGGTGTTCGCATACGTATCTCCATGTTCGAGCGTCAAGAATTACAAAACTGAGGCTGAGTCGGAATACGTTAGCATGAGTAACGTTATATCCTTTCATAGCCCGTCACTTCTCCGACTAAGACGGTCTCTACACTGCGAATAATTTTACATTCTGCCAAATTTCCAGAGCCTAACCCATTATCATGGTGAACAATATAAACAACAAGATCCAGAGCATAGTTTAGTGGAACTACATTATCGTTGCTGGAAAGTCAACAATAGCTTTGGTTCTGGATTATGATTTACGTATATATTTTCTGTTCCACTGGACTTTTGATTGCATTGAAGCTCTGCTCGTCGTGCATCAAGCACTCTGACCAGTAGTCAAGGTTCCATGTACAGTTGTCCTCGGTGAAATCCGACCCAAAGTGAATATTTGACGCCCTCAACTTGCACGGCCCGTGACACCCTGGCTGGGAGTGGTACGGATGCTGCTGGACGCGCACATGTACAAATACAGCGATGTGATCGGAACTGGTGCAGGACGTCAGCTTTGCACTTTGAGTCGGATTTAATGAACCCAACTGTTGCTTTGGTTCAAAGGAGATATGTGTCCTCTCTGGCAGCAGGTTGATCCAATTGTGCCGAATAGATCAAAGGAAGCCTTACATGTCTTTCTGATACATTGATCGGGACTTCCTCGTCCATGGCTGCCTCCATAGCCTGCTTAGCTGCCTTGACAAGGTTCTCAGATGCAGCCTTCACAGCTTGGCCAGCCTCCTGCAGTGTGGTGTCCACGTGCGCACGCACACACACACACACACACACACACACACACACACACACACACACACACACACACATGTACTCTCACACACACACACACACGTACACACACACAATACACAGAAGGCTGCATATTATCCAGCGAAAACTACCAACAAGAGGAACAACGCACAATTCCTGACACCAACCGAGAAATTTCAGTCTGGAGACAGTTTTTTTTTGTAAGGAGAGTGTGTCTGCACCACAGCCAGCTGGTCTAGCTGCTATCATGATCTGACAACACCTAGGGCTGTCTACATACAGTGGGTCCTTTATACTCCGGCACCATTTGTGCTGCGGACCCTCTGCTTGGGTTAGGGAGGGTGGTGGATTAACCAATCTGATCTGCTGCTGCAGTATGCACGAAGGTACATTTTGATTACTGAAAGCTATGCTGGTTCATGAAGTGCTGGACTAAAGAGGGACGGTTGTACATGTATACCACTGCTGCGACACACAATCAAGGCAGACGAATTCCACATGATGATGTTCTTTACCTGGAGTCGCTTCATGGAGGATCCCGTTGGATCGGCCTTAATCATGCACGCCACCAGGAGCTGAGCGGTGGCCTTGGCCACGGCCTTGGAGGAGGCGATGAGACGCTCCTCGCTGGCGCCACCGTCCACGGCCGCGTTGGCCGCCTCACACAGAGCGTTGGTGGTGGCTGCTACAGTCTTGGCCTAGCAGCACACACACACACAAGAGAACCAGACAGGGAGCGTAACTTACTTGGTTGAGTCTGGAGTTCAGCAACGTCACACTAACCTGGTCGTAGTAGACGGACTTCCTCCTACCACTATGTGTTGCATTATTCATTGCTGGCACCATCAGGTCTCTTGTTACATGGGAAGTCAATGTTTTACTTACCTACATAAGATAATATCTGTATTCTTCCTTCCACACAATAACACTTATGTTACCATGGTTACACGGTGAGCTTGCTGAAACAAACGACTTCATCATGACCATCGTGACAGGCTTACATTGTTAATGTAGCCATGGGAAGTCAATGTTTTACTTCGAAACAAATAATGCAAGATCTAGAAGTTCTAAGAGGAGTGCTAACGGTCAACCCAAAGTTGGTGTTCAGCACACATGCGTATCTTCAAGGTAGCTGTTGACAGAGCTGACTTTGTATTTCAACAATCAGGCTGGTATTTTTTACTGTGAACACTGTCCTACTGGGAAACGTGTGGAGAATAACAAGTAAGAAGATATGTAAGGACAACGTGCCGGTGTACTGAGAACGTTTGCAGACCCCTTACCGCTGACACCAGTCCCTGAGACCACTGTTGGAACTCATCACCACCATAGCCACCATCTGATACTTGCATCTGCAGGGAAATGATGCCACAGGGGAAGAAAAGCATGTGTGGAATAGAAAGTCTTCGTAGGAACTGCAAGTTCCTACTTGTAGTAGCACACGGTCTGGTCAAAGGCTTGATGATTTCACATTCACACACATGTGCGCGCACACACACACACACACACACGCGCGCGCGCGCGAGCGCACGGGCACACACACACCGTCTTGTTCTTGTATTTACTCACTGCCATAAACTGGTCACATGGGTCTTCCCAGGACCCCGTCTATGGGGGCAGCGAAGGCAGGACTTCACATCACGTGACAAACCCGTGCACATCAGTGGCACCCTAGGCCCTGGGCATGCCATGTACGATTCTGGTACAACTCCCTGATGGTCACTTTGCACTGCATGTAGTTGAACAAGCTGTGGGTCTTCAGCAAATTACTACAGTAAAACCTGTGAAGGCGACCACCTATCCCAGGGAACCACTACAACCAGGACCAAGGAGTGTTATTTCCAGTCACATAACCCTGGATAAGGAGACCACCTGGACACGAGGACCACATTGTTTACGGTCCCTTGAGCGGTCGTCTTTGACAGGTTCACTGTAGTACCGCACTCATGCCAGGGGTGTTGGACATACATCAGTCACTACGGTATTGACCGTATCACTCTTTGCCCCGGGTACCCCAGGAATCAATAAAATGCACTTATTATATCTGGACTTTAAATTTCCAAAATGTTCGGCTCAGCCAGGCCTCCTCCATTAGTAAATTGTACTTCAGATGGCTGACCGTACCACACTAAAATACCTTCCGACGCCCCTGCATGCACATTCCCCACCGGCACACGCAGTGTTCATGACCTTACAGCTCCGGACGCCACGAGCTCGCGCTGAGCTTGCGTTGCGGACTTGACGAGAGCACCAGTGGCTGCCGTGATGGCACGGGCAGCCTCCACAATCTGTTCGTGGAAGTTGAGCGATGGATCAGCCTCCTGCCGGTCAGGGAAGAACCACACACAGGACAAAGCAGCAGCGGCATGAATAGATCTCTACTAACAATCTGCCGGGCCTTGTACAGATAATAGGTGAACAAGTCTTCTTGCACCAAAGAGATCATCCACTATGATTGTTCAAGTGATGGATATTCTGGTGTTCTGGATAGATTTGAGGATGTGCGTAATTACCAATACGTTTCCTAGTGCACAACATTTAATCAGATCATTGGGTGTATTCCATTGTGATATCATGCTATCCAACAAGAGTATGGTATCAGATTGAAAGTAAACACCCCCTACAGTAGTTGCCCGTACCTTCCACCCCACTGCCTCCCCCCCCCCCCCTCCCATCCTTCCTTACCAGTATGACATGATATCAGTAGGGCAAGAAGGGGGGGGGGGGAGAGAGGGGGCAGCCTCATGCAATGCGCTTTTGCCGGCCTTCCTTCACTTCCAAGTGCTCCAGTGGCTAATGCCATAGTAATGGACAAGACACGGGTGTACTAAAACAAGAACATCTATAACATGGGTAGACGAAAGAGGGATCTGACTCACAGAGATAATAACGAATAATCTTTACTTCAGGATGAGACACTAGTAAAGCAACTGAACTACACGAGAGGAATAACTGCAAGCTGTAACTGACTGAAACAACGAAAAGAACACAACTCGGTGTAGTCTCCAGTCCAAACAACAAGACGCCGACTCAACTAATTATGCACAGAAACTACAAGCCGCGAAGTCGGTTTCACGCGCGCGCGGGAAACGGCACATGAGACATGCATAACACAACACGATGCACTACTACTACTACATGCATCATGAATAGCATGAATAGCACAAAAGAACAGCCAGGAATAATTATGATTAGACTGGTCCACACAGGAACAATAAATGTATCACCTCTACGCGTGCACACAGCATAACTGACACCAAAGAAGGGCACGTTGATGCGGGCATGCATTGGAATTACCATGAACGTAATGACACCCAAAGGCTAGCGGCAGTGATTTGCCATAACACCATACTTAGACTACTGAAAGAGGTTCACCGTCTACTCATTCCACCCTCCTTGATACAACTACCGGTAAGTATCAACGTTGATACAACTAAAATGAACTATCAGAAAAGAAAACGAAACGTAACGAGCTATGAGCTAGCTGTACAGAAACATAAATGGCTGCAAAAACGGACGACTGATGCACAAGAGAGACACATCCAGCCGGTAAGCATGCTAGGGCGATTCAGAATCAGTCCTCACTATCATCAGGTCCAGCGACGCCCACCGTGACAACTGGGCACAGTCGCACCACAGGCCTGGTCACTGTCTTCCCGCCAACTAGCACTCTTGCCACACGCACGGTGCCGTCTTGACCTGGCATCACTTCCGTCACTCTTCCAAGGGGCCATTTACCCCGTGGCGTATCTGCCGTGATCACCAGGACGATATCTCCAACTGCTATGTTCCTTTCCTCGGCGGACCACTTAGCACGGCGATTCAGTCCGGGGACCCACTCTTTCATCCAACGGTGCCAGAAGTGTGTGACAAGTTCTTGCACTCTCCTCCATCTTTGTTGTAGGCGGTAATCGTCACTGCTTGTGCCGATGGAGAACTGCTCCACACGTCCAACCAAGAAGTGGTTCGGAGTCAAGGGCAAGTCGTCTCTGGCATCCACAGAAGGGATTGTTAGCGGTCTTGAGTTGAGGAGAGACTCGGCACTACAGAAAGCGGTCTGAAGCTCCTCATCGGTGATGCTGGCATCACTCAGAACTGCATGAATGGCCTTCTTGGCGGCTTTGACCATGGTCTCGTGAACGCCGCCGAAATGCGGGGCACCTGGAGGAATGAAGTGCCACCGTACACGTGGGAACTTCAACTGGAGCGCCGCCTGTTCTTGTTCTAGCTCTTTCAGCTCGCGTTGTCCTCCTACAAAGTTCGTCCCATTGTCCGACAGGACCTCTTCTGGCACGCCTCGGCGGTTGCTCATTCTCTCGAAGGCATTCAAGAAACTACTGGTGTCCAGGGAATAGGACAACTCCAAATGCACAGCACGGCACGTGAGACAAGTGAAGAGGCAGAGGTATCTCTTTGCCCGCCTCTGTCCTCGACCCTGAACTGTCGTAAATGGCCCGGCGTAGTCCACAGCAACCCGGCCGAAGGCACGACGCGGTGACTCTAACCGTATCTTCGGCAGAGGGGCCATGATTGGAGTGACAGGTTTGGCTTTCCTCTTTCTGCATTCAGTACACCTCTGCTCGCACTCACGAACTGCTTCTCGTCCCGCAATGATCCAGAAGCGTTGCATCAGCAGGGACCACGTGTGGTTGACTCCAGCAGCATGGTTCGCAGCCTCATGTTGGTCCTTGACAATCAGGTATGTAACCCAGTTGTGACGTGGTAGAACGATTGGATGCTTAGTTGCTTCGGGTAGGAATTCTGCATTCTGGGTCCGTCCTTCCACTCGCATGACTCCATCTTCATCTAGCCGAGGACAAAGACTAGCCAGTTTGCTGGTCGTTGGGATTGCCTTCCCCTTTCTCAGGAGAGCATACTCTGGGAAGCTCTCTTGTTGAGCTGTTCTGATGAAGGAAAGCTCCGCGTCTGTCACTTCCTCAGGGCTCAAGCTGCCGACTTGCCTCTCATCAACCGGGGTGCGGCAGTTGCTGACAAAGCGAAGCACCCAGGCTAGACGACGTACGGCGACTCTCCACGATGAGAAGTTCCTGGGTTCCAGCTTCCAATCTTTGCTCACAAACGTGAAGAGTGACACTCCTTCAACTGTGCTCATTGTGGCTTCCTTGCATGCGGACCTCACCTCAGGCACGACAGGACAAGTGAGTTTGCTGGGTGGTGGCGGCCACTGGGACTTGTCAAGGAGAAGATACTGCGGTCCATTCCACCATTGGGCCTCCTGTACAAGCTTGGCGGCACTGGACCCACGGGAAACCACATCTGCAGGATTGCACTCTGTCGGGACGTAGTGCCACTGACCTGGCTGACTTGAGGCTTGAATCTCTGCCACTCTGTTGGCAATGAATGGCTTGAACTGGCGACTTCGATTGCGCACCCACCACAAGACGTTCATGCTATCCGTCCACCAATGCCAACTGCTCTCGGGTATAGCCAGCACTTCACCCACTGACACAGCCAAATCTACTGCAACTACCGCCGCAGTCAGCTCCAAACGCGGGATGCTGGTGCTTTTTATCGGAGCTACCTTGCCTTTACTTGCCACCGGGCGACAGGTCACAGCCCCGGATTCGTAGCTGTGACGGAGGTAGGCGACTGCTCCATATGCGTCTTGCGATGCGTCGCTGAAGATGTGCAGTTCCGTGGCAGTGATCGCTTCTGTGTTTGACAGTCTCAAACAACGGGGCACAGCCACGGCTTCTAGCTTCTCGAATTCATCACACCATTGCACTGCTCGGGCAAGTAGATCATCTTGCAGTGGCTCATCCCACTGAATACCATCGACCCACATTTCCTGGAACAGGATGCGGCCGCTCATCACGAAGGGCAAGACGAACCCCAGCGGGTCGAACAGAGTCGCCAGAATCTTCAGAAAGGTCCGCTTGCTCAGGACTGAGTAACTTGGTGCTCGACACCTGAACGTAAAGACATCCGTCTCTGCATCCCACTGCACACCAAGCGCTTTGGTTGACGGCAGAATACTATCCTGAAGATTCACCTGCTTGGCACGATCTTCCGGTGGGATCAGTTGGAGTAGCTCGGTGCTGTTCGAAATCCACTTGCGAGGATGCATTCCGGCACGGTGCCACAGCTCACTCAGGTCCTGGTACAGTTTGATGGCATCCTTGTCATCGTCGGTGGAATCCATAGTGTCGTCCATATAAGTCGACTTCAACACCGCTTCTGCAGCACGTGGGAATTCTTCTTTTAGCTGCTCAGCATGTTTCTGAGACACCATTTGTGCTAGGAATGGGGACGAATTCACGCCAAACACCACCCGTTGGTACTGGTAGGCGACTGGCTCCTTTGACGCATCCAAGTCCCGCCACAGAAAACGATGAAATTTCTGATCATCTTCAGACAGCTCGATCTGGAGGTACATCTCTGCTACATCGGCCACGATAGCAACTGGCTTTGCCCTGAATCGCAGCAATATGTGCGGTAGCTCTCTCTGCAGCTTCGGTCCTGGGTGGAGGTAGTCGTTCAGGCTTGCTCCTTTGCATTTGGCTGATGCGTCAAAGACCACCCTCACTTTAGTTGTTGTTGCATCTGGTCTGGTGACTGGAAAGTGCGGGAGGTACCAACCACCTGTTGACTCGAGCTTTACTGCAGTCACGTATCCAGCGTTCACATGATGCTGCAGTACACGGCAGTACTCCTTTGCTACTTCTGGTTCCTTGTGGAGGCGTTTCTCTGTCGAGCGCAGTCTCTTCAGTGCCATCTCGTAGCTACCGTTCTCCTCTGGCGGGCTTCTCTTCCAAGGCAGCTTGACGGTGTACCTGCCGTTGCAGTACTTTGTTGCTGCCTCTGCATCTGCAAGAGTTTGTCGGTCATTTGCTGCAAGCGGGCTCTGTCGGCGAGGCTCTTCCACCTCCCACATACGCCGGACCAGCATCTCCAGATTACCGTCATCGACTCTGCTGAAGTGAGTGCGGTGATGATCTGAGCTTCCACTCACAGGTCCAACACAGGTCCAACCTAGCGCGGTTCTCCTCGCCACCGGTTCTCCCTGATCACCCCTCACCTCCTCCAGAGAGTAGTGAAGCTCGGCATGATCCAGGCCAATCAGCATATCAATCTGGCGAGTTGCTGGCTGTTCGAAGGGTATGTCCAGCAGATGATGGTACTGACTTGACTCGACGGTCCAATCGTACGGTTTCAGTGTGCCTGTGACGTGACTAGTTGTGATGGCTGAGAACGGACTGATGAACTTGCCATCTACACTCTCTACCAGCAGATCCACTGGCATTGACTCGAAAGACTCCACTGCTCCGTTGAGGGTGCTGATCGAAACCTGTTTCATGGGTCCCTGCAAGTTGAGCTGGTCCGCTACCTCTGTGTTCACATAACTTTGGGTGCTCCCATCATCCAACAGCGCATTCACCCTGAGGTTGCGGTCACCGTTTCGTAAAACGACCGGCAAGGTTCTCAGTGACAACGGTCTGGCGCCTGCTCCGATGTTAGCAGTGGTTGTGGTTCTGGCTGTCTCACTGGTACGACCCCTTTCCGTGCCATTTCTGGCTCTAGACGTGTCAATGGCTACTGCCCTGTGAAGCAGATAGTTGTGGGTATCGCTGCACTTGTCTACGCCACACTTTCTCTTCCGCTGGCAGTCAGCACCTCGGTGGCCCTTGCCCAGACAGCGATAGCAGAGCCGATGTGTTTTCGCCACTTTCCAACGCTTGTCCACATCCATTTCCTTGAAATCTTTGCATGTCCACACTTGATGGTCCTGGGAGCATACTGGACACGCTGCCGGTGTCGGATTGGGTGACTCTGCTGCATGGAATGAGTGGCCTCGGGCTGCTGGGCGCTCTCGGCCATGTCTATGGCGACCAGGTGCTAGGCCTGCGATGGCTTCATTGGCGGTAATGTGAAAGTCGGCCTCGAGATTGACCCACTCGAGCAACGCCTCCACCCCTTCTGGGCGCTGATGCTCATAGAGCCACCTATGGTATCTTGTCAGCAGGTCTTCTGGCAGCTTCTGCTGGATTCGCGCGTACAGAGTGCCCACCTCTAGCTCCGATTGGCGACCCGCTGCTTTCAAGTTGGTCACGGCTACTTCCAACAAATCTGAGAACTGTTCCAGATCTTGTGCGTTGACTCGATCTCCGTGCAATGGCTTGAACCGTTCCAGTTCATCTAAGTACACCATCACTTGGCGCCGCGTACCTCCGAATTTCCGTTCCAGGCGTTCCATTGCCTTGTGGTATGAGTCCGGGGCGTACCCTAGCCGCTCGATGCATCTTAGCGCTTCTCCCGCTACATACTGTCGTAGCTGCAACAGCTTCAGGGTTGGGCTGATTGGCGCACTGTCCACGCACGCCAAGAACGTGGCCTTCCATAACTCATAGGCACGCTTATCACCATCGAACACGGGTATTGAAATGCTTCTCATTTTGCTGAAGACGTCTGCGGCTCCAGCTGGTGGTGCAGCAAAACTAGATGGTCTCGATGGAGTTGGTACTGGTAGACCATTGTAGCTGCCGCCATGGCCATGTGCCACACTCTGTGTAGGCCTGAAACTGGCTCTAGGTACAAATGGGACGGCGGCCACAGACTGGTGTAATGTATGGGCTGGTCTCTGGCTACTTCCACTCATGACTGCTGTGTGTACCCTGCTGGAGTGAACAGGGGCTGATTGCCTGGGCAGTACATTGCTATTGGTTGCTTGTACAGCTACAGGTGCGCTGGTGTTGCTGGCCTGACTCAGTGGCACTGTGGGGCCTGCTGCTGCTGCTGCTGCTGGCGCACTGCTACTTGTGCGGGAACTGATGCTATGGCTACTACTGGTACTAGAACTCGAGTGGTGACTGCTCCCTGCACTCACACTGACTGGTGGAGTCGAGCTGGAGCTTGTGGGTGCACCTACAGACGAAGAAAGTGAGGTGATTGCGCTTTTACTTGAGACACTGGCACTGACAGGCCTGTTGGTGCTGAATGTGTTGCTTGTGACAGGAGTGAAGTCCGCACTGACGCCACCAGGCGCGGAAGACGGTCTAGCGGACTGTGCAGAACTCGCAGACTGAGCAGTTCCTGACACCCCACCTAATGGGTCGTGAGCAGCGTTGAAGCTTGATGGCATAACAGGGTGGTACTGACTGAACCCTGCGGAATGACGCGCACGAATATGTTGTTGCTCCTCGTACATCTCCACCTGCTGCTCCAGGTGCGCCATTGCTTCTGCCACTTCCTCCAGCTCCGTTATTGCTGCGTCGACTGCTTTGCCTTTTTTCTCGGCTTGAAAACACGTCACCAGTGACTCCAACACCTGATTCACCTCGTTGGCGAACCATTGCACTGCCTCGAATTCGTCTCTCACGGCATCCAAACTCAACTTCTCGTCACGGATCTGCAAAATCAAGCCTCGTCGCCGCGACGTCAAGCGCCGTTTCATTTGAATTTTTGCCACTCTCATGTCTGCAGATGCCGAGGTCACAGCATCGTTGACTTGCTCTTCCTGGCCGTCCGTATTACCAGGCTCAACATAATCGCCAGGCTCAACATAATCGCCAGGCTCAACATAATCGCCAGGCTCAACATAATCGCCAGGCTCAACATCATGGCCAGGCCCAACATCATCGCCTACCGTGACCCTGTTCCGCTCGTGACTGATATCGTCGCTGTGTTCAGACATCTCGCTCCGATGGACTTCCGACTAGGTGAAGATAACCATCCTCTGCTACCATTAGACGAAAGAGGGATCTGACTCACAGAGATAATAACGAATAATCTTTACTTCAGGATGAGACACTAGTAAAGCAACTGAACTACACGAGAGGAATAACTGCAAGCTGTAACTGACTGAAACAACGAAAAGAACACAACTCGGTGTAGTCTCCAGTCCAAACAACAAGACGCCGACTCAACTAATTATGCACAGAAACTACAAGCCGCGAAGTCGGTTTCACGCGCGCGCGGGAAACGGCACATGAGACATGCATAACACAACACGATGCACTACTACTACTACATGCATCATGAATAGCATGAATAGCACAAAAGAACAGCCAGGAATAATTATGATTAGACTGGTCCACACAGGAACAATAAATGTATCACCTCTACGCGTGCACACAGCATAACTGACACCAAAGAAGGGCACGTTGATGCGGGCATGCATTGGAATTACCATGAACGTAATGACACCCAAAGGCTAGCGGCAGTGATTTGCCATAACACCATACTTAGACTACTGAAAGAGGTTCACCGTCTACTCAATGGGTGACGACGGAGCACCCGGCTTTCTGGCCAGCAGCAATTAACTTCGGAGTGGGGAAGGGCAATCTTGGGAGCTAAGCTTAGCCGATTGCCGACCTACCTGTGCGTCCTCGCGCTTTCTGAGTGCGGTCAGCTTCTTAGCAGCTGCTTCGATGGCCGAGGCAGCTGCCAGGAGCTCATTCTCAGCCTGGACGTTGGGATCGTCGGGGTTGACCCAATCCGTTCCTAGTCGCCATTATCACAGCAGACGGTATACAGACAAAGGTTTGATGTCCAGTAGTGAAAGGATTAATCAATTTACAGGAGGAAACAGGGGAATTACTGGGCTACTTCAAAGTAATAGTAGTACCCCTGATGATGATGCCCTCCTGGGTGAAAATTCGGATGAAATCGAGTGACGCGGTAGCTCAGGGATACATGTACACTCACTGTGTACGTGTATGGAAGCCACGCGACACCACGCATCCGTATATGGATACTGTCAGCAGCCTTACACGACTGAATCCTGCCGGATACGGATGATCAGGCTGATTGGTCGTGTACTGTAAATATACAAAATTTCGGCGCTGCAAAATTTCGGCACTTCACGATTTTTGACATTTCGGCGGCGATTTATTTTAGGCGTGGGGTATAGTGCGACAGATGCTGTGAAAAATTTCATCGGCGTTTTAATTTAGGCGTTTTGGGTCGGTGCCGAATATAGCCGAAATTAAATAGCTGCCGAAAATTTGTATATTTACAGTATGAGGTTGAAATATGAGTGCTGTTTGCGACATGACTATTGAATACCCGTTATAGCCATGTGACACACAAGTGCAGGTGCGCACGGTAAAATCCGACCCAAAGTGCAGAGCTGGCGTCCTGGACTAGTTCCGGTTACATCATTGTATTTGTACATGTGTACGTACAGCCACATTCGTGCCGCATCCAGGTCGTCTAGGGCGTCATAGTCGAGGGCGCCAACTATGCACTCTTGGTCGGATTTCACCGAGTACAACTATAATACTGTAAGACCAGTAATGTGAACGAACTTTTAATTCTAACGTTTAAAGAATTTAAACAATTCGTTAACATTTGAAGTCGTTATGTACAAAACGATATGTGCCTGTACAGGTATTGGCCGGTTTTGAGACGGAATTCGTTACAATTTCACCTCGTTAACCCACAAAAACCCGGAGATCGTCAACTTTAATTGACGTTAAAATATCTAGTCTTACAGTCACGATTATGTGTGTTGTATGCGGTTTACCTTTGAGGACTTCTGCAGACTGGATGACGTCGCTGACCGCCACTGCCACAGCCTTGGACAGCTCGGGCAGCTTCTGCTTCTTCTCGTAGTTCTGCTTGGTGGTGATCTGTACAGGTAAGCATGGGAGTTTGGCCACTTGTCCAATTTGAGAGTTCTTAAAATTAGCACCACACGAATTGGTAGAGTCGGTATGGTGCGTGCTAGCTTTCTTGCTAAGACGTGCCCAATGGAGGTGTGCATGTACTAGTACCATCCTGGTTGCATGATATACAGCACAACTGGTGCGATTATTAGCAGTACAGTATTCATCACAGTCATCACTGAGCACCTCATGATCTCAGTGGGTGAAAGCTCCAGCTACGGTGCTGCCAGCCTTCCACATCCGGCTATATTTGTATGGAAAACCAATCCTTCGCCCGCACTTTGCAATTTGAACAACATGGTGCGGAATATCAAAAAGGATCGATTAGTGGAGTAGAAGCATGGCAAGCGCAAGCTGAGCGATTGAATTGTACATTGTAGTCGTTTTAATTTCGCAAATCCTGCAAGGCTCCTGAAAATTAAAACACTTTATACTAGCTGTGCACACTCACTCTACAGTACAGTATGTATGAACATGCACATTGTAGCCCGCAAGTGACGGCGCTTATTTAGGTGACTACGAAACATTTTCCCTTCATGAAATACACTTGCTTTACAGTAGTACAGTCGAATGTCACTTATCCGACCACTTCGGGAATCAGGCATGTTGGATAACTGATATCATTTTTTTATGTGCATATATGGCTGGATTTCACTGATTTATGTACACAATACCCGAATATATTCATGCATATTCCATGCACACATACATGTTATATAACGTTAGCATACTTAACTTGACCACATCTACTTCAGGTAAACGCATATTACACCGTATAATATACAACAAAAAAAGTTTCTTTTTATTTATTTTTTAGAATTTTACTGTTGAGAGTCATAAAATTACCACTCCCGGGCTTGTCGGATAACCGGCATGCTCGGATTACTGGCGTCCGGGTAAGTGACATTCGACTGCACATGTACCTACCATGAGTACAGAGTCCATGACCAGAAGCAATGCTTTCACGCAGGCCTGCGCCGATGCTCTGACTTGCTCTGCGTGCTGGTCGTTCTCTGCAGCGGCTGCAGCAGCCTTGGCCGTAGCCAGCAGCTCTGCGACAGCCTTACGCGCCAGCTGTGCCACGTTCAGCACCTGCAGGATCAGCATGGAAAGACATTTAAATTTGCTAGTGCCAAAAATAATAGTTCAAGGCTACATTCAGGGCTCACCACGACCATACAAAATTCAAAAAGCGTCGACCACCATTTTGAATGCCGCCAAAGCCAGAGTTTGTGCAGTCATAGCGGCTACGCACCCGAGTTCATGCTCATCGATGTACAGCGATGTACAGTCTAGTCGTAAAATACCGGTATTTTACGACTTCCTGGTCTACTCTGTACAGCGAAGGGCCAGTGCCGAAGCGAATCTTGTTATTTGATGTCGAGAAAGACACGCGGAGAAGACGTCCTTTCTCCAAGCAATCTTGGTCATTTTTCTCAATCCGCTGGTGGGTGTCGACCAAGATATGTCCGTGGGGTACTGGTGAACTTGAGTCCTGGCATCTACAAGAATTTGCCGCGCCTAGCTAACCAATGTTGTCAGTAGAACTCAGCGTTTCCTGATCGCGACTCGGCACACTCTTTTCTGTTTGGCCTCGCAGCTTTCACGCTGCGAGTGGGGAGTTTCCTTGTCACAAATGAATCCCTTAGTCATGACCATGATGAGAGGTGACTAGTATGATCCCTGACTGGCATGAGTCCTTAGCTTGAGTCAACACGAAGGTAAACTCTTCACTTGGAACGCTTGCTGTCTCCTCCGCCCTTTCTTGTTGCACTTGCAGATATGCGCACGGCTGCCAGTTTTTGTTGGTGCGCGCGGCGACGCACGCCGACCTTGATGTCTTCAAAAAAGTAGAACAGCGGTTCTCCTTGGCCGATTCTCATCATCGATAGCTCATTTTCAAGGTCTTGGAATTCTCTATCGGTTTACCGTCCCCGATTTCTAATTTTCTCTTCATTCACTTGTTTGCACGCCTTCGCGTTTGAGTGATTTCACCATCCGATCTCAGCCAAACGAAGGCCAAATCGAAAAATTCGAGACGGTAACCCCCCAAAGACACACCTTCTGAACACGAATCCACAATGGCCTAATGTCTAAAACCAACGAATACAGCCAAGCTCCACTCAGAAAACACCCCACAATTGCAAGAAACAGCCCGTTTTGCTGTGCGCTGATTGGTCAAATCCAAATGACCGTTATTGACGCTTTGTATGGTCGTGGTGAGCCCTGACATTAATACTGGTTCCACTGCCTTCATAGGCCAGGATATCTGGGTCCAGCTCCGAAAGCAGAGAAAACTGCGGATAGCTATACATCAAACGTGCATCAGTGCTCATACACATTCTCCATGCTCTCCGCCGTCTCTCGCCCCTCAACTCACATCGCTCTGCTTGCCGCTGTTTGCGGCAGCAATGGCACGCGCCGTCGTCATGGTGATGGCCTTAGTGGCGTGGATCAGATCCTCGGGCGTGGACTCGCGCTGTGGTGCCTCACTGGACGTGAAGATCTGTAACGCAGAGACCAGAACAAAGTGTTCAAAGTTGAGTTGAGTGAATTGTTTCTCGTGCGAATAGAACGATTATCCACTTGGTACTGCAGCATTGAGGTTTCTCGGCACTTGTGCCAGTGGTTGTGAGACTTATCTCCTCACCCCCGCCGCTAGGCGCTGCATCTGCCGCTCGGGTTTACCGGGTGTTAGCGGCCGTCGTGAGTTCCATTCGGGAACGGACACGATAATTTACTTATTACTTACTTACTGCAGCATTCTGATCAGTTCGGTAGCTGTGGATTTCAGAGCATTGATAATGAAACCCGCCTGATTCACGGTCTTCCACTGAAATAACCCGTCCCCGTGTAGTACACACACAAATAGCCGTAGTGAATTGGACAATAGCGTGACAACAACAAGAGTACGCACTTCAAACTGTCGTGACATGCAAAACACTATACCTGGAGCTCTTGGTTGACGGCCTCGATGGCGGTCTCCATACCGCGTCCGCCGCGTGCCGCTTCGTCGTCGGAGATCTTGACGGTCTTGATGAGCGACGACACACTGCCGATCATGACCTTTGCGCATGTCTTCAGCTCTTCCATCTCCGGATCGGCCACGCTCTTGCCGCTGGCGTTCTTGGTGGCCAGCAGTAGGCTGGAGAGCGCCTGGCTCACGTCCTTGGCAGAGTTCAGCACCATGACCTAGTGTGTGCGTGTGTGCACGTGTGTGTGTGTGTGTGTGTGTGTGTGTGTGTGTGTGTGTGTGTGTGTGTGCGCATGCGTGCGTGTGCGTGTGTGTGTGCGCATGCGTGCGTGTGCGTGTGTGTGTGTGCACGTGTGTGTTGCGTAAAGAAGAAAACACGGTAGCTTGATGTACATTGCCAGGGTACGTGCACCTGAACCAAACACTATAGTACAAGTTTGCCCTCATGTGCTCCCCGTTTGCCAGGAGTAAATGAGCACCAGGGTGTGCAGCTGCAACGCTGGCATTCCTGCCACTACATGACTTTAGTGATGCAGCAGCACCTATAGGCAAGGTTCCAGCAGATCTGCTGTTGCACAATGTTCAGCCAAGCAGTATGCACCGTGCCATCTTACTTCGCCGTCACAACTAAGCTCCCAAGTCTGAACAGGCTAAGCACTGTTAACTACACAGCAGTGTGACTTGAATCTTCAGTGTAATAGTATGGGCGAGCATGCACGTGATATTTGCTAATAAGGATGCTCAGACAAGCTCCAATTGACACATGCTTGTAATTGTTTTGGAGTACAAAGCAATACCACATTGTGAAGATACACAACAACGAGAGACAAGAGGAAACACTTGGGAATCATCCACATAGCCTTTCAATCATCCACATAGCCGTATAATCATCCAGAATCCACATCCAGTATTTACACGTGCTCGTCGTACCACATACCTGTGCCTCCTTGTCGTCTGGCCCGATGGCCGCTGCGCCGTCCTTGGCGGCGTTGGCAATGCCCTGGACGGTCACAACGATACTCTCGGCCGCCGCTGCCAGCTGCTCCTGAGTGCCAGCAGCACTGGCCACTAGCTTCTTGGTGTCCTCCACTAGAGTCTTGGCATTGCTCATCAGAATGTCACTGCAAACACACATGTACAGGTAGACCCCCTTTAATTCGAACTTCAAATTGCCAGGCCCCAAATTCGAAATATCCGGAACTTCTAATTATCCAAAAGCAGCCCCGTGTATTGATGTGTATGTCACAATACTCGAAATCGCATGCTGATAATTTTTGCACATTTTACTTGCATTTTTGTATTGGCAACGCACTAAGTCCCATAGTTCTCCACTCAACCACTCTTCACAAGATCCCAATCAGGGCCAGTCGGTGCGGCATTGCAAGATCCGGTCTCCAGTACAATGTGGTGCTAACCACTCACCGATGGTCGGAGAATGTGTCCGTGGGTCCCAGTGGTGTGAGAGTGCCGGCGTCGGCAAACATACACGTTGTTTCCAAGTCGCCCGTGACACCAGAAAGGACCATGATCGACTCCAGGCACGCCTGTGTTCCCCGCGATCCGGCCTGCAGTGCAGCTAGCATGAATGACACCTGCACACGTGTATGTACACACACGCATGCACGCACACATGCACGCACACACACACACACACACACACACACACACACACACACACACACACACGTACACACACACACACACGTACACACACACACACACACACACAAGTCAAAGCAAGGCAACACCAGCCTTTGCTAACCACTCTATTGACGGCAAGATATCTGCAGTGAATTTTTCTGAGTCTACAGGAGGAAATCACACTGGCACTTGATACACACTGCGGTGCATCAGATAGAATCATACAGCAATGGGAGTTCGGGTCGGGCCATGCATAGGGGTTGAATGTCCCAAGTAGGGGGCAGCCTTGCCCCAATCACAGCCCAGGGACACACTTGATCTGACTACAAAGACACAAGGTTGGGCCATGCATAATGGGCTGAATGTCCCAAATAGGGGCAGCCACCTCCACTTGTAGCCCCTGTCACAGCCCAAGGCCACATTTGATCTGATTGTAAACACATATGCACACACGCACGCACGCATGCACACACGCACACATGCACGCACGCACGCAACGCGCGCGCGTACACACACACACACACAAAGACACACACACACACACATACCTGCTGTGAAACGGCCTTGGCGGCGCTGCCCAGCTCCAATTTGTAGAAGGAATCGGACGGGTTGTCCATCACTGCACCAGCGTTGGAGATCAGTTGACCAATGGACTCACCCAGAGCCTTGGAACTCTTCTGAATGCGAGCGGCAACCTAGCCAACAGGAACAGTGCGCAGCAACCCAAACAACTGGATGAGTTAATTGAAAAGCAGGGATTTGACAAGCTGTACCTCCTTGGTGCAATATGTGAACTAGTATCACGTGTAGCCATACGATACGCACATCTATTCTTCTTGTTTCTACACATGCTCACAGTCCCAGGCTATACTAAGTACTAAGTACTGGCCCAAGAAATCCAACCTCATGAATTAAATAGCGTCGGGTGCTACACAGCCCTAGCTCTGCACATACTGGTCTGTGCACTCGAACACGGCGCTACTTTATTCATGAGGTTGGATTTCTCTGGCCAGCACTAATGTACATATTCAAAGGGGTTCAAGTCTAGCACAACCAAAGTAGCTTGTCAAGGTGTTCAAGTCTTGGTGAACACAACAATTGTTCAAGGCCAGGATCTCGATGCCTTACGCTGACTGACTACATGACCATTGTACTACTTTCCTTACATCAGCTTGTTCGCAGGCAGCCAGTGCATTCCTGGCCTCTCCTCCCAGCGCTCCGAAGTGATTGGTGATGTCGGTGAGCAGTGGGGCGATCTTCTCTGGCTCTGTGCTGGCCTTGCCAAGCTGATCACAAGAAGAACATAACAGAAGTTGCAAGGCGTGAGCAAGTAGTCAGAGTGGAGAGCAGAAAAAAACAATTAAAAAATTCACGGTTCGCGTCAGACTCGGCTAGAGGCCGAGTTTTCCGCATCCGTAGGAACGCCACCATCCTTCAAGGATCAAGGCGCAGATGCAGCTCCTAAAACGGTGGGAGGTGAGTAGATGCAAGCACTGAAGAAAATGAATGCGTTCTGTCTCATGCTTATCCATGGTGAGACACACACAGGGATACCGCCTCGTGTTTCAGCTCATGAGAAGGAATGGTTAACAGATGTACCAAACCATACAATTATGTATTGCCACTACAGCATGGATTGGTCACGGTGCAACCAGCTCATAAACTCAGGCAGCCATGCAGGACTCCTAGTGAAAGTGCTTTCCAGTCTGGTAGACATGCGTAGTCTCGGTATTCAAATTGATAGGCAGCCAGATATAGAAAGGGTTCGCTCCCCACACCAGAGCTCGCGCTATTCCGCTGACTTGACTTGACACTTGACTGACTCACAAACCCTTTCTTACAAATCATCGCCGAAGTTGCAACCACTATTTCGTACTGTTGTAGCCAGATGTAGAGAAAGAGAATTATGAACATAATTCTGAAGAAGACCGATATGGTCGAAACGCTAACAGTCGTCAGTATCAAGTCTGGCTTCTGTTGTGTGGGTAGACAGACATACACACAGACAGACAGACAGACCGACCGACATACAGAGAGACAGACACACAGACAGACACAGAGACAGGGAGGCAGACAGACAGACGGAGAAATGCAGGACTGGGCAGCTGTCTGGACAACAAGATCTCCACGACTTACAATAACTTGACTGGTCGTGGCAATGCTCCGTGTTGTGCGCACCAGTGACTCCTGATACTCCAGGAAAGACTTGTCCGGATCCAGGGCCAGAGCATCATCCAGCTACAAAGGAGCATAGCATACCAACACAATATGCACATCTCACATTCACAATAGATTCTTGGCTGGAAGGAAAGCAAATCAGCACACGGAGCACAGAAGCCGTATAGTTTCGACTAGGCCTTTCGTACCATTACATTTCAAGTCAAATACAATGGTGATTAACAAGGTAGCAAGCAAGTCCTTATAACCGGCAATTTGGCGGTCAGAGCGGTTAGGTTCACAATTTTCACAACAGGATTCACAGACGGTCTATAGATGCATTGCTTGGAGCACATGCAAGGCTGAACTGTTCAAGATATTGAACCCCGTGAGCAGAACTATCAGCATTGCATCCCGCTTAGGAGAGAGTTGTCTGTTGGTAGCGAGACTTCAGTTGTACAATGCTGTGTGTGTGTGTGTGTGTGCGTGCGCGCGTGTGTTTGTGTGAACACATCGTGGCTCAAGCTGTGCTGGACGGGGTCAACTCACTCTGTCCATGACCTGGCGAATGGTGGCGATGGGTCCCTCAACACCGTGTGATGCCATGCCGGCCTGTACGGTGGTGATGAGCTCACCGGACGACAGCTGTACGGCCTTGCCAGCCTGCACCACCTCGGCATTAGCCGATGTAGCCTGTCAGTCCAACACACACATGCACACACACACACACACACACACACACACACACACACACACACACACACGCGCATGCACACACACACGGCAAGGCATAACAGCTAGTACGCAGACCATGGGTTATAGCTCAGGCACAGCAGAGCATAGCAGCCAGTGCACTGACAGAACATGAACTATAGAGCTCAGCAATCTAGTGCTCAGCTGAGCTTGCTAATTCAACAATAATGTGAAAAGATATAATTATAGACAGACAGACATCACCTGGGTAAGGAGTGCTGCTGGGATTGAGTCGCTGCGTTATCTAAATACCGATAAACTAACCTTAGTTATCAAGTGGATGGCAGACTCCATGTGTTTGAATGGAGCAGGACAACATTTCATAGGTAAGCCCATACACTGGCCAATGACATGCCACAAAGGTGACCAAACAACTTGATTGAATACAGGCAGTCCTTACCGATGAGTTTCCACCAGCTTTCTTGCCGACAGTCAGAAGCTCAAGCAGACATTCGACGAGGGTCTTTGCCTGGTTGAGGATGAGCATCTGGCGGGTTGAGTCCTTGGTTCGGCTGGCAGCTCCGACAAGGCCACTGACCAAGGGATCACAGTAGCTGCTGATCAGACTGACCTGCAGGTGCAACAGGACGTGCAGAACGGGAAGGTGTAGTGCATGTCAAGTAAGCCGGATGCGAACAAAGGGGTGCTATATCACCGCCATGCTCGGAGACTGGCTATCCTAGGCCCTACAAACCACCTGTCTACCTGCACAGGAAGACAAACTATCTAGGCTGCAGTACACAGTGGGTACAGTGTAGCAGCCTGGAGTGTATAACGTTTTTCGCAGCATTGTCCCTCTCCGTACTGTCTCTCTCGTCTGTATTATATTACGCTCATGCCCCATGTAAATACATCAGTCTTTGTCTTGTCCCGCAATGGACACCTGCGTGGCTAGCAGGCCAAGCACAACATGGTGGCAGCGGTGGGATTCAAACCCACGCCTCCGGAGATACTGGAAAGGCCGAACACACTGACATAGCCAAGAACACAGTTTGTCATGCAGCACCCCCCACATGACCAGTACTTACGGTGTGGCCCAGTTTGGTCGGGTCGGACGTGGCTGCCTGCACCACGGATCTCACCGTATCCTGAATGCCGTTGAGAGCACTGACGGAACGCTCCCGGAAGCCCTGCATGCATGGCAACAGCATCGGATAGCGCAGTGTACAGACAGGGACCGTGTGCATGCAAGGCTTAGATCATCTTGAAGGCATTGCTGTATACTCAGTTCTGAGCATGGCAGATGTATACTTGGTGTTCGGAGCACTTGCACCCCCCCCCCTCGCAAAAAGTACCACCCAGCCATTATATTCCCTATACATTTCAGCATTAGGAATGTTACGAAAAGATTGAAGATTACAAGTCTGCATCCCTGTTCATATCATCGAGTCAGATACATTTACAAATAGGCCAGACTGCCGCCATACTACACTCTAAATAAACAGCTGACAGTGGTAATTCTCAAATTGAATCCTGAAGAAATGCATGTGCCACAGCCTCATGCTGTGAACGGCAGCACCTCCCCCCCCCCCCCTGGAGAAATGCTTGGTAAGAGAGCCTGTACCTCCAGTGTCGACTCGGCACGCGGCTGAAGAGTGTTGCTGATTGCGCCCAGGGTGGACTGATCAATTTCGTTCATCAGCTTGACAATGCTCTGAATTGCAGTCTCACATTCATGCTGTCCAGGTGCTTTGGATCTGCAGGAGGACCAGTAAGTGAAGGAACATGGCAACAACACAAACAATGCAGAAAGTTGTGCACTTTGTTTCAATATACAGACGAAATTCCATCAGTGTGAGCATCATCCGAGCGAGATATTTTGTTGCACTCAATGCCGACTCTGCTGGTGTTGTACATGAACAGCATTCCCAGATTCTGATCATGTCAAGTGACATAGTGCATTACATAACCCGTGTGTGCCTGACTGGATTAGGAGACATCGCAGGTACACTTGATGGTCGGTGACGCTTTCCCTGCCTCTCACACACTCCAACCATTCAAAACATCCCACTTCTATTTTGCTGCATGCGTGCCATCGGATAGTGTAGTAATTTTGCAAAAAAATGAAAGAAAAGAAGGTTCAATCACAAGTTCCGGTGAGGTCAGCATGCTTCCTATGAGGGTGCTGTGGTGGCATGGATTCCGGGCCAAGGCTGTTTTGAAGAATGTATGCCCCCCCCCCCCTACCATCCAGCCCACCATCCAGCCCATTGCCATACTTTTGATCAGTGACTTACACAATTTCTTCAAGTAATCTCTTGACGGCTTCGGTGACGGTCTTGCTGTGCATGGCGAGGAGTTGCCACGAGGCTGCATCGTCAGCGTTGCCACACAGGCTCTTTGCCGCGTTGACAAAGCTGACGCTGGTCGACAGGACTGCCTTGGCGGCCTCGATGATGGGCTTCATGTTCAACTGAGCCTGCATGGTGATGTTAGACAAGTACATGTGCACAGTATAGTCATTCAAGAGAAGCAGTTACACGTGATGTGTTCAGTCAGCTTTCCTTAGCCATCACTTACCATTATCCAACCTGCATTCTCAAGTTTCAAACATTCTAAACTGCATACTGCTTGTACAGCAAGACAGTGAGACTCTGGACCTCGGCAGTCCTCGGCAGTGCCGTGCCGTCTTCTTCACCACCGGCATTGTACACTCTGCAATGAATATGGGATCCGCTCTGGTAAACCTTCAAATCCGGACGAAAACTTTTGGTAAATGAAAACGTAGCTTGACCATGAAGGAGCAATTTCCCTCGTACAGCGCGAGCATATTGTCAACCCTCAGTCTTCACTTACGCTTTTGCTGATCTTGGCTGCTACGGACGCAAACTCTGGCGATGCGGAGAACACGACAAACTTGTCAATGGACTCTAGCAGGGGTATGGTGGACTTCTTACACACCTCTCTGTTCTGATCCGTGAGTCCACCAGCCAAGCTCTGAATGCAGTGAAGAGGGGGGGGGGGGGACCGGCACAAAGAAACACAGCAGAAGGCAAGTTGACCAAACTAGGCTACACACTGTGACAACACATGGGGAATAGCTGAGAGACACAGCACTGTCAACAGGAACATCATCAATACACCAGGCTCAACAGCACCACAGGAGATAGCTGAGTCATGTAACAGGAGCGAGAGTTGATACCCATCAATACTGGAGACGAGAGGTAAGCTATGAGCAGCTCAAGTCATCTATACTTTCTCAGTTCAGATCGGGGCTTTGTAATAGTTTATTACGGGTCGTCCACAAATATCAATATTTTTTAGGGAAGATATTCGTTCTTTGGGGGGGGGGGGCTGTTCGTCTTGTCTTTGTGAAAGATATATCGATCTCTATCTATGGACGGGCACTGTGCAAACATGTAGTTATGACCTTCACAAAGTGAAAGTCAACCTCGTGAACATAGCCACGACAAGGTTGTGCGACCGTGGCAACGTAAGCCTAGGTGTATCATGCACGGTGAATTTGAAGTTACAGTTGGTCACGTTAACGTTCCATGTACCCGCACACACACACACACAGAAACCATGGTGAGAGAATCACATGATAACCACATCAACACCATGTCCTACTGCTGGCAGCTGGCTAGCTCACCTTGATGGCCTTGACCAGTTGACCGGTGGCCTCGGCAATGTCCTTGGCCGACTGCACAAAGTTATGGCGAGCCACCTCGTTGCGAGTGCGCTGCGAGGCGCTCTTGCAGCTGTTGCACAGCGCGGCCGTGTGCTTGGCGATGGTGGTGGCGGCGGCCAGGATCTGCTGGTTGCGGCTGGCCGGGTTCAGCAGTGTGTCACAGGCGTTCTGGATGGCCTGCTGCGCCTGTGCAGTCTGCGTGCTATCCACCAGGCCCGGCTGCGAGGCGATGCTGGTCGGGTCCGATACTCCGATCAGATACGCAGCCTGTACAGCACAGGCAAGGCAATCATGACATACATCACTTCAATATGTTCTGTGATATTTACTACAAATCACTCACAGCGTGAATCGATCACAGACTTCGTGGGCCAATACAGTGTTGAATGAGTACTGATTGTTTCACACTTTTTGGCATGCTGAAGCGACCAGGGTACTACAAGGTAGCATGTCTTATAGTGATGCTAATCCCTTCCCACTTTGTGTACGTGCTCTTCATTTTCTTTTTTCTCTTCTTCCGTGGTTGGTCTCACCCTCTACTCAATTCAATTGGCTGTCTTGACATGCCACGAGGTGCAGAAATAAATAAATAAATAAATAATAAATGACCTGATGAACATCCGTGATATCCCGTTGACCGCATGGTTACCCTCAGTACAGTGTACATACATGCTACAAGGGATAGAGTTACAGTGACAACACTGGATCATACCTGAGCGGCAGCCTCGAGCAGTGAGGAGATGCATTCCGCAGCCTCCGTGATGCTGTCTCCGAACTTGTCGAATTCACGCTTCTTGATGTGAGCCGGAACGACTCCCATGGTTGCGCCAAGTGTCTGTAAGGCCAAGGAGCAGAATGATCACTGTCACACACAGCACCGTACACTCTAATCCAATAGAATATGATGCTGCTGATGAACGCTTGTTGTGACCCCATCACGCATCCTTTGGATAGCGGGACAACCACCATGACGTCACCTAGCCCAAAATGCAGTATTCGTGGATGTAATTGTTGATGAAAAAGGCACAGCACAAATTCTGCAATACCACAGGGGTGCGCTGGGCTTTCAGCACTGGGTATCAGACAGGACTGGCGGAACCAGTTTTGATTGGTTCGGCCATACCTAAGTCTTTCATATGTATTATGATCTGGCAGTACACATGCCCTTCAGAAGTAAACACTCGTTGGCGGGTAAAAAGTTGGTCCGGCCGTGGCCTGACCAACCAGACCTGTTCCGCCACATCTGTTGGATAAGTGTATGGGCTTGTGATAGTACACTCTCTTACCGTTGCCTTTGCCTGGACTGTCTGCTGGCATTCGAGGAACGTCAGGTCTGTCACTGGCTCAGAGATGGTCTCCAGTATGCTACCAGATCCCTGCACACAGGACAGCATTGGGGGTATGCAAAGAGAAGTCAAACACACCGTACTGGTAATACTGTTAAAGGCTACATTCAATCACCAACCATCATAGTATGCATGTATACGAGACACTGGTAATCACAGTGCGCAAAGCTCGTCGAAAGAGCTGATTTATCTCTAGCTCTACTGATGATGCCATCCAAGCAGTAATAACGGTATCTTGTAGGACTGAATGTTCCCACTTATCTCCTTTCCGAAGGCCTACAGTTCAGCATCGTTTGCAGTACTACTCATTAGCACTGGAGAATGTGGAGGTAGCAAGCCTCACCTCAATGCTACGCAGAACGTTCTCACACTCCTTTTGGCCAGGCGTTGTCGACACGCACTTGCCCAGCAGGGTGTTGATGGAGTCCGTTACGTTTCTGCTCTCTACGTTCAACTGGTTCTTGGCATTGAGCGCTTCCGGATGCGCCGCCAACTGCTTGCCAGCCACCAAGAACTTTCCAGAGGAATTCGCCAGGGCCATTGCAGCATCAATAATCAACTTCTGATCATCCTTGCTCTACAACCAAGCAGACACGAAAATAAATACAAAATTGAATATATCAGTAAGAGCAGGCAACAGGCATGGACAAGCAATGGGTTTAGGGAGAGAACCAGTAATTTGGTTCAATGCTGAACATCCCGGAGAACATAGCTCCCACATGGTAGAGGATAAAAATACTTTGCTTTACTTTTGTAGCACCAGAGCGGCATGAAACACTTGCATGAACAAGCAACGGGTTCAGAGAGCGAACCAGTAACTTGGTTCAATACTGTGATTAACAATATTATTGAACCTCCTGGAGAACATAGCTTCCATAATAATGGTAGTGAATAACATATGTTTTACCTTGGTAGCACCAGCGATGGCCAGAGCGGCATCGAACACTAGCATGGCGTCGTCGGTGAACTTCTTTGCGGCCTTAGCCAGCATACTGCTGCCGCCCTTGGAGGACACGACCAGGTGAGAGGCACTCGCGTTGAGACTGGCACCGTTCTCGTTCAGTGTCAGCTGCAACTTCTGATAGCTGTCAGACGGTTTGGGCAGCTGGCCAGACGTCACAGTATAGCGCGGTGACGCCGCATTGCCGACATCCAACCATGTGAGAGCATGTAAACACATGTACAGTCACAGACAGACAGACAGACAGACAGACAGACAGAACGACAGACAGACAGACAGACAGACAAAGACAGACAGACGGACACACACACGTACACGCATCCGTAAACACATGCGCAAACACACATTCAGCGTCATTATCCACCTACTGTATCCTCTGTGGGTAAATTTACCATGCACCCCACTACAGCAAGATTCGACTACAGAGGATGTGGGGATGTAGACATGTTAAATGAACATTACGAATCCGAGAAAGAGTGAGAGTGAAACATCAAGTAACAACTACAAGCTCATAGCTGTACTGATGAGGCCTTTCTGGCCAAACAGCTAGCTGTATAATAGCAAGTACTGCAGTAAAGCCCAGTCCTTAGCCGGAACCGCTGCTCACCTTTCCGCTGAGCTTCTGAGCCGCCTTGGCGATGGCCTGAATGAACGTGTCGACATCACGTACGCTTGGCAGGCAGCCAAACATGACGCCGAGCGACTGCTGGACATTCTTAGCACTCTGCACAGAGATAGATCAGTAGCATATGAACTGATGAGTGTATGCGAGATACCCAATCTGTCTCCTGGTTGTATCTTGCCCATGTCGGGTTCGCCAAATTTACTCATTCGCAAATTTCCCATGCTGAATTCAATTCAATGGACAGCACGTTCACGAGCAGATTGCAGATACGGGAAGCCACAGATAGCTATTTGGTTTTCTTGGCTGTAAAACTACTGCATGATTGGGCACTCATAAGCATAGGATGCTGTGTGGAGCAATCCTCATTATCTATGGTAACAGCACAGCTATCATCCTAGTAGAAAGGCAACCTTGTGCCATATGGGCTCAGTTGTTCAGTCACACTTTTCTGGATTCATTTTCAGTAGAGGAAAAGTGTTTGCCAGGTGGATGGATCCACGTGTATGATATGATGCAAGATCGATCCCAATAGATCCCAATAGAGATCCCAATAGAGATCCCAATAGAGATGCCAATAGAGATGCCAATAGATGCCAATAGATCCCAATAGAGATGCCAGTAGATGCCAATAGATCCCAATAGATCCCAATAGAGATTCCAATAGATCCCAAAGGAGATCCCAAAAGATATCTAGGACAAGTACCAGAGCAAGCTGGGCCTTGGGTTGAGGTGTGCCCGGATTCAGCAAAGCATCTTTGGCGGCCAGGAGAAGCTTCAATGACTGGTCCATGAGACCACTGCAAGCCTGCATGATGGCCTCCTGAGCCTGGCGTTGATCCTGGAAGCCAGCGGCCACACCACGGCCGGCGGTGTAGACCACCTTCAGAGCATTGGCCACGTCACGTGCAGCCACACCCGTGTAGTTCTCTTTGCCCTGTGCAGGTTGAAGAGAGCGAGAGAGAGAGAGAGAGAGAGAGAGAGTGTGTGTGTGTGTGTGTGTGTGAGAGAGAGAGAGAGAGAGAGAGAGAGAGAGAGAGAGAGAGAGAGAGAGAGAGAGAGAGAGAGAGAGAGAGAGAGAGAGAGAGGCACCGTGTTCTCCCACCATTTCATGGTTAATACGAAGCCATCTGCTGCTCTCGAAGATTTACCATGTCTTACCGGTTATAACTTGCCCCCCCCCCCCCCAATAATTGGTGCCTCGACTTTCAGGTTCAAGGACAGTTAGACCCCGGTTGTAAGTCAACCATCACTTTTTTAGTTTAGATATTAGGTCATAAAAGGTTGACTTTTTACCTGTGAAATACGGTACTGGACCATACGTCAAACTCGATACCGTATGAAATCAGTTACATGTGGGTGTCATGTCACGGAGGGGCCAGATAAACCAGTAATTGCTGAATGTTCTTCACGACTTGAGCATAACTCAATGCCTTCTATACCGGCAGCCATACCTGAGATGCAGCAGTCAGAAGTTGGGCCATGGACGAGCCGAACGTCTTCGTGGAGATTCCCAATTCCAGCGAGGCACTCTCCAGAGTCTCGCCGGGCAGGGGCAACAGCTTGCCGCTCTTGATAACCTTCAGAACGGCCTCGATGTCCTTGGACAGCTGGCGGACATTGTCCTGTCCGAGAAAAAAGCACAAAAGAACTACGCTGTTGCCAACTCAAGGGTATTGACATCTAACCGCTAGTTGGATCAAATAGACAAATGCCTCCAGAAGAAGAGTTTATCACTGCAGTACTTCTCTGTATGAATACTACGTGACCAGTATTGGAAGATCACACATTGTACATCTTAGGAATAATGGGTGTCTTTGATTCCCTCTGATATACACCATGTATAGCCCTACATCACTGGGGTGTTCAAAGCGTGGATTATACTCCAGAAAATACAGCACTTACGGCAGCGCTGTCCAGCTCCAGTGAGCCACACGTCTGCAGCGCAGCCTTGGCACTAGTGCTCAGGTCCACCAGCAGAGCGCTGAGCGACTTGGAGAAGTTGCTCAGTTGCAGAGCGGCCGCAGAGTCACCGATGGTTGGCACGGCCGCTTTACACGCAGCGACGAGCTGAGAATGAGAAGAAAAGGAAAGATAAAAAATAAAATAAATTCACGGTTCGCGTGAGACTTGGCCAAAGGCCCAGTTTTCCGCATCCGCAGGAACGCCACCACCCTCTTGGAAAGATTGTTATGTAAAAAAAGGGAAGAAAACATAATGAGAACGAGTTGTGCAGCAACTATCCACGACTGTAACAAGATGATAAACGGTCAGAAAGTGCGATAATATGGCACAAAACTGACAGGCTACTGAGACATTCATTAGAGTCATGAATACTAGTTCTTCTGAAGCAAAAGTTTGTAACATCAGTGTTCTTGACAAGGTTTCACCATAACTCAACATGCATCCAATGCCTAATTGTAGCGGCATGCATCCAACGCCTACCCACCCTGGACGTCGGCTGTGCTAGCTGCTGGCACGAGTGGATCAGGCCGAGCTGGGCGGACGCGCCGTCCGGATTGCCGTTCACGAAGCGGATGGACTGCACCAGGGCGCCGACAGAGCTGGCCACCTCCTTGCCGTGCGCGGCTAGCTGCTGCTGGGAGGCGGTGTTGCGGTTGCTGGCGCCGGCACCCTGCGCCGCCGCGATCAGCTGTGTGGCGCCGGAGGCGGTTTGCTTTGCCACGTTCTGCAGCTTGGCAATGGCCTGATATCAATAACACACAGAGTAGTACACCAAAGTGCAGTAAAACCTGTCAAGGCGACCACCTGCCCTGGAAGACCACTGTATCCAGGGCCAAGGGATGCTATTTGCAGTCAAACGACCCTGGATAAGGAGACCACCTGGTAACAGAGACCACATTTTGAAGGTCCCTTGAGCAGTCGCCCTAGACAGGTTTCACTGTATCAGCAACGTACAGTAGCAATGCAGACCCTACCAGCGAACATGACCTTTAGAATTATAATTATAGAAGTTGCATGTCCAGATCCCTGTACCAATATCAGGTGGTAACAGGTGGTGGTCGGGGGGGGGGGGGGGGGGGGGCAGTATTTTCCCGATTTTTCAATTATGTTCTTGCCCAGTCCCCTATGCGTACAAAGGCCGTATAGATGGGGATCATGTTGGAAGGTGCACATACATGTAGCTATGTATAATGGTACGTTCCGGCTTGGTTTAAATCTTGCTTTGGAAAATTTAGTTTTCATTGCTATCAGGTTCGGCCTCAGTTCCTCTGTGCTGCGCTGATGAGTCCACAAAGGACGAAACAGTCCAGTCTGCAGATTGAGTATGTGTAAAGTACAAATGTCCTGCTAAGCTGACATCCCACACACCTGCTACTGGACTATCTGTCAACAACCTGCCAGTGCCACTCTCTGTAGACATGTCCACTCACCTTCTTGCGCAGGACACTACCAAATGCCTCGTCCACCACACTGCGCAGATCCTCGGTGGCCTTCTTCAGACCGGTCTGGTACACCTCGTCGTTGGCATGCGTGGCGGCGCCCTTTGCACATTCCACCATTTTCGCCGTGGAGTCGGCGAGCTTCTTGGCCGAGCCCAAGACTTGCTTCTGCTTTTGTGGGTCTGCAGACAGTGCCTTGGCCTCATCGCGGAGACCAGTGACAAGGCGAGATGACGCAGTCGCCAGTTGCCGGGCCTGGATAACAAGCAAGCAATAAAAACACCTCATCTCAATGCATGGACTATAATGGCTTAGAATATCCTGAGGACATTGGATGATACAAGGACACATGTATCCTCAGTGTACTCGTATCTCCAGTAATGTACACAGCCCCTCTCTTTACTGTGCAGATTGTCTATAGCCACATGTTACTGCTAGCGTCTTCTGAAGGCATAGCGTGCCTAACGGCATCATTGCAACGGACAACGATAGTGATTCAACCCATGACATATGTACATGTATGTTAGAGACGGGATATACATGTAGGTATGGATGGATAATGTGTTTTACCTGCTTGACCATGTCGGCTGGTCGTCCCAGACTGCTGAACAGCTGCTCGATGCTGTCCATGACGCTGTCGATGAGGTCCTCGTGCTGCGTGGACGACTTCCCCTCACCACTGCCGGTGGTCTGCGGTCCCTCGCGCAGCTTGTTCATGACCGAGTCGATGGCGGCTGTGACGGCCGTGGCAGCGCTGCCGATGGCCGACAGCTGCTTCTCGTCGTGGCAGGACTTCTGCGTGGCGCTGAAGATAGCGTCCACGGCGGCAGCAACAGCCAGCGCTGCCTCGTTCATCTGCTCCTGAGCAATGTGACTCGTTACGCAACTGGACAGTGTCTGCACGTGGCAAGAGAATATATGGGCACATGGTTTATATTACAAATCATTCCTTAAACCGTTGACAGTCTGGCTTGTGCAATGATGCCAGATGGAGTCATGGCTCATGGAAAACAATACATGAATGTAAGTGTGGATGCACTGATCTCCGTTGCTCACCTTGGTGCATGCTACGAGTTGTGATGTGCTGGTGGCGGTGCGCTTGGTGGACGTCACCAGCTCAGCCTTCAGTGTCTTGTCCTCGCACTTCTGTGCCACTTCCTTGACATGCTGCACCAGCGCCTGGGTGGAGTTAGCCACCTCCTTGGCCAGAGTTAGAAGTTGCTCCTGGTCATGAACAAAAGCCAGTAAGTAGGTCACATGATTGTAATTTATCCGTGTGTACCTGTGCAAACGCTAAGCATTCCGTTCTACAGGCCTCATCGTAAAGAACAGACTCTGACACTGTCTGCAAGTGAGATGCGTCGCAATCAAGGCATGCCCGCCTGGTTTTTACCTCCCTGAGCATCTAGTCGAAGTAACCCTTTTGCATGCTCTAACACACGCTTCATAGGGCTATGGCTGTGTGGAATTGTAACACGTTAACATCGATTATGTGCTTCCTGGTATGAAGGGTATGGTCGGTGTTATTTTTGTATGCCTAGATCAGGAAATTTACGAGAACATGCACAGGAACTTGAACAGTCTAGGCATGAATGACTAAGTTCGAATGAGCATACCTGGAATTCGGAGTTGGCAAGTTGCTCACCGATGGCCTTCAGGACCTCCCCGGAGGCGATGCCTGTGTCACCAGCGGCACCCAGTAGAACTTGACGTGACTGCAGTCGGCAAAAGAAAATATCACGGTTTCGGCGAGAAGGCACAATAGTTTCTAGTGACCTAAGTCCAAAGACAGCTCAGCAGAAGAGCACAGCTCAGCAGAAGAGCACAGAGCAAAGACAGCTCAGCAGAAGAGCACAGAGCAAAGACAGCTCAGCAGAAGAGCACAGAGCAAAGGACAATATGAAATGCACGTGCACAAGATGCAGACGGTGTTCACTGCATCTGCTCAGTTTGCATTTATCCTTGTCATGACGTACCCTGCATGCACTTGCACAAGGGTAGCAGAAAACAACATGCGACTGGGTGAAGCAGTGAGCCATTCAGCTCACAACAAATCTCTTTACACCGCTAGACATCTAGTACAGCACTGCCAAGTGCCGAAAAAAAAACAGGCTAGGATGTCACCAAGCACAGCATATCAATGCATACACGGTGACTCAACTGTGCATAGACTGTAGTAACTTTTACATGAAAATTAGAATGGCCTAGGCTAGGAGTCTGACCCCCAGTTCTTCGGCACCCGACATAACTGTACGCACTGGAATAGGGGGGGGGGGGGCACGGGTATGGAATCCTTACAGCATTCTGCTCCGGAAGGACGGCATTGAGCAGCTTCTGTGTGCTAGCGGCCAGATCCTTGGCAGACTGCAGCATCTTTTTGGAGTCCCCTGTATCGGCCAGGAGAGCTGCCAGTGTCCTTACACCCTTGGTCAGCTCCGTGAAGTTGGAAGAACTGTACAAACAGGTAAAACAATCGGTTAGACCGGGTTTTCCGCATCCGTAGGAACGCCACCACCCTCAAGGATCAAGGCGCAGATGCAGCTTCTAAAGCGATGGGAGGTGTGCAGATCAGACCCACATACAAAGTGGTCAAAAGACCGAAAATTCCATTCGCTGCATCCCTACAGGTCAACACGTTGGGAAATCAATGAGTCATCATACAAATGTGGAAGCAGACCGAGCACACAGTTGACTTACATTGTTGTCACTGAGGAACCGACAGCTGTGTAGTTCGTGTCATCATCATCGCCTACACAGGAAACACCAGTACCAATTTGAAAATTAGCTTAAGAGAAGACATACTGTGTTTGACATGCAACCAATAGTGACTTGTAGCAAGGCAAGTACACACACAAAATCCAAAATACGCCGGCACACATGAACACACACAAGTGCGCCACCCCCCCCCCCCCACACACACACAAATACACACAAGTGGCCAAGTTACCTGATGTCCGTCGAATGATCTGTGCAGCCGAGGCGGCAATAGCAGTGACTTGCGACGAGGCATTCTGCCGCAGGACATCAATCTGATTCTGTTTCCACTGCACAGAGCTCTGTGAGGGGAAAGGCACAGCAAAACAGCAACACGTGAAGGTTAAGTCCAGTGAACACGCAGCCCTACTAAACATGAACAGGCGGCCAGTTGAGACAGCTCGAATAGAGTGCCCTAGACACAAATGTGCAGAGAGCAGTATACAGCAAAGCCTGCCTAAGTCAACTGCTCAAGGAACCTTCAAAATGTAGTCCCCGTGTACAGGTGGTCTTCTTATCCAGGGTCGTTTGACTGGAGAAAAAAAAACATCCCCTGGTCCTTGTTGCAGCAGTCTTCCGAGACAGGTGGTTCCCTGATCAGAGTGGTTGCCTTGACAGGTTTCACTGTATACACGAGGTGAAGTAGTGAGCACTAGGCTCCTGAACTCTCTTGTAAGAGTTACAACTCACTACTATACCACAGTGGACTACTGGTGCAAAGCTATCCAGTGCTGCCAAGGTGCATCGTGTTGTTGTTTTGATAGAGCAGTCAGTTTTATGACCAACCCACATGCTAAGACTAGATCCACAGCCTGGGTGGTTTTAGTATGATGATAGGTTGTGTGTGAGTTGTATATACTTCTGGATAATAGAAATCATTGGTAAGCACAATCACGTGCACGTGCAAGCACACGAACACACAAATGCACACACACATGCACAAACACACACACACACATACACACACACAAACACACACACAAACACTAAAAACACACACACACCTCAGATCCCAGATCTCAGACCTGCCCTTCGCAGAAGCAATGGTAAAGAACAGCTACGACACAGCAACTAGTGATGGGATAACACAAACACACACAAACACACACAAGAGAGAGAGAGAGAGAGAGAGAGAGAGAGAGAGAGAGAGAGAGAGAGAGAGAGAGAGAGAGAGAGAGAGAGAGAGAGAGAGAGAGAGAGAGAGAGAGAGAGAGAGAGAGAGAGAGAGAGAGAGAGAGAGAGACACACACACACACACACACACGAGCACAATGCACTCACTGGGTCGGAGCCAATGGGAGGCAAGTCGGCCGCAGAGTTCAGGTCAGGTGATACGCTGGCAATCAGGGCCAGTGTGTTGTTGATACTTTTAGACAGAGCGGTCTGTGCAGCACTGGCGGTATGTGACACAGGCTGAAGAGCACCACAAACATAGACAAGTATTAAACACAGCAGTGGACAACACTCAAACCATGGGCAAAGTGCAAGCATCATTTCCTTCTGTAGGATCTGTCTTTCGTTTTCTTTCTGTAGTGGTATAATGGTCTGCAGACATTCACCCTACGAAGAAAGAGGTTTTGTCTACCGTACTCACTCGATTGAAAGCCATGGCTTCTTTCAATACCAATGTTGAGGAGGCTTCTATTCAAGAGGGGGTTTCTAATCGAGTGAGTACATGGTACACGATTGGTATTACTATGCGTACGCAATGGGATTTGGGGTTGATACATACAGGTTCTACTGTAGCGGCAGTTGCATTGGATCAAGTACATGTACTTCCTTGCATGCTACTAGTATTCAGATATCAAGACCTCATTTTTCCCGGAGGATGGGCCTGGCCTGGAACCCAGGATAGTCTTCCACCTTTACTATACGTAACCAAGGTAAGGGACAGCTGTGTGACGTGCAAGACGACAGTACATCTCCCCGGACCTTACCTGTGAAATTGACATGGTGCGCGGCATCATCTGGCCGAGCTGCATTCCGCCAGGCATGTGCTGTACTTGCGGCACCCTGAATGTACACATGGCACACGACAGGATGTACGTGATGGCACTGAATCACTACATACAACCCTGGTCGTAACCTAACACTAGTAACAGTAGCGAAATCACTTGTCAGCACACGTCGCTCTGCCAGTGATCGCAGTCAGCGCAACATCAGGAATCACTCTCAATGAACTCCTGATTCCAGAGTCCTTTTGCTGGATGTGTATCACTTGCAGCTGCTGGAGATTTGGGCAATCACGCCTCACAGACCATGGTAATAGCACGTTTATCTCCCCCCCCCCCCCTCCTTCTCATTTGAGTACACGGAAAGAATGAAACCACCTAAGTTTGAGTTTGCACTTGTGCATGGGTGAGTGCTGCTTACGGTGCTGGAGCTGCCTTTGCTGGGTCGGAGATGTCAGCAGCCTGTCCTCCACCACCAGGCAGGTTCTGTGCCTTTGTCTAAACAATATGCATGCATATTGGAACAGACGGAAACACACACCGGCGTCAGCGTATAAACGCAGTGGCAAAGAACAGCATAGCAGCACCTATGGGCTTTGCACTCATTGCCATCCGATGTTATCGTACACACTTTAGTTCAGTGGAAATCGGAAGCAGGTGACAGTGCAACAACTGCACTCCAACTGGAGGTGGAAACGCAATTGGTTTCATTTTTGTCACTAAGCCAGATCTTAGGAAAGAACTTGCTACAAAACTTGGGCAAGAACAAAATTGGTCGTACACTCAATATGTCATATGCAAGGCCGTCATGTTCAGTCTCCACTGCACATCACAATGCAGTGCAATGCCGACACGGATCTACATTGGCTTTCCATATTCTTCACATATTCACACACAAGCTGTGTAAAGGAGGATAAGCTCAACAGCTCAACAGCGATAAGCTTGACAGTTTCTTAGCGTTAGTTACCCGCTTCAGAACGATGTCGATGTATCCTGCGAGCAGCTGTGAGATTGCCTCGCCCTCTGATGTCTGCACGGAGTAATAGGACTCGGCGTAGTCTCCAAAATCCTGGACAACAGAAGAGCAAGGTTTTTTCTGTTATGACTCAAATGTTCGAGCACCAAAAGCATCATCATCAAGCAAATTGGTATAACATGTGGTAAGCATTTCAGGAAACGACACGCGGTAGACGTGTTTTTATCCGTCCGTGGCCTGCTGCAGAGCAGGCAACAAGTGTCAATCGGGTTGACCTTCGAACCGACCTTTAGAAGTATCCAGGTACATGATTTTGCACTGCAATAATCAACTTGTACAGCCATAAATGTACGATAGGTCAGGTACAGTGTGTGTTTGTGTAAAAGTAACGATAACTAGCCTTGCACTCAGGCAATGCCTCGTCCTCACGCAATCCTTCATGCGTACCAATTATCCATCTATTGCATACATGTACATGTATATCAGTTTTGATTTCCAAGCAGGCTCTTGCACAAGACACTCTACCACTGTACGCACTGTCTACATTCTGTGCTGCTCACCAGCGTGAAGCTATTGGGAGAGGCTGCCCAGCGACGGACAGTAACCAATGGCCACGTCTTGAGCACCTGCAACAAAAACACAGCACATAAAGCGAGCGTTGATCAACAGCTTCTTTCACACATCTGTCTATCCTAGTATTTGTGCATTTGTGTGGTGTCACAACAAGTACCATATGTGCAGACACTTTTAGTCAGAGAATAATGTCGTCCAACTCCGAGCAGTCCATCTGGTCACCAATATTATCCATAAATGACGTGACCTATCAAAGGGCAGGTGATTTGCGAGTATGAACGGGAACTTTGAGTATTGTCCGAAACGGACGGAATTACATTCCCCACGCACATTTCTGCCCCATGCGCGCACACACATGTACACGCGTGCACGCACGCGCGCACGCACACACACACACACACAAACACACATGCATACGCACACATGTGCACATGCACCCACACTCACCTCCTTGGTCTTCTCGTCTAATCGCATCACGTTCTCACGGGACACACCCAGCAACCTTGGCGTCAGCCTGTTCTTTCCCTTCACCTTCTCCTGTTACGTGAAACAGCAAAGATAGATACAAACACACACACACACACACACACACACACACACACACATACACACACATACACACACATGCACACACATACACACACATACACACACAGATGCAAAATAACTCAATGTCGGAATCAGGTATAGCAAATTGTTAAATCGGTTGCAAAGTGGATAGGTTTCCCTTTTTCACTGTGACGTAACCCAGTTCTGCGACACACGCTCACACCCCTGCCCACTCACTCGCACACATCACCAATCAATGAAGGTAAGACAGGCAGTGATATTAGTGGACCGTCCTGCCCTACCTTGACATGGAAGAAGCTAACTCCGTACGTCTTCAGCGAGCGGAACAGGCGCACATAGCGCAGCTTGGCATTGATATCCGTCAGGCCGGTCAGCTTCTGGAACTCGGCAATCACCTTGTCGTTGATCGCACGATTCTTACCATACTCCCGTGGCAAGAAGGGACCCAAGCTGGGCCACACAGGAAACACAACAATTCACATTGAAGCCCCGGACTTCCGCTCCGGCCACGATACTAAAAGCCTAAAACAGGTAAGTGGATGATGTTACAACTTTGAAGCTCGTCATACTAAATTAAGTGATTCATGAACTTTATTCTGCCAAGAAGTTCAACATAAATGTCCGTCTGAGTATCGCAAGAAAATTGGGGTGGTGAATCTTGCATGCATGTACAGTGTATGGGCATGCAACAAATACTGACCACACATATCAGGAATACAAGCCCATCAAAGGCCACAATAAGGAGGCTTGAGGGGAACTCACTCGCTGTAGGCTAATGTCTTGTTCTTGGCCGGGTCAAAGTTGCCAAATGTTTCTTGTGCCTGGAGCGCCGCAAACTGCATTGCAAAAGCAAAAACAGAGAACTCAAAGACGTGAACCTGACACCAATGACTGACATATTGGTCACTATAGAAGAGGCCATACAATGGTCCTGGTTGGCTAGTGTCATGGTCTGATGGAATCTCCAACCGATCGTTGTCTAAAGCTACAGGATATACGTGTACATGTAGGTGACCAGGGGGCCACTAACACACTAACTAAACAATCCGCTCACGTGGTCCTGGTATGTTAAATCAATTTGTTGTACGGTGTTACATTCAATTTTGAAAAGGGCGGCCAAAAGTGGAGGAAGGAGATGGGGAAGTACCATGCTATGTTGCTTTGCCTACAACCCTGCACCCTACCCCCCCCCCCCCCTTGATACACACAGAGAGAGGATCCGATGCTAGCACTGCAGTACTCACCTGGATTGCCTCGCCTTCAGTGATCGGATGGGCACCAGTGAGAATTGCACTGCGAGCCTGCACACCACCAAACATAGGTGAAAGAAGGATAGAGCACGGTGCATGAAATCGTACTCAGAGACATCTTGCTACATGCTCTGGTGTGCACAGCGTGCCTCACGGTGCTGCTCCTGAGAGAACATCAACATTCTAGCACTCACAATACATGATATATTGTGTCAACTTCACTCCACCCTGAGTACAAGAAGCATACAGGCAAGGTATGCAGCATGTAAAGGTACAGCACAGCAAAGTAATCTGTTTTGTGGGCAGACAGCAGTCAGACAATGGTGCGCACAACAAAAAGGAGAGAGAGTGCATCAATCTCAATAGACCCAGAGCCAATAACAACAGACACCGATGCATGGTCCTACCTACCTCTGCACACAGGAGGTTCAGCTGCACGGGGTCGTTCTGATCGATCTGCCGATTCCAGAACTTGAGTCGCAGTGTCAGCACTGTACTCTCCTTGATGTTTTGTTCGCGGAGAGACTTCTCCGGCTGCAGCCAGCGCAGCATTACATCACCGTCCATGACTCCGCTGACGGATCCACGGCGCTTAGACGCCTCCTGCAAGCACATACCGCATTTGCCGGAGAATTAGCCGCACACCACACAATCTTTTGCCGCAAAATACAGACATCTACCCTATTTCTCAAGCCGTGTGTACGGCTAGCAGACAAGGATGGCTACAGGGAGGGGGAGGGGGTCGAAGTGAAATGACTAGTTTTCGTTTCTAAACGAGAGAGCTTGGAAGCTCAGGGCCCTGCGCTATGCTTTGTTGCCTAGCTCATCGTGCATGTTGTTAGAACTGATGGAAATGCTTTTTCCTTTGACTAGCTACATCATTGTACTGCAAAAACGTTTCAATGAGTTCCTGAAGTAACGTCTTCTGCATAGCTATGGGACCGACGCTGACTCTTCCGATCACGGGCGTTCTGGAGTCGACGGGATGTCTGTCCTGACGTTCCCTGGGACCAGCGCTGACTCTGCCCATCACGGGCGTTCTTCTTCTTATTATACTGACGGCAACTAACATCCATTCTGATTGCATTTACTCGTCTCCCTACTTCGTATTTCTTTCCAGAAAATCTCCCCATACAGCAGAGAGTCGTTTACATAATATGACTCCCTGCATCTACATGACTGTATATACGGTAAAATTATTATGCTATCGGCCTACATGAGATTCCCGGGCTGGTCGACAGGCGGCCCAGCCAGCCTCTTAGTGGGATCTCGGCCTCGCACACAAATCCACACAAAATGTTACTGCACTGAATGCATTCGCCCGATACACTTCGCATATATACTCATTCTCTTGATAGTACCGTACTCTTGATGGTACGGGACAGGTACGGGATAGCGTCAGGTATGTCGATGGCACAAACAAACAAAAATATTGTGACCAGTTGTCTATGCTGGTACGGTACGGTACAGATACGGGATAGCAAAAGGCGTGACACAAACAAACAAACAAACAAACACCAAATTAAAGCTGTGTGGACCCTGGCTAGCGCCAGACGTTACTGAAGTAACGTCTTCTGCATAGCTACGGGAATAAATATCAATATTCACGGATGGCCCCTAAATCAGAATCAGTCTATGTGAATTTCTATGCATGGTTAGAGTGCAATGACTCACCGCTTTCTCCTGGTCAGTCTCCTCGTCCAGCAGTGAGTACTCGTTGGCGTTGGAAATGCCCACCCGCTCACAGATTGTCTTCACCAGGTCCTCAACCGTAGCACTGTCATCGATCTGCAGGAGACACACACACACACAAACACTTGCATTACCCGGCGCAATCTGTACTCCCCACACAACACACACGCTCATAAGAACTCCTAGAGCATTGATACGAGAGTACCTCACTGGTGCAGCTACTAGGGTGTTTTTGTCTTGTTCAAAACCAGTGCTGAACTGAGCAAGATCCAAGGCACATGTAGTTTCCAAACACCGAAGGTGAATAGCATCACTCGGACGCGTACCACGAAAAGACTGAGAGTGTGTTACGAATCTCCAGGCCCAGTAGGCTGCTCTAACATGCACACGGCTATCACCTTTTGGTTCACAGGAGGATAAAATGCTACCAAGGACGTAGGCCAACTGGTTCGCAGCATGCCCAAAAACCAGGCAATTGCGTTGACTTAACAGAAAGCAATGTTTTACTTCTGTGGTCTGATGTCAGGTATGTCGAGTCGAGATAGCCAGGAATCACTTTGAATACGCCCCCCCCCCCCCCCAGACCTGCACCCTGGCCTCGGTAAAACCTGGTTTAAGCGACCACCCCACGGTGCAAGCAAAAGCGGTCGTTAAAGCCAGGTGGTCTTTAGAACCAGGTCCCACAGTGTCTGTGTAGAACTGTCCGTGCATGGAAAAACGGTCGTTAAGAGCAGGTGGTGGCTAAACACAGAGGTCGCTTACACCAGGCTTTACTGTGCCATGTTCATGCACGGGGGGGGGGGGGGGGCATTACAAGACCCCTACATGGGATACAGTTTTCTTTGCTGCAGCCATAACGTTGTACATGTACAGTGGAACTCTGACAAGATGGACCCCTATGGGCAACAGGAAAGTGTACTCTTTATCTGCACGTATTTTGGTATGAAGTAATACACGGTGCAACAAACAATGCCAGTACTAAGCAAGCGTACGTCTCAGTGGAGTCTGAACTAAATGGCCTCCACTGTCTTAGCCACAAGTACTGAAGTACTTAGAGTCCATGTGGCATATTTCCGGCTGTGAAACATGCCCGTGAAGCTATCTAATGGCATGCAGGTGACACAGCAATGCTACCGATACGTACAAGCACGGTCTTCAGAGAGCCGTCCATCATCTTGACCCGCAACGGCCTCGTCTTCTTCACATAGTCCAGCAGGTCCTGCGTGTACATGCGTGCGACAGTAGAGACAATACATAATCAGGCACGACACAATCGTATTATCAATATGTCATGCAACTGAGCCAGACGCGTCGTGCTCTGTGACTCGTATGCCATGCATTATCAGTAGAACATCTGCACCCTGCACATGCATATTAATGCACACACTTGGACAACTACAGCCCTAGCACTGAAGTGCAATAAATTGTGCTTCATGATATAAATTACACACCGATTCACTTTCTGCATTTCTCACCGGCACTCTTTTTCACTTTACCTCTTCACACCGTGAATGCTTATGCCGCCAAAGGTGTGCAGTCATCTACAAACTCAGTGAGATCTTCAAAATTGTCTTCTGTTTCTACAATATCTCAACGCACCGTGATGACACGGGCCAATATGAATAGAATGAGTGTTAGCTGACTAATTTTCTTGTCTGCCGTGCTCGGCAGACAAGAAAAGTAATAGGGGTATGAAGGCATGGGATGTAACATACCCCGGAGCGTAGCGTGTAGAAATCCAATGTCCTGGCATTGTCCAGCCACTGCGCTTTCTTCGGGTCATCATTCGGTCGGAAAAGACCAGTGTCCTTTGCTGCATGTTATGAGGGTGAAAAGAAAATATCAAGTTAGGCTTTATTTGAAAATGCAGGCCCGGCAGAGCCGGTCCGGTTGGTCAGGCCATGGCTCACAGATCTCATCACTCAGGTGTACAGTCATGCACATAGATGTGTTGGCAAAACCCGCTAACCCTGTACATGGTGGGTGAGCTTAGTCTGCCGTGGAATTCAATCCTTGCTGCTGTGCCATGCTGACTATGCGCTGTGTACTTGTTGTTATTGTTATCAGCCTTTTCGAGTTGACATCGCCAAGTAAGCTTGGCTAGTCTTCATTTAGGCCGAATAGCGAAGCTGCGTACAGTCAGACCTCGTTTATCCGGTCCTCTTTTATCCGGATCCCTCGCCATCCGGAAGAAAATCGTTGGTTACCGATATACAGCATATGCCATGCATACATACAGTATGTGTGTTCGATTATCCGGTTCCCTCGCCTATCCGGATATTTTTGGTGGAAAACGGATGTGTGCGGTTATGCGAGGTCTGACTGTACTTCGGAAGTAATAACTACCACAGGTTATTATGAAAGCATTCTGCTCCTCGTCACCCTCCATCCAATATCAAACAGCACACAGTGCATATCTGCACACGCGCCGGAGAAATGCCATTCCACAACAAATCCAACGTGGGTCGATTCTTGTAGCACACATGCAGTGCCACTTTCAAACGTCATACCTTGGATCCCGCCTGCTTCATATACATGTACAATCATGTAGATGTGAAGGTACATGTGAAGGTACATGTGAAGGTACATGAAGGTGAGTGAATGAGTGTGGGTGTGGGGGGGGGGGGGGGGCTGATTCAGAAGCTCATTTCCAGTTCACTATGTACAAAAGTCATGATTGTACTTTGTAGTGTGCATGCTCAGAAAAATTCTTCTTTTTTACAAAAATGGAATCAATGAATGCACTGGAGGCTGTGGTGAAGATTTTGCAAGCGTAGGCAAGCTGCACTATTCCCTGCAATGACCGTGACTATCATTTGCTGTTGGATGCTTTCATCGCCGATACCACTCCGCATTCCGAGGTGTGCAGCAGCCAATAATGTTTCGATGAATTCAGAACGAATGTACGTTCAATCTAATGCTCGACGAATGACGGATTCGCGATCCGTTCGTGGTTGATCAGACACACAATAGTAGTGTGTAGTACCTGGACGGTCCTAAATTCGATACTATTTCTGTGATTCAGTATTTCTCTACAGTTCTACTCACGCAAGCCCACGCTAGCTGCGTCCGCCACGCGTTCTCGGATCTGCTTGCACACATCCAGGACCATCAACGACGGCGGGAACTGCAGTCGAACAACACAAAAACACAACCGCCCACCCACACACTTGAAACGACGCTGTCCCTCGGCCGCAGAGCAAGTGCATGCGTCCAGCCATGAAAGGACAGGATAAAAACTGCGGGTAGAGCAGTGCGAAGGTTCGCTCGTTACCAAATAGCGCACACCTCCAGCGACATGCACGGATCACTTACGGACAGGGTCTTGACCACCCCCAAAGTGGGGATGTTGATCTTCAGCGAGATATCCGCCATGGTGAGAGAGCGGCGTTCTCACACCTCACAGCCGGAGCACGCTACGTCCACACTCGGCGCTGAGCTCGATTCACTCAAACGAACCAGTCACGGCAGAAAATGGCTGGTTCTGCGAACAGAGCACCAGCTGACAAGAAGGATTTGACCAGAAATCCAGCAGACACCCACTAGCACTGCGTCTGTGCCATCGCAAGTGATCACACCTCAGTCACTCGCTCGCGCATGCGCCATCTTGCAGAGATAAAGAGGGGAAGGCCGGATCTACATAAATTCATAATCATTGTAGCTACGCTGAGCGACTTCGAAAAGCCATACCGGTATACCATGACATGATATGAGCCGACCGGATCTCGTGCAACGAGGTCCGAACTACCTGAGCGCCATGCATGATCTCGCCTTTCTAGGACTACATGTAGTAGTAGGAGTAGGACGGAAATCTCCTACCCTACATCAGTACATGATGTATCGCCATGTCTGGTGTAAATGTCTACCAAGCTATCACTGACACCTGGACACTGTCTGTTTTATACAGTCAGTGTACTTGGGCGTACATCATGTATCTGTCCGTTTCATCGACATGCCTATGCTTTGCGAATCATCATGGGTGGCAGACCCGGTAGACCATGGTAGACCTACCCGTATCATCATTCCAGCACACTATCTACAATAGACTACAGTCTACAGTCATGTAGTACAGTATGACTCTATGAGCACGCTATGCGGGTAGGACTCGGAGCATCAGGAGAGGAACACCAGCAGACAAACGCTTGTCCGATGTGGCGATGGCGACGACAATGAACCTATGCATATGGCTCAGCAGTCGTGGCGTGGACCTGGTTGAGCCAAGGCCGGTAGTAGACCTCTACACACTGGAACCCAGCAAATTAATTCTCTGATATCTGATGTCTGGTAAGACGACAAAAGCATTAGTTGTCTGATGATTGCCTTAGCATTTAGCTACGTGCATGAAACGCAGCGTTACAACGTATGTTTCTATAATTGGTGAAACCATTCTTTTTGACCTTTGTGATGTCTGGTAAGATATGATTATGATTATGACTTATGAGTGATCATAGTCATGGCCTGGATCCGTCTACATATACCATGGATAAACCTTGCTTTGTTGAAACAAGTATTAGTTGTTGGTTGACAGCATGCAGCAAGGTGGAGGACCACTGTGTTCGGAAACAGTGACCTTACTACAACCATCCACGATTGGCAGAGCCGGTTCAAATGGTGGCAAGACCGGGGCTCTACCAACCGTGGATGGTTGTAGTAAGGTCACTGTTTCCGAATACAGTCAGTGGTCCTTCATCTTGTTACAAGCTGTCAACCAACAACAAGCACCATGGTCTGTCGTGTAGACGAGTCTCGCAGTCAGTAGACCTACACTAGTCTACAGCCGTCACAGGAACTGAAACAAAACAACAACAGCGGAAACCGTGCATGGTATGACCGAGGAAACGGCTCCACTCATGTAGATCTACACAGACTACACAGGGTCTACAACTTGTAGGGTAGCTCCAGTCTTGACTTCGTTGATCCTTGCTGACTGCATAGTCTACCATGATCTATGCCGGGCCGAGTCTGCTGCATGGTCCGGCGATGCACGAAGCACACAGTCACTGATGACTGCCGGAAGGTTCAGGAAAACCCCTATCGTCGAGAAGGGGTCCGGTTCGTTCTCCCCAGCAAGTATTACTATCATAATGTCATTCCATAGACCCTGGACCATAGTACCATGCACTACTGCTGCGAAAGACAAAGTACCATGATTGTACGAACACATCTTCTACTTGGATACTACAAAGTACAATCACTGATGTACATGTAGTATGGTGACTATAACTTTGGAACAGACCTGGACTTTGTCGAAACAAAGGAGGGTTTTCAGTACTGATAGTGATACAATGTAGGTCGAAACGTTCCGACCTTGTCATATTTGTTACCGTCCTCACATCCTTTATTGCTGAACCCACAAATATTTGTGATACAGATTGTAAACCATTCGAGGAAGAAGAGAAAGCCATAAAAAACCCGTCCTGGTTTATCCTTCGGTAGGGATTTTGTCTTGATTCGCAAGCCAAACGAGCCCAGGGGGGGGGGGGGGAGGAGAGAATACCCGGAAGGACGAGACCATGAGCATCGACTTCGGAGAGGAAGGTGGTGGTGGTGATGGTGGTGGTGGTTCGTTGCAGGTCATAGTAAGGATTGCTTGTAGACAAGTGCAGACAGCATGCTGCCACCACCACCGACACAGTACCGACACTAGTCCACTGTATGTATTCTCCAGCCGACCACATTCATAAAACCATCAACAACAACAGTTACTACGGTCGTCCCAGGCTTTAAACCAGCACCCTCTTTAATCCAGCACCCTCTTTAAGTTAAACCAGCACCCTCTTTAAACCAGCACCCTCTTTAAACCAGCACCCTCTTTAAACCAGCACCCTCTTTTAACTTCATGACCCTCTTTAAACCAGCACAATTTTAAGTATCCAAAATGTCCTTTTCATGCACACTGCAACAGTAGATCTATCGCAACACCAACATACTAGTAAAATCAAACAAAGACTTTAAGTGGTTTGGTCACGACTCACGGTTGTGATAGACTGTGGTGCTGCACTGATTTATTGGCATCTTGACTTTCTTGTCGACATGTCGCAGGCTGGTGTAACTTTATGTGTGTGTTGTACTCGTAGTGTCTTTAATGACTCTTTATCTTTGGCCGGCTTCACACGTACGGCTCCAGCCCCACATCATTCTATTACTAATAAATTCTTATAAGTCACACTAACATATTCACACACACACACACACACACACACACACACACACACACACACACACACACACACACCTCAGACCTGCCCATCGCGGAAGCGATGATAGCCAACAGCTATGTTAGACATATTTAGTACACGGAAAGTTGGGTGTGGTCCTCGAAAGAGTGCTCAATGCAATATTCTTTTTGTATGTTAGACATAGCCACTTGTGCTAGGATTACACCATTCAACAGACACACACACACACACACACACACACACACACACACACACACACACACACACACACACACACACACAATTACTTTGACAAACATAGCTCTCCACTTCTCTCCCTCCCTTTCTCCCACTGACTGGCACCCCCTTTCACCAGCGCTGCAACTAGTACACAGACTACAAAACGTACATGACGTGGCCGTAACATTGCAAGAATTGATATGGGTCAATTTGCACACCACCTTCTAAATAGCGATCTAGAGAACTTCTGCTTTGCGCGGACAGAAGATGAAATGTGGGATATGTGGCTGGAGAAACTTGTCGTTGCCTTGAACACTCATGCTCCTATCCCGGTATCCGTCTACACCGCCCAAGAGCTCCTACCCGGAAATCCTTCCCCTGGAAGACGCCAGCTCTACATGATCTAGTCCAGCAACGCGACGCGGCCCATCGACGGTGGAAAGCATCACCTGCAGACCCGGCACTACGCAATGTCTTCACTTCTGCCCAAGACGAAGCCAAGCGTATGTCACGACATCTCCGAGCCACCTACTTTAGGGACCTTCTTGCTGCTAGTCAGGCCAACGCACGGAAAACCTGGCAGACCATCAACTACCTCAGCGGTCGTAACAAGTCCTCAGTTCCACCAGCCGTCAGTGTCTCACAGCTCAGTGACCAATTCAGTGGTGTTGTGTCAGACCCAACTAGACCACTACGTCTCTCAGCCCCATTGGGTCCCACGAAGAAGGAATGCCTCGAAGAATTTGCTCCAGCAAGTGTGCAAGAGATCGCTAAGCTGCTCTCCAACATCGACGTGCGCAAAGCTGCAGGCAGCGACCAGGTTCCAGCTGCAATCCTCAAACACTGTTCTCCTGTCCTTGCACCGTCCCTCACCATACTAATCAATGCATCTCTGGCTTCTGGTGTTGTTCCTGCATCTCTGAAGATTGCGGATGTTCGTCCCCTCTTCAAGTCAGGCGACAAAGCTGTCGCTAAGAACTATAGACCAATATCGTTATTGCCAATAGTTTCCAAAGTCCTAGAACGGGTAGTCCACACGAGACTCTGTAAGTTCCTCTCCGGAAATTCCTTGTTCCCCGCAAACCAGTTCGCATATCGCCCACTTCACTCCACAGAAGATGCCCTGACATTGGCTGTAGACAGATACTTGGAGGCAGCGGATCAGCAGCGCCATACAGGTCTTGTACTTGTCGATATGAGCAAGGCCTTCGATAAGGTCAAACACCAAATTTTGGTTACAGATCTATTTCAGCTTGGTATTACCTCAACGGCGCTCAGTTGGTTCATGAGCTACCTAACTGACCGCCGTCAGCGAGTCGTCCTGAGCAATGGCCAGTCGTCCGCCCTCTCTCCCTGTGAGTGTGGTGTTCCTCAGGGAAGTGTGCTGGGTCCTCTTTTGTTCTCCATCTACACAATGGAAATAGAACAGATCACAGCTCCAGCCCACTCACAGCTGTTTGCTGATGATATCCTGCTAGACGCCATCAGTCAATCCGTCGAATTCTTGAATTTAACCCTCTCCCGTTCAGTCTCCAACCTAGCCAACTTTCTGGAAGAAAGAGGCTTAATACTAAATCCCTCCAAAACCCACGTTCTAGCCCTTCATGCGTCTCGCAGGCAGCCCTTGTTACTTAACATAGAATGCAATGGAAATCCCCTAGCTCAGACCACAAATGCTCGATATCTAGGTCTACATCTGTCATCTCGACACCCAGCTTCGGTGGGAGACTCAAGTTGCAACTATTACACGGAAGACCTCCCAGAAACTGACGGCGCTGCGAGCCATTCGCTCCTGCTTAACTGAGCAACAAGCCCTGCTATTTTACAGATCGTTAATACTACCGGACATGTTGTATGGATCTAATGCCTTCTTCTCGGTTCTCTCTGCGCACCAACGGCATCAGCTTTCGGTCCTCGACAAGCGATGTATCCGCTGCGTTGCCAACCAGCCATTCCCCTCCCACACAGATCCCATCTACACCCGTCTAGGCCTCATCCCCATCATCCAAAACGCCCATTGTAAACTCCGCCTCCTCATGCTTCGTATCCACGCCGCCAGAATTAGTAATCTCCTGTCCAAGTGCCTACGTCGCCAGACTGAAGGTGTCACTCGGATCAACGATCCAAATGCGTATGTTGTCCCCGCCACCAGGCGAGTCTCTGGTGACTGTCGGCCGCTCGTTTCTGCTGTTAGATTATGGAACGCCCTGCCCCAAGAGTTCAAGTCCCTCGCCTGCCATAGATCAGAGACTTTTAAAGGTTTATTTTTATGGTTAGCCAGCATCTAGGCTTGGACTTGGAGTCGTGACTCAACTGTGACTCAACTGTGCTTTCTTCTTCTTTATTTTTCTTTTTTTTCCCTTTCTCTTTTTCTTTTTGAGTATTTGCAGTCTGTGTTTTCTCTCTTTCGTGGAGGCTTGCTTGTTGTATCCTTGGCTCTCGGCCGTTACTTTATCGCCATCATAATATTGGGCACCATTGCCCGTTTGGTCTGCGATATAAAATAAGATTTCAACAACAACAACAACAACAACAACAACAACAACATGATCATGAATGACAACGACAACAGGATACACATCAATGCCCTCCGAATAGTTGTCCGACGAATAGGTGTCCGACGAACAGTGCAGTCGGATGATCGAGGTAAGTGGATCGAGTGGCTGTGGCCGGCCGTGGTTAACCCGGTTGCATATTTTTTGCGAAAGAGAAACGAGTTTCAAATCTTGCAACGTCGTTCTTGTTGTAGCTCTGTGGCTGAGCCAAGGCACAGCAGTTTGGCTTTGGAGATCGAGGAAATTTTAGTACTCCCAAGAGGCAAGGGCCAAGGGCGCTTGTGTAGTTGTAACCTTGTGGAATAGTGTAGAGTGTTTATGTGGACTTGGAGAATTGCATAATATTATTGGAGGTGTTTTTGAAATTTATTATTTGTGTTGTTGACAATTTCGAAAAGTTCATTAGGCAAAGGCCAATACCAGGACTAGGTACACACTGTGCTCCTGCCAGGACGCAGTATGCAGATTTAGATTTTGCTGGCTCTGGACGAGAATCAAAATACTGATCAAGAAATCGGCTGTCTCTCTATCACCCTCTGACTGTACTGTCGTGACTGTTGGCAGTGTTGCTCGTGATGGAGGACGACTCAGGTGTTGCTCCCGTGAGAGTCACGTTCGAGCAGCTGAAAGCTGCAGCCCGCAAGCTGGAGCGGCTTGATGGCAACAGTCGCAAGGACCTGGAGGAGCGGCGCACCCCTGCTGGGCGCGGCCGCCAGTCTGCTGTGCAGGCGGAGCTGCGTGCCATGAGTGCGACAAAGAACTCGCGTGTCCTCAGCTCGTGCAGCGCGCTGTCCCGTGCCGTTCAGGACGCGGTCACCGCCTCTACCACGTCCAGCCGCAAGGAGTTGAGCATAGAGGAGCAGCGAGAGCTCAATGCTAGGCGCAAAATGGCAGCGAAGGGCGAGCTGGCGCTACACGAGCGCACCACGTCTTCACTGGATGAGGATCGACGGCGCAACCAGCAAGCGAAAGCCAGCAGCGGCGGAACACATGGTGTGCTCGGCCGGACCGGTTCAGTTGATGCAGCTGCGGGGCTCTCCCATGCCAGGTCACCACCGGCTGTCGACAGCAGCAGAATCGGAAAACAAAGTGCTTCAGGCAGCACCCCCGTGTCGACACCTGCAGGTACACCGCTGCGCAGACCGCTGGGCCGGGGAGCGTCGCCGGGTGATGGGCGTGCTGCCATCTGGGGCCAGGCGTTCTCGCAGGCGCTGCGCGACCACCAGCCAGAGCCAGGCAGCGACGATGAGGAGATGCCTTCCACGCCAGTGCAGACGGCACTGCGACCAGCCACCACGCATAGTCTTGACCGGGCGCAGAAAGGCAGCAGTAGTGGCGGTGTGTCTACGCAATCCGACGTGCGCGGTAGACTGGGCACGGCGCAGGCTGGTGGTCACGTGTCCTCGGCCGGCATCCTGGCATCGCCACCGGCGTTGCCTGTAGGCCGAGGCAGGGCGAAGCAACGGCGCACCGTTCTGACTACAACAGTGTCTCCAGCACACAGCACCACCACTGGTTGGCTCTCAGCTGACCCTTCAGACTCAGCTCCTACTGTGGACTTGACTCAGACTAGTAGCAATGACGCTGAAGATGTCAGCATGGACGACACAGCGGCGGACACTGCCGCTGCCGACCTTCGCATTACCATCCAGCAAAAGCGCCGACGCGATCCGTCCATCAGCTCCCCGGACCGCGGTGGCGCCACCACTGCGTCTGCAGCCAGTGACAGCCAGAGTCCCAAGCGGAAACGCATCAGCAGTGCGGTGTTCAGAAAGTGACAAGTGACCATTGGTTGTCCTCTAGCCACTTGTGTAGTGGCTAGAGTTTAGTTGAAACGTTGTCAACGTTTAGTGCTGGGTGTTGTAATTGTGTTCAGACTTGATGTACGAATAGTTTCTAGCCCCGGCTGGTCCAGGCTCCTGTATGCGTTTTTTTTATTGTGCTCCTTTAGCCACGTCTGTACTAAATATTAAGAAATATTTATGTTGTAGGTGTTCAAACGTACCCAGCTCCTTTTCAGGCGGCTTTCCGACTGCTACTTGTTCCTGTTTTGGAGTTTCTCTGCCTTTTATATTATGTTCATGGTGTCGAGTCAGTGTACCTATCTAGACTTTTGATGGTTTCTAACCAATGTTGTATGTCTTACTGTTGTATGTTGTGTTGTTGTTGTATTGTTGTATTGGAGGCTTTAATTTGGAGCAGTGACAGAACACAATGGAGTTTCTTACTTGACACTCAAGTGCTTGCTATAGATTTGCTCTGCACACAAACGCGCTACGCATGCAAATGGTCACGATAACAGGGAATGGGCGGTGAAGTCTCTTCAACCTTCAAATGGAGAGAGCCAAGCCAAGAAACCATGTCCAGGGTTCAACTCAACAAGACAGGAATTGTAGATCGAGATGAGAGCATTCTAAGTAGAATGATGATACTAGAATCTTGAAAATGATGGAAATTGCTCAAGTAATAAATAAGTTGGGGCTCAAGAGCAGTTAGCTCTCAACAAAAAAAACATCCCTACTTTAACTTTTAGATGAAAAACAAGGGAAACGCGACCTAATGTAATGAAAGGGAGTACAGAGCCAGCTGTTACCACGGGAATAAATAACAATATGTGCAGCGCATGTGGGGGTGGGGGCATGCGGTTAGCTTTGTTCAGTAGCGAGCACATAATGAGAGAGCTATGATACAATTGCATGGAGCGTTATGTACAGTGCAATATCCGAATGCAGGTCTTGCGATGACGGCACGTCGTATGTAGTAATCCTATGTACAGTTCTGCGGCTGTGGCTGTGGTCCTCATCATGACAGTGCATCATGCTAGCTACACTGCAGTCTCTTGATCTCGGCCAGCACCATGTAGCTGAGTGGCCTGGATTCGTTTCAACAGGGAGCGCATGTGAAGCTGGGCATGACTCGACTGCAGACTGCTTGCGTTGACCTGAAGGAGACAAAAGTCACGAGGAAAATCACAAGACTGTCAACAGTCATACAGGATCAAATATTAGTTATTTTATCAATGTGTACGCGGTGTCCGAGTGGAACATCAACAGGATAACTTCCCTTGCCCAGACCGACCACAAGTGCTTGCATACAGGCACAAGCAC